>NC_092712.1:133764713-134071920 GCF_047496885.1 Scyliorhinus torazame
CGTTATGGCTGCGGACTGTGCTAACACCGCCACAGTCGGCTGGGAGCCATGCTGCTGGCCAGGGGGGGCATGGGAGCAATAGGTCAGAAGGTGAGAGCATTGAGGGAGAACTAGGGAATAGGGACAGTGGGGCTCTGAGGCAGAGCAGACAGGGAGAAGTTGCTGAACACAGCGGGTCTGGTGGCCTGAAGTGCATATGTTTAATGCAAGAAGTATTACGGAAGATGAACTTAGAGCTTGGATTAATACTTGGAACTATGATGTTGTTGCCATTACAGAGACCTGGTTGAGGGAAGGGCAGGATTGGCAGCTAAACGTTCCAGGATTTAGATGTTTCAGACGGGATAGAGGGGGATTTAAAAGAGGAGGTGGAATTGCGCTACTGGTTCGGGAGAATATCACAGCTGTACTGCGGGAGGACACCTCAGAGGGCAGTGAGGCTATATGGGTAGAGATCAGGAATAAGAAGGGTGCAGTCACAATGTTGGGGGTTTACTACAGGCCTCCCAACAGCCAGCGGGAGATAGAGGAGCAGATAGGTAGACAGATTTTGGAAAAGAGTAAAAACAACAGGGTTGTGGTGATGGGAGATTTCAACTTCCCCAATATTGACTGGGACTCACTTAGTGCCAGGGGATTAGACGGGGCGGAGTTTGTAAGGAGCATCCAGGAGGGCTTCTCAAAACAATATGTAGACAGTCCAACGAGGGAAGGGGCGGTACTGGACCTGGTATTGGGGAATGAGCCCGGCCAGGTGGAAGATGTTTCAGTAGGGGAGCATTTCGGTAACAGTGACCACAATTCAGTAAGTTTTAAAGTACTGGTGGACAAGGATAAGAGTGGTCCTAGGATGAATGTGCTAAATTGGGGGAAGGCTAATTATAACAATATTAGGCGGGAACTGAAGAACATAGATTGGGGGCGGATGTTTGAGGGCAAATCAACATCTGACATGTGGGAGGCTTTCAAGTGTCAGTTGAAAGAAATTCAGGACCGGCATGTTCCTGTGACGAAGAAGGATAAATACGGCTATTTTCGGGAACCTTGGATAACGAGAGATATTGTAGGCCTCGTCAAAAAGAAAAAGGAGGCATTTGTCAGGGCTAAAAGGCTGGGAACAGACGAAGCCTGCGTGGAATATAAGGAAAGTAGGAAGGAACTTAAGCAAGGAGTCAGGAGGGCTAGAAGGGGTCATGAAAAGTCATTGGCAAATAGGGTTAAGGAAAATCCCAAGGCTTTTTACACGTACATAAAAAGCAAGATGGTAGCCAGGGAAAGGGTTGGCCCACTGAAGAATAGGCAAGGAATCTATGTGTGGAGCCAGAGGAAATGGGCGAGGTACTAAATGAATACTTTGCATCAGTATACACCGAAGAGAAGAAATTGGTAGATGTTGAGTCTGGAGAAGGGTGTGTAGATAGCCTGGGTCACATTGAGATCCAAAAAGACGAGGTGTTGGGTGTCTTAAAAAATATTAAGGTAGATAAGTCCCCAGGGCCTGATGGGATCTACCCCAGAATACTGAAGGAGGCTGGAGAGGAAATTGCTGAGGCCTTGACAGAAATCCTTGGATCCTTCAGGGGATGTCCCGGAGGACTGGAGAATAGCCAATGTTGTTCCTCTGTTTAAGAAGGGTAGCAAGGATAATCCAGGGAACTACAGGCCGGTGAGCCTTACTTCAGTGGTAGGGAAATTACTGGAGAGAATTCTTCGAGACAGGATCTACTCCCATTTGGAAGCAAATGGACGTATTAGTGAGAGGCAGCATGGTTTTGTGAAGGGGAGGTCGTGTCTCACTAACTTGATAGAGTTTTTCGAGGAGGTCACTAAGATGATTGATGCAGGTAGGGCAGTGGATGTTGTCTATATGGACTTCAGTAAGGCCTTTGACAAGGTCCCTCATGGTAGACTAGTACAAAAGGTGAAGTCACACGGGATCAGGGGTGAGCTGGCAAGGTGGATACAGAACTGGCTAGGTCATAGAAGGCAGAGAGTAGCAATGGAAGGATGCTTTTCTAATTGGAGGGCTGTGACCAGTGGTGTTCCACAGGGATCAGTGCTGGGACCTTTGCTCTTTGTAGTACATATAAATGATTTGGAGGAAAATGTAACTGGTCTGATTAGTAAGTTTGCAGACGACACAAAGGTTGGTGGAATTGCGGATAGTGATGAGGACTGTCAGAGGATACAGCAGGATTTAGATTGTTTGGAGACTTGGGCGGAGAGATGGCAGATGGAGTTTAATCCGGACAAATGTGAGGTAATGCACATTTAGGGGGAAGGGGGGGAAGGGGAGGGGGGGAAGGGGAGGGGGGGGAAGGGGGGGGAGGGGAGGGGGGGGAAGGGGGGGGAGGGGAGGGGGGGGGAGGGGAGGGGGGGGAAGGGGGGGAGGGGGGGGAAGGGGGAGGGGAGGGGGGGAAGGGGGGAGGGGAGGGGGGCGGGAGAGGGGGAGGGAGGGGGAGAGGGGGAGGGGGGAGGGGAGGGGGGGAAGGGGGAGGGGAGGGGGGGAAGGGGGGAAGGGGGGGTGAAGGGGGGAAGGGGGGGTGAAGGGGGGAGGGGGGGAAGGGGGGGGAAGGGGGGAGGGGAGGGGGGCGGGAGAGGGGGAGGGGGGCGGGAGAGGGGGAGGGAGGGGGAGAGGGGGAGGGGGGGAAGGGGGGAGGGGAGGGGGGCGGGAGAGGGGGAGGGAGGGGGAGAGGGGGAGGGGTAGGGAGGGGGAGGGGGGAATGGGAGGGGGAGGGGGGAATGGGAAGGGGAGGGGTGGAAGGGGAGGGGGAAGGGGAAGGAAGGGGAGGGGTGGAAGGGGAAGGGGAAGGGAGGGGAGGGGGGCAGCGGGGAGGGGGAAGGGGAAGGGGAGGGGGAAGGGGAGGGGGAGGGGGGAGGGGGGAGGGGGAGGGGGGAGGGGGCGAGGGGAGGGAGGGGGAGATGGGGAGGGGGCGAGGGGAGGGAGGGGGAGATGGGTGGAGGGAGGGGGAGGGGGAGAGGGGAGGGGGTGTAGTGTGTGTGTGTGTGTGTGTTTGTGTGGAGCTGGGGCAGTGTATGGGTGGGACAGAGTGCATGGGTTTGTGTGGGGGGACAGAGTGTATGTGTTTTTGTGTGTGGTGGAGGGGAAGGGGGAAGGTTATGTGCATTTGTGAAGATGTTTGGGGCCTGGGACACTACCTTGAGGGATTCCTGTTGTGATGTCCTGGCACTGAGATGACCAACTTCAAGCAACCACAACCATCTTCTTTTGTGCTAGGTATGACTCCAACCAGCCTAGAGTTTTTACCCTGATTCCCAATTCATTGAAGTTTGCTGATGATACAAAGCTAAGTGGGAGTGCAAGCTGTGAGGAGGGTACGGAGGTTGTAAAGACATAGAAAGATTAAGTGAGTAGGCTGCAAGTTATCAAGTAGAAAATAGGCTTGGCTTTTCCTAACCTGCCAGTGGCGGGCATTGTGGTGGATGGGTGGCAAAGGTGTGGGGAACAGCCAAATTGAATTGAGATTCGGAGAAATTACCCCACCCAGAAGTTGGAAATTTTGCAATTGTTTACCTCAGAGAATTGAAGGTGTGCCATTGTTGAGTTTATTCAAGGCTCAGAAAGATAAATATTTGGTCTCTCAGGGAAAGTGGAGTTGAGGCAGCAAAAAAATCAGCCAAGATCATATTAAATGGTGGAGCAGTTTCAACAGGACCTATTACTCCTCCTAGTTCTTATAGTTTTATGTTCAAGCAGGGGATGAGGTGTAAGAATCGTGTGACATTTGGGCTCTATCAGGCTCAGGTGCAGCTTCTAGGTGGAAGAAGGATTGTGCAGGCTGGTGAGCTGCATCTTGTACTTGGTCATGATCACATTGCTGCTACATGTAGGTGATCACTGTGAGCACTGACGAAGCAGCAATTGTGACATTTCTGATGCATATGATCATGGCTCTTCTCATCTGTCCTTCCATTTCAGTTACCCAACTCCTAGAAAAGGATGCACTGGAATCTAAGACCTGAATTGAACAGTCTGGGAATTTATGAGCAGATGAGCATTGAGGCTGTGTTGCAGACTGGCAAGGATCTGCCACTCGCTACAAGGCAGTCAGAAATGCATTAGAGGCACGCGTGGCTACTATTCAGCACTATATCAGTCATACATTTGAAGCTGTCAGGTACATCCCCAAAGATTGCAGAAATTGCTACTACTCCCCAGAAAAATCTAACCTTTGGTGTCAATGCAGCATGTTCTGCTCCATATCATTGAATCTGTCAAAAACACCAGGGAGGAGAAAGCTGTAGTGAGCATGGTCGATCATTAATGAAGGCACATTTGACAGACTAGGTGATTTTGTTTGACACACTACCTGCAAAAATATATTGATGCATGGGAAAATGTTGAGGGAAGAGTGACAAGGAGGAGACTCCAATTTTTATTGGAGATTAGAAAATAGTAAGTGGCATAATCCAGTTCTTAAATAAGTTCTTCAAAATATTGTCCATGGAAGAAATTGTACAACACAATTCGGAGACACAGGGTGGGATTCTCCAAACCCCCAGCAGCGTGTGTTTCTAGGCAGCGCACCATTCTCTAGTGGGGGAAGTGAGAATCCCGCTGCTTGTCAGTGGGATTTGCTATTGAAGCCACCCCACGCCGTCAGGAAACCCGTGGGCGGGGGTGCACTTCCAGCAGGAAAAGAGAATAACAAAGGCTGGAAAATTCCGGCCCAATTACCAAATTAATCAGCCTGAAACAAAACTGGAGGTTCAGAGCTCCATATATTTTAGACAGTTGGACAAACCCTGAGCAAACACAGTAAGTGGCCATGGCCCAGATTGAAGGTTGTAGAAGTAAATCCTGCTTACTGTGCTGTTGGAACTAAAAAATAATCCAACAGTGGAAGACACCTGGTGGATATCAAATATAGAGATTCTTATCACGTTAGATAGTTGGAGATTTACTCAATATCTTTGGGGATCAGAGTGTTAGATGAATCCTTCCCTCAGGAGACTAAGCAAGTGAGTTATGTCCCTTTGTGCTGGCAGCAATGATTGTATAAGGACTCTGGAAGGAATGAGCTTCATGGTCAGTTGGTTTGTTCTTTTTCTATGTTTTCATGTGGATTCCAGTAATAGGAATCCAGATTCAAAATTAGCAGGCAGGTTTCACTGTGCCGAGATATTGGATTATCTGAAATCATAAAAACTCGGTGGGGAGAGCACATTGTTTGAATTAAGGCTGCCCAAATTTATTCCTCTAATCTAGCTTCAAAGAAAGGTCAGATGGGTTGCCCCACAAGTGTGGTCTTCTCCACACCTCAGGTTTCTGTGTTAACTGTAATAAATGCCACACAGGCACGAACAGATTCAAAAAGACAACTTCTTCCCCGCTCTTACAGACTCCCAATTAACCCTCTTATGGACTGATCTGATTAATACTACACTCCTGTATTCGTCACCCGATGCCGGTGTCTCTGTATTTGCATTGTGTACCTTGTGTTGCCCTATTACATATTTTCTTTTCATGTGCTAAATGATCTGTTTGAGCTGCACACAGAAAAATACTTTTCACTGTACCTCGGTACACGTGCCAATCAATAAATCCAATCCTCTCCAGGTTCAGAAATCCCATCCCAGTTATGTATCAACCATTTACTATTATTTGAATTGCTACCTCCACAACTTGTTGGCACTGTCATTGTTGTATAACAATGAACAAATATTCTCAGTGGCAAGGTGTGGCTTTGGAAGTAAATAGTGTTGAGATTACCACTTCTTAATTTTTTTTCCCTTTCTAAACTACTTATTTTAAAATTCACTTGTACAGTGCCAATGCGGCACAAAGATAGACATTTCAAATGAACACTGAACAAAGTATTAACATAAGCGGTATTTATAAAGTATTAACTGAAACAGCTCTGAGCAGAGTGAAGTATCAAGGCAGCCAAAGTACTTGTCCCTGAATAAATCATGCAGATGAGTCTTGATTTTAAAAAAGAAATGTGCTTGATCCATCTGCAGAGATGCCTTTAGTGGCATTCAAATGCCAGTTGAGTTTGCCTGTTGATTCTGACTGCAATTTAAATTGAAGTTGAAAAATACCATGTGGGGATTGACTTTTTTGAGATGTACTTCAGTAAATATGATGCTAAATAGTGAGGAACTACATTTTTTAAGGAAGTCGGAAGTCAGCAGCCTGACTTTGGTTCAATTCTACAAGTTGCATTGTGATGAAAGTAAAATGTTGAAGTGTCACCAAGGTACGTGTCCCTGTCAAGATTGGTTAATACTTTGGGTGCTGTCCTCCATAAGGTAACTGTAGAAGTGTAAAGACAGTTTGCATCTTAATGAACTATGCAGGTTAATTTACTTAATTTATTCTTGCAACTGCAATTTGGTTACTTTCCATACTACATATATCGCATAGTTTTTAAATGTTACCTTTGTTTCCTGGTATATTTCTGAGTGATATTTATAGAATATCAGGATTGCCTGTGATGACATTATTGCTCACATACCCATCAGTTATTGGCATTTTGGTTGCAAGAAAATGTCATGCTCAGTGCACAGTACATCAAGGATATCCTGAATAATAGTGGCCAGTGCCTTTGTGAGGAACCATTTAGTGCTTGCAGGAGATGGTAACAGCGATGTAATTGCAGTTATATTTTTGTCAAAAGCATTGAGCAAAAGCCAATTGCAGGATGAATTTAAGATGAATGTCAGTAGAAGCAATTAGCACAACAAAGGAATAGTATCTTTCAGTTGCATAAATTGCAAAGTAGGAAAATAAACACAAATTTCAGACAGTTGCTGAGAAGGGACTTTTTCAGCAGATAAAAATAACATTGTCAGACTTAATGGGGAGCCTATTTACCAGGGATACTATCCAGCTCAGTTTATCCATCCCTTCACTCAGGCAAAGCACCATACGGCTTTGAAAAGAATATGTTGACAATGACATTCTTCACAGTTTACATTGCTTACATCATAATAATAATAATAATCTGTATTGTCACAAGTAGGCTTACATTAACACTGCAATGAAGTTACTGTGAAAAGCCCCTAGTCGCCACATTCCGGCACCTGTTAGGGTACACAGAGGGAGAATTTAGAATGTCCAATTTACCTACAGCACGTCTTTCGGGACAAGTGGGAGAAAATCGGAGCAACCGGAGGAAACCCACGCAGACACCGGGAGAATGTGCAGACTCCACACAGACAGTGACCCAAGCCAGGAATCGAACCTGGGACCGTGGCGCTGTGAAGCAATAGTGCTACCCACTGTGCTAACGTGCTGCCCTTATATTCAATCAAGTTTTACGGTCTCAGGACAGTCAATAATGATATATGGAGAATGAAGCAATTCCTGTGGAAACCGAGAAATGACTGTTCAGTCTATGCATCTTTCTCTTTTGTTTTGAAACTGAATTGCTGGGACATTTACCTCAGATTCAATGCACCAAAGGGAGCCAGGAGATTAGGATAAAGGTTAGAAAGGCTTTTAGCACTATAATGAAGAACAGCAAGCAGTGAGAAGCACCATGAGTATCCAATTTTTTTTTTCCAATTAAGAGGCAATTTAGCATGGCCAATCCACCTAACCTGCACATCTTTGGGATGTGGGGGCTGTCATAGTATACATCAGTACATTATGGTGCAATCACATACACACACTGATGGACATGCAGTAGGACCAACCAGCATACATAGCACCGCAGCCAATCACCAGTGAGAGCACAAGCACTATGAAGACAGGGGACAGGAGAGTTCCCGCTCATTCTAGCAGCAGCCAGCTCAGAGCACAGAGCTCACAGCCTGCATCACAGACATTCACCATGTGCTGAGTGCCTCACCATAGCTAATGATTGGAAAGGGTCCACATTTAAGCTGGTATTGCTTATACCCACATTTACAGTATGTTAGCATAGTTGAACAGTTAATAAAATAGCGTTACACCACTTCCAACATTGTTGGTTTGCTTGTGAACCAGGACACACAACACAACATGGTACAAGGAGTGGCCGCAATCTAGCACTTGTGAGGCCTACCTGCAACTTCTCAGCATTCCGGCATCCTACAGCATGGAGAACATCAACCCGCCGCCGCCGCTCCGCATCGCTGGCAATCTCGGGGTAAATCGTAAGATATTTAAACAGCGCTACCAGCTCTTCCTCGAGGCCACGGACAGGGACAATACATCAGACACCAGGAAGATAGCCTTCTTCTCTCCACGGCTGGGTAACATGCCATCCACATCTTTAACTCCCTGACATTCGCGGACGACAAGGACAAGACCAAGTACAAGACGGTGCTCCTCAAATTCGACACACACTTCAGTGTTGAAGTCAACGAAAGCTTCGAAAGGTTCCAGCAGCGCTTGCAGGGTCAGGACGAGCCTTTCCAATCCTATTTAACACACCTCCGCATCCTCGCGCAATCCTGCAGCTACGGGTCACCTCCGCCTCCATGATACGCGACCAGATTGTTTTTGGGGTCATGTCGGACACCTTGCAAGAATGTGCAAACTCCACACGGACAGTGGCCCAGGGCCAGGATTCGAACTCGGGTCCTCAGCGCAGTAGTCCCAGTGCTAATCACTGCGCCACCGTTGGCTGCCCCGTCATCTGCATAATCTTGACGAGGTGCCAATGATCAACAAGAGCTGACTGCCTGTTCACCGATGGTGAGAAAAACTGGAGGTTCCTCCGTGGAGCCACACAAGTGTGATTTTTACTGAAAGTGTCAAGCTTGGGAGGGGCCATTGTGCAGTCAGCAATGGAGGAGCTGCCTATTGTGAAGACAGGCAGAGCATTCATACTTATCCTGGCCCCACAAAGGTCCGTGCACAATATTATTTGTTGTTTTGGAGCAGTTTGCTCCAAATTTCCGGACTACTGGTTAGTCAGTCTACATTTGGATGAACCTTTGGGTGTGGTCAGTCATTGTTTAAAAAAATAAATACATTGCCGATGGCCCTACGTTTCAGTCGAAACGGAGTAAAGATAATATCAGCCCATCGACCACTGAAGAATGTATTACAGAAAGAGACAATGTGCACATTTACTAGTTCAGTAGTGTCAGTTTGTGCATAAATAAAATGGTGAATGAATAATTAATCAATAGTCCTTAAAAGCTCCATCAATGGTTGATTTCAGCCTTCCTTGAAGTTTTCCAAGGTTTACTTTGCCAGATGTTAGCATTTTGGGCAATGCATATTTTGCCCAGACTGGTCTGAGTTTGGATATTAGTAGGGAGAATTAGATCTCCTCTCTCATTGAATATTTGGAGATGGGCAGGCAGCAGGTGGTTTGCGAGGATCTCACCATTTTCCTTCGCAGCTGCAAAAATTAAGTCTAGGTCGGGAAGGTCTATGCTCAGGCTTCCCATCCAGTTGCCAATTGAGACTTTTAAGTGGGCAACTAATGACCACTTAAGGGCCTCATCCTGTTGCTGACTGTATCAACCCAAAGGCAGTTAAATCAAAAACATGTTTCAAAAGTTTAGAGCTTAGCTCTGTTTTTTGACACGTTATCTTTGAGTGTAAGATTATCTTTTGGGGTAGATTATTAACCTCTGGAATAAATTTTCAATTATGACTAGCAATTGTGTGGGAAGCCGGTAGTCTTCTGATGAGGGTGTCCCCTCATTCAAAGGCACTCTGAACAAGGACTCGACTTTGGGAAGGGGGATGCCAGCTGAGAACCATCCGACCTGCCCTAACTGCTGTTCCCTCTGCCTACCTCTGCAGCTTCTGCTCCATGAAATTCCTACTGGCATGACTCACCTCTGGTCTGTTTCGCTTCTCAACCCTTAGCCAGTGGGTGTGGTTCTTACAGCAGCCACTACCCAGAGGAGGCAACAGAAGTCCCTCCCTGGCAAGACTTCTGATGCCTCAATAACCCCCCCCCCCCCCAAACACAATGTGTGTGTTTTTAACTTTTTAACACCTAATGTCTCTTCCACTCACCATAGACTCAGCTGGCACATTATGCCTGAGTTGAATCTCTGTTTGGGATTGCCACTTAACTTCAGAAACTTGCTCTTTCTTACAGCCTTTGAAGTTTTACTTCTTTATATATATCCACCTCCATTTTTAGATCAATTGTGATTTCTATTCTGACGGCTATTTTTGGCGGCACAGTATTAGTACTGCCGCCTCATAGCGCCTGGGACCTGATGTGTTGGGTAGGCTGGGTCGATGTGGATTGTACTTGATGCAGTGTAGTGAGAGACAGATGCAACACGATTTTATTTAACATCTAAACTAGTATACATGTTCAACTGTGGGTTGACTGGAGACCTGATACTAGCCTAACCAGACTTACTAGCTACCACATGGCGTTTGCACTGGCCAGCTCACTAACTCTGACTGTCCCAGAGGCTGGGTCCCGAGAGAGTGGGAAAACTGGTGCCCTCTGGCTTTATAGTGGTCATGACCTGTCTGGTGATTGGCTGCTCTGTTCTGTGTGCTTACTGGTCATCCTGTGTGTCAATCACTGTCTGTCTGCACTCCATTGTATACATGGATGTATATTATGACAGGACCCGGGTTCAAATCCGACCTTGGGTGACTGTGTGGAGTTTGCACGTTCTCCCTGTATCTGCGTGAGTTTCCTCCGGTCCAAAGATGTGCAGGTTAGGTGGATTGGCTGTTCTAAATTGCCCTTAATGTCCAAAGGGTTAGATGGGGTTGCGGGGATAGGGTGGGGAGTGGACATGGGTCGGCTGCTCTTTTGGAGGGTTGGTGCAGACCCGTTGGGCCAAATGGCCACCTCCTGCACTGTAAGGATTCTATGACTCTGTGACTGTTAATGGCTGGATGTTCCATGCACAAACCATCCACATATTTAGGAGGTGGCGAGAAGAGGGTTTCTGTCCCAGGGCCCCACATTGCTTAACTCATCCTGTTTAAATCTATGTTCAGGTTACCTTGCTCTCTCTTGGTAATAAGCCAATGTTGCTCTATTCTAGCTGGAGTTATCTTATCTATGTTCATTGGCTCTTTCAACCGAAACCACAATCACTGTGCTCAGTGACAATCCATTCCAGAGGTTAACAATCTACTCCAAAAATAATCTCAAAGGTACCTTATCAGAAAACAGATCTGAGCTCCCGACCTTTGAAAGATTTTTAGATATAATTGCAGCACCCATTTCTCTCCCTCCTTCAATCATGAAAAGTTAGAATGGTTTCCCGAAGATAAAAAGGAAGAAAAACAGAAACTATTGTATACCTGACACCCTGGAAATACCCTGGATATACACAGCATATCAGGGGGGGGTTGAAGTGATGA
Organism: Scyliorhinus torazame; assembly: GCF_047496885.1. Taxonomy (NCBI): domain Eukaryota; kingdom Metazoa; phylum Chordata; class Chondrichthyes; order Carcharhiniformes; family Scyliorhinidae; genus Scyliorhinus; species Scyliorhinus torazame. The sequence goes on from NC_092712.1 coordinate 133,775,974, forward strand.
ATCTCATGCAGCCCGCAGTACAGCCATCCACTGACCCCATCAATCATACCCCTGTCACCAACACCATTCCTTTCTCTGGCCACTGGATTAGCACGAGATTAGGGGTAGTGCAGACTCGATGGGCTGAAGAGCCTTTTCTGTGCTGTACAATTCTGTGACTCTATGGCTAACTTTTTCTTATTTTGAACCAGACCGTTAACCCTGAGATGAGTGCGAGACCCAGTATTCTCTCAGTCACAAAGACCCCGAAACTCGATCACCTCTGTAACATTGGGCATCATTGGCATGGGGTGCGATTCTCGCAAAAAATATCTAAATTAATTTGTGGCGGGTTTTTCAGGGAGTTTCCCGCTGGCTCTGCTGGCAAGTTCCCCACCACTATTCAATGACACTTTTTTGAGCCTTGGGGAGTTTCCCACTGGTTTAGCCCACACTTAGAATTTTATTTAGCACAAGGGAACTGAACTCTGAGATCGGGCCGCCATTTTGTAAAGGTGCCCCAATCTCTATGTAAGCTTGGGGGTTCCCCACACCTCCCCAAGTGAGGACACCCCCTATGGGGTCCTTGGGGGGGCCTCTTTAGGCCCATGCAAGCCCCCTTACAGCACCCCCTCCCTTCTCAGACCTCACCCATCACCACCCAACCTGGAGGCCCCTACTTACCTACTGTGCACATGCCCACCCCTCAAATCCCCACCCCACCCTTCTTTCATGGGAATGCCCCCCCCCCCCGCCTTGCCCCTGGCCCTTTGTAGTGCCACCCTGGCACTCAGGCAGTGCTCCAGCCAGCTTGGCAATGCCATCTGGGCACCTGTTCTATGTTCCAGAGGGAGGGCCAGGTAGCCACACTGCACTTACCTTGACCACCCTGGGGTCTCCGATGGCCAGTCTGCTCCTTGGGCATCCTGGATGGCGTGGTGCCACCCTGTTCTGCCCGCTGCCCACCAAATGTACCAGGGACGGAACGGGGGGAGTCCGAGATGCTGCGGTGTTCCGGGACCTCCCGTGCAGGAGACATCGGCACGGCCCCAGCCCCTCCCACTCCCTCGGGGTGCCAGGTGTCCCCCGGGCCTCTTTATGGGACGGGGGTGCGAGCGGAGACAAGACCCAAGGCACCACCGACACCTGGTGCTGCCAGTCCTGGAGACCCGCTGTGGCATCGACCAGGGTCTGAACGTTAGCCGCGATGGAGCTCAGGGAGTGGGCCATCCCTGTCTGGGACTGCGCCACCTCCCTCTGGGCTTGTGCGATGCCACCCAGCATCTGGGCGAGGCCGCCGGTGCTCTCAGCGATGGCCTGCTGGGACTCGGATGGACTGCGGAGCGCGGCTGCAATGTCCAGCTGGCTCTGGCACATGGCTGCCTGTGAGAGGGCAGCCCTGTCCTGAGCCCGATGGGCGGAGTCACCCCTGTCTGCGTGTCACTGTCTGGTCTGTCAGTCCTCTGGGTTGCCGTGCTCTGTGTATCAGTCCTCTGTGTGTCAGTGTCTCAGTGTCACGTGCATCTGGAACCTGGGTGTCCGTGTCCTGGCTTTCAATGTCCTTGGTGTCCGTCCTCTGGGTCTCAGTTTCCTGGGTCTCTGTGTCAGTGGAAGGTCTTCCATGGTGTCTGGCCTCCCCGCCGTGGCCTGCGTCCCTAGGGGCCACTGGGCCTGGCACTGACCATGGGCATGCAACGGTGGACGGGCCCGGACCACCGGCAGCTGGTCCTGTATGACACAAGACAGCATGTATCATTAGACAGGCGGACGGCGGTGAGGGGGCGCAGTGCGGCATGGGGTGAGGCGGGTGCAGTGGGGAATGGGGTGAGGGTGTGCAGTGGGACATGGGGTGAGGTGGTGCAGTGGGGCAAGGGGTGAGGGGGGATGCAGTGGGACATGGGTTGACGGGGGGGTGCAGTGGGACATGGGGTGAGGGGGGATGCAGTGAGACATGGGGGTGACGGGGGGTGCAGTGGGGCATGGGGTAACGGGGGGTGCAGTGGGCCATGGGGTGAGGGGGGGGTTCAGTGGGGCATGTGGTGAGGGAGTGCAGTGGGACATGGGGTGATGGGGGTGCAGTGCGGCCATGGGGTGTGGGGGGGTGCAGTGGGTCATGGGTGAGGGTTGGGGGGGCAGTGGGACATGGAGTGAGGGAGTGTGCAGTGGGGCATGGGGTGAGGGGGGCTGGAGTCAGGCGGGGGAGTCCACTTGCTGGTTCACCTCTAACCTGACAACCGGCAACCTCCCCGTCCTCGGCTCTGCCTGCGAGGTCCAATGCCCACTGCTCATGGACGGTGAGGGGGTGCAGTACGTGTGGACCCCTTCCGGTTCTCTCCAACTCCCTGCAGTTGTGGGCGGTCTTATCCTGGGGGGGTGGGAGGAAACAAACATCAGTGTTTGGCAGTCCGACACAAGCAGCGCTGATGTTGGGTGAATGATGGCATGGCAGCATGGGGCACCCGGCCAAAGTGCCTGGCATGGGTGGATTCAGCCCATGTGGGTCAGGTGGGGGGTTGCGCCATCCCCTGGGGTGGGGGGGGGCGCCTTTCACATGTGTGCGTGGTATGCGGGATGGTGTCAGGGGCACGTCACTGTGTACTCACCCTGCCTGCCCTCGTAAGGTCGTGCATCTTCTTCCGGCACTCTTCGTCGATACGTGGGGTGTGCCCCATGGTGTTGACGGCATTGCCTACCTCCCTCCACAAATGGCGGACGATGCTGCGTGGGTGGTGGTGTCCACGTCTGGGGCACAGGATCGCCTCTTCTCCTCCACCACGCCCAGCAGCATGTCCAGGTCGTGGTCCCTGAACCTCGGGGTGGCACGGTGGGCGGCGGCCATCTCGCGGGTCTCGGGACTGAGGGCTGCTCGCGCACCTTAAGCGACGTGGGCTAGCGTCATTGACGCGTTGAGCCTATCCAATGCTGGTCTGGGGCCACTCCCCCCCCCCCCTGCTTCTCGCGGCGCCCGTGCTAGCCCCTTTTGCGAGCCAGAATCGCTACTCAAAGCGGCCCGTTCACGCTGTCGTAAAACGCTCCAGATTTTACGTCGGCGTCAACACTTAACCGCTGGATCGGAGAATCCCGCCCAAGAAGTTTGAATCAAAACAAATTTTTTTTACACTACTGTACTTGATTAGGTTCACACACTTTACTGAGTAACAGATACTAAACTAATAATATTGAATCTGTAGTACAGTAATTAATATTCTCTCTAACTATTAAACTACACTAGAACTTGACCTCATGCTATGTCTCTTAAATGAATTCTCCCTCTGCTCTCATCAGCTTCTCATCATGTTCTCCCAGAATTCCTAGAGATGATGCCTTATAAACAATAACTTAGTAACGCCATCTAGTGTTGATTTACACGTAGTATCAGATGTTAACCCTTGACAACATTTGTACTGTACATATCATTACAGCTTTGTCAGAGAAACATAGAGAGGTGTGGTTTGTGCCATCATTCCTGAGGGGTGGGGCCTAATGGCACTGGCAAGCGGGGCCCCACAGAGATCGGGGCCTCATTTCTAAAGGGTGGCCCTATCTCAAATTGAAGCCAAAGACTTCCAACTTCCATTATCGCTGACATCGGGCATTAGAGGCCCGTCCCCCAACCAATTCAGACATTCCCCCCTCACCTGCCATCCTCCCCCACATAATGGGAAGCCCCCACATAATGGGAAGTTCGCTGGAGGCCCCACCCACCTGGCAATGCCAATCCGGCAGTGCATAGCCATGTCCCTCACCACCTGGGGGCTATACACACCTGGTGCGGTCATCACAACTGGATGTCACGTCGACGGGGGGGGAAGTGACATACGGTAAACTTGTAAGCAATTTTTGAATATCTGAATACATTTAAATGCACGGTAATCGCCGGGTGTGAAATTGATTACATCAGTGCAATGGCCTGGAAACATCACGTTCTGGAATCTCGCCGGTGCAAATCCCGTTATGGCCCTCTGGCAAAAGCTAGTGACCACAGCGAGATTTATATCCGTGGGGAACAGAGCCAAGAAATCGTGCCCATAACTAGACAAACTGAGTGCAGATCTTGTAGTCTGAACATTTATGATGAGCACAGCTTCCAAAGGTGCATCAGTGATGGCATAAATGTTTCTTTTCATCCTCCAGCAGGATACGCTCAGTTACTTGTCAGAATTCTTCCAAGAAAAGCTGGAGGATAAGTTTCAAAAGTATTGTTAAATAGCGTTACTTTTAACTTTGATAAACAAAGGTTGTGTGTGTGTGTGATGCAGAAAGAGAGTTAATAAAGAACAACCTTTGTAAACTATAGACTGTTCACCTTGTAAACATTTTGTAGCTAGTATTCAGTTTTTAATTATCAACCTCTTTTATTCTGAATGCCAGAGTCTGTTTGTGTCTCTCAGTACATCATTATTTCAGTTTGTGTCTGTGTAAAGCATTATTTTAACTTGTGTCTACAATATGTTATGAGATCCAACATACCTTATCAGTAAGTGGGGGCTGGGGGCTCCAGGTCTCCACAGGCGTCGGATGTTTCACGTGGACTGTGCAATGTGGACTGTGGACGAGTCTGTGCAATCTGACATTTTTTCGTTCTTCAGTCCAGAAGAGCAAACTAGATGGCAAAAGTTTGGTGATTACGTGCTGCGGACTTTTGGGGAAAAGGTGCCCCTTTGGAGCAGTAGCAATCTGCTCAGTGTGGCCGAAGAGCTGAAGTTGTGTTTCTAAGTTGCTGCTGGAGTGTAGACTCAGCGATCCAAGGAACGGAGTCTCGGGAGATGAGACTGAAACACTGCGAGGTGGGTCATCATTGAGGCTGCACGGATTGGTATGACTTTTAGAGAGAAATCCAAGGTGAGAAACAGAGGCCGGGATTCTCCGGCCTCCCACCGGGTCGGAGAATTCCCGGGGGGGAGGCGTGAATCCTGCCCCACCGCCGGCTGCCCTATTCTCTGGCGCCATTTTTCAGGCGGCGGCGGGATTCTCCAGGCCCCGATGGGCCGAGTGGCCATTCAGTTTTGGCCAGTCCCGCCGGCGTGAATTACTCACCTCACGCACGGCGAGACCTGGCAGGTAAGTGTGCGGGGGCGGTCCGGGGGGGGGATGCGGGGAGATCCTACCCCGGGGGAGCCACTACGGTGGCCTGGCCCGCGGTCGGGGCCTACTGATCGGGCGGGCTGTTTCCATGGGGGCCTTCTTTCCTCCGTGCCGGGCCCCTGTAGGGCTCCGCCATATTGTCCGGGGACCGGCGCAGAGACGAGAACCCCCGTGCATGCGTGAAAATACGCCGGCCGGTCCGTTCATGCGCCAACTCGCGCCGGCCCTTCGCCGCCGGCTGGACCGGTGCCAAGTACTCCGGCGTCAACCTCGCCCCCGAACATTTGGAGAATTCCGCACTTTCGGGGGCTGTTGACGTCGGAGTGTAGACTTTGTCCCCAGAAGGGAGAATCCCGCCCAGTGTTTCAACGACATTGGTTGACTCATAGTGTTATTGACATCTGGGTGGGTTGTTGAGAAATCCATGAAATCTGGTTTGGTCGCATCATCCATTTATTGTGCAGTATGGTATGTCCAACCAGAGATTGCCTGTTAATTCACATGTACCTGATATAAACTTGAATGCTAGAGTATAAGATCGATCTTTTGCATGCTTTTATCTTTCTGGCCTTGCTCGTTAAAGCTGACTTTTGTTTGTTCAAAAAACATGCTCTTCCCACATGTCCTAAATCTCAAACTTTATTTACTTTAAACAAAAAGTGATTGGTCCTTAACTGGATTGTACCAAACACCCGGGGCTCTGGTCCATGCTCTTAACGTGTTATTTTAGTTTGATATTTGAAACCATGCATGATGAACATGAATAGGTCTTTGAACAGACTTTTAACTAAAAGCTGTTCATTTTAATTCAGAAAGCTTATCCAACAGCAGGAAAGAAAGTTAGCAAGGCTACTTATCATTTTAAATATTCAGAAAAAAACAAAAGGAAATTACTTCTAATCTTCAGCAAATGTTCCCACCAACAAAAACTGCTTTCTAATTGGACACGTGAATTATATCATCCCATCTTGTTGGAAGGAGAATTTGATATTTTCAATTCTTATAAATGGATAATCAATGTGTTTCACAAATGGAAATTAAATGAATTTCAACCTACTTATAAAAGAATATATAGTTAACTCTGAATCACCTTAATTAACAAAAAGGAACTTTCCCATAATTCCCATATGTCACTCTTCTTTGCGTCACATGATATTCTACTTTGATATGACTATAACTTCCCTCTGTTCAATCAATGTCGTTTGAGATGTAATTTTAACTGTCGTATTATTGTTTTTGATTTAATCAAGTGCACAGTTTATAATAAAAACAACAATTTGCAAAGCTGAAATTTAATCTTTGTGTTTTGATGAGATCTAAAAACCTCTTAAACTTCACTTTCATGGCTGCAATGCCATCAGGAATCCCTGTGTAACTATTATCTGATTACTGACTCCTGGCCATGCAAAATTGATATAATTTTATCCAAAATGAATTTGTGAGACCAGTAACGATTCTTAAGATTCTTAAGAGCTTCATTCACACTCTTTGGAATTAGCTCTACTATTCTGGGGGCCCTTCTTCATAGTGTTGCTTTTAATCCTAATTGCAATCGAAATAAAGAATACTTGAGTGCTTCCTGGAGAACTGACAGCCACTTTGTGAGACAGAGTTCCACAGTTCCTTCGCATGCAGCCAGCAAACAGAACTGTATGCAGTTACCAGATGATGTATGCTGCCATTTTGGTCAAATCACAGGTTGGCTGGGTTTGGCAACAGAATCTACAGAGCAACTTTAGATTATTGGCCTGCACAAAACCCTGATATTGGAGGTAAATAATGGCCGTAATTCTCCGGTCGGTGCGATTCACTTTCGCATTGCAGCACAGACGTTCCTATGGGTTTCCTGGCAGCTTTGGGTGGTTACAATGGGAATTCCCATTGACAAGCAACGGGAAGATAGAATCCTGCCGCCAGTGAACGGCATCTGATTTTTGCCTTAAACCATGTGTCTTACCCACACCCGCCCATCTCCCTCCCTCATTCAATTTTTCCATTCTTCAAAGAAGCAAGTAATAGACAGTTTCCACTGTCTATTAGAAAGCGGTACTTCGCTTCCTTGGAATGGTGAATTATTTCGGCAAATTTATCCCAAATTTGGCCCCACACACCACGGGCGGGATTCTCCGATATCGGCGTGATGTCCGCCGACCGGCGCCAAAAACGGTGCGAATCAGTCCAGCATCACGCCACCCCAAAGGTGCAGAAGTCTCCACATCTTGAGGGGCCGAACCCTCATCTTGAGGGGCTAGGCCCACGCTGGACTGATTTCCGCCCTGCCAGCTGGCGGGAAAGGCCTTTGGTGCCCCGCCAGCTGGCGCTGAAATGACTTTGCCGGGCGGCGCATGCATGGGAGCGTCAGCGGCCGCTCACGGCATCCCCGCGCATGTGCAGTGGAGGGGGTCGCTTCCCCTCCGCCATGGTGGAGACCATGGCGAAGGCGGAAGGAAAAGAGTGCCTCCACGGCACAGGCCCGCCCGCGGATCGGTGTGCCCCGATCACGGGCCAGGCCACTGTGGGGGCACCCCCCGGGGTCAGATCGCCCCACGCCCCCCCCCCAGGATCCCGGAGCCCGCCCGCGCTGCCGTGTCCCGCCTTCCCAAAGGTGGTTCAATCCACTCCGGCTGGCGTGGGTTGACAGCGGTGGGACTTCGGCCCATCGCGGACCGGAGAATCGCCGGGGGATTCCCGCCTACCGGCACGGCGCGATTCCCGCCCCCGCCGTATCTCCGGTGGCGGAGAATTCGCGACATGGCGGGGGCGGGATTCACGCCGGCCCCCGGCAATTCTCCGACCCGGTGGGGGGTCGGAGAATCACGCCCCACGCCTCTACGACAACTGATTAAGAAGTGCACCTCTTTCGAATGGAAGACAGAACATCAGAACGAGTGGTTGGAGTTGAAGGCAAAGCTCACCACTGCACCCGTTTTACCGTTCTATGACCCTGATTGTGAAACCAAGTCAAGATGGCATTGGAGCAGTGTTGCTGCAGAAAGATGACACCTCGTCATGGGTCCCAATAGCATATGCATCACGTGCAATGACACCGACAGAGTCTCGGTACGCTCAAATTGAAAAGGAGTGTCGGCCTTCTCACCGGCATTTTGAAATTTCATGATTACGTCTACGGCCTACCAACATTCACCGTTGAAACAGACCACAGACATCTGGTACACATCATACAGAAGAACCTCAAAGACATGACTCCTCGGCTACAGAGAATTCTACTTAAACTTAGAAGGTATGACTTCAATCTTATATTCACGCCTGGCAAGGATCTCATCATTGCCGACACGTTGTCTCGCTCAGTCACTACACCAAGTGAACCACTCGTGATGACCCGACAAATTGAAGCCCAGGTACAAATGTACGAAGACAACCTTCCTGCAACGGTCGAAAAGATAATTCTCATCAGAGCAGAGACGGGCGAAGATCCCTTGCTGCAATGAGTAATTCACAACCTAAACCGTGGGTAACCGAAAGGGCAATGCCCTCAATTCTACAACATCAAAGAGGATCTGACAATGATCAACGGTATACTGCTGAGAATGGACCAAATAGTGATTCCGCTGCGTCTCAGGCCCATGGTACTTCGTCAGATCCACGAGGGCCACCTGGCCATAGAAAAATGCAGACGAAGGGCTCGACAAGCCGTCTACTGGCCTGGCATCAATCAGGACATCACGGACATGGACTTGAGCTGTGAGACTTGCCAGAAGTTACAACCAGCACAGTGTAAGGAGACTCTGCAACCACAAAACGTGGAAACCTCTCCGTGGTCCAGGGTAGGCATTGACCTCTTCCACACCAATGGTTGTGACTACATACTACTCATAGACTACTACATGAACTTCCCTGAAGTACTGAAGCTGTCTGACCTCACCTCACAAACCATGATCAAAGCGTGTAAAGAGACCTTCTCTCGCCATGGCATCCCAAACACGGTCATGACTGACTGGACCATGCTTTCACAGTTGAGAATGGACCGTGTTTGCAAAGTGCTACAATTTCAGGCACATCACCTCTAGTCCGCACTACCCGCAGTCTAATGGCAAGGTGGAAAAGGGGGTGCACATAGTCAAACAGCTCATCAACAAAGCCTTTGATTCTGCATCCGACATTCATCTAGCACTACTCTCGTATCATGCTGCTCTCTTAGCATCTGGCATGTCACCGACTCAACTGCTGATTAACCCGGACCTGCGAACAACGCTTCCAACCCTACAACTGCCTAATCCGGATCTCCTACCGATGATACACAAGATGTGATGACTCCGTGATGGTCAGAAGCATCACTATGACAAACATGCAACTGATCTGGACATGCTATCTCCAGCAGACACCATCAGAACCAGAATACCTGATGGTGGCTGGTCTGCTTAAGCTGTTGTTATTCGACAAGCTGCACCTAGATACTACGTGATACAAACGGCTGATGTGTACCATCGTCCGCAGAAATCGAAGGGCACTTCAGAAAATACGGCCGCCACTGATCGCCCCTTCACTGCCGTTTGTTGAGGCAATCCCTCAAGACATCTTGACCGACTTTTCTACTGGTCGGGGGCACACACAACGATCAAGCCACCGACGTCTCCGACACCACCTCTCAGGAGGTTATCAAGGACGAGGCGGAAGCCTCAAAGACTGAACCTGTGAACATTTTCTCTTCCCTGTTTGCTCTGTATATAACAAAAGTGTACATATCGTATCATTATATCTAGCTTTGTCACACAATTTCCCTAGTACCACACCTGTAATGTAAAAAAAAAAGGGGAGATGTAATGATATGTAGACTGACATGAAACTAAGGGGTTAATCAGAACACCCGGTTGTGGCACGACCACTAGCGGGCGCTACACAACCCATTATAAAACCAGACACACACTAGACCCTCCCTCTCACTCCTTTTTTAAAAATAAATTTAGAGTACCCAATTCATTTTTTCCAATTCAGGGGCAATTTAGCATGTTCAATCCACCTACCTTGCACATAGATAGATAGAATTTACAGTGCATCTTTGGGTTGTGGGGGCAAAACCCACGCAAACATGGGGAGAATGTGCAAACTCCACACGGACAGTGACCCAGAGCCGGGATCGAACCTGGGACCTCAGCGCTGTGAGACTGCAGTGCTACCACTGCGCCACCATGCTGCCCTTTCCCTCTCCTCCTGGCAGGGACTGTAGGATTAGCACCAGAATAGTTTAGATCTCAGGCTGGGTCACCACATGTGGCCTAGGTCCCAGTTATACAGTTAGTCATTATCACTGAGTTGCTAGAGTTAAATCGGCAGAGTGTCGAACTCATTCATCTAGTTGTTGTTACTGAATAAATTCTTTCAACTTACTTCAAGGACTGGAGTGTCTTCCAACGTCATCTATGGTCAGTAGCAACTTATGTTAATCAAACAGCATAACATAACAAGTTCCACACAGGTTCTGGATTAAATTTGCCAAGTTCCTCTTCTGTATGGATTGATAGAACATTATCTAGTTCATTCAACCATGGAGCCATGGTGTTGGAGTGAGAGGTTACATGATTATCTGATATGTTCATATGTGCTTAAAACTTTCCAGTCCTGCACAATTCCCATGTTATACCTTTCAGGATTGGGTGTCGTTGGTTAGTTTTATTGAACAATGGGACTGGTTAGACTGACTGCAATAGATTACATCTAGTCATGTACATACAACATGTTCGTGACTTTTCGGCGTACCTGCTGAAATTTACATCCATCCGACTTGTGAAATGTTTGGATACACTCTTTCCCCCATCCAACCCTATGCTCACTTTTCCCTTTCTCTCTTTTTCTGAGCTCTGTTTATTTTCTGCTTCAACATCTAAACATTTCAATAGAGTAATATACTGTCAAAGGCAGGCTTTGTTGCAGACAATAGTAATTTCTGCTATGCTTGAATACAATGGGGTCAGGCTGGAAAAGCAATTACCACTGAAGTGCGAATTCCATTAGGTTTACGATGCAGTTCGATTGCAATTTACTGACTTAACCCCTTTGTATCCAATGAGAAATAAAATAATAATTGCGAAAGTTCACTTCTAAACAAAAAACTATTACAAGTACTGAAAGTTTCCTAGTGCAAAATGGAAACCATCAATCATACGTATATTGGAAAACGACCAAAATTGTATGGTGTAGTAATGATGTAAAATGACTAATAACACAAAGAAATAGATTCTAGCTAAAAAAAAACCTAAAACTGCAAGTGTCCATTGTGTAATGTGTGCAGGTGGGTAATATGTACTAATCAGTATAATACTAATGTATTAAAATGTTTTAGTTGCTCAGCGAGGGACATCATGAAGCTTTCTTTTGGATATTTTTAGTACAGTTTCAGCTACATTGTATTTTGCAGTGTGCAGAAATCTATTTCAATGTTACAGAGTTCACTCTCTCAATGTTATGGTTGCCACCAGTACTGTCATTAAGACCTGCAGAAAAAAAAGTTCTTATGTGGCACAGTCGTTGCGAGCAGAAAGCTTTGTAATTTTTATTCATTATTTAAAAGCTGGCATGTACTGCTCATCTCCATGTGTCCCTGAATGTCAGAGAGAAGTTAAGGGATTATTAACCTGTGGATTTGGAGTCTCAAGGCCAGCCCAAGTAAGAAGGTCAGGTTTCCGGCTGAAAGAACATTTGTGAATCAGTTGGATTTTTATAACATAAGAGTATAAAAACTAGTAGCAGGATTAGACAATTCACCACCTTGAGCCGGCTCCGTCATTCAAAATGGTCATGGCTGACCTCTTCTCGGTCTCAACTCCACTTTCCTGCCCTTCTCCATAACCCTTCAACCCATTACTAATTAAAAATCTATCTATCTCCTCTTTAAATTTACTCACTGTCCCTGCATCCACCCCACTCTGGGATAGTGAATTCCACAGATTCACGACCCTTTAAGTAATTTCTCCTCATCTCTTTTTTGAATCTACTACCTAAAAATATGACCGCGGTTCTATATTGCCCCACAATTGGAAGCATCCACTCTACGCCAACTTTGTCAATACCTTTTATCATCTTGTATATCTCAATTAGATCTCCTCTCATTCTTTTGAACTGGAGAGTGTATAGGACTAAACTGCTCAATCTCTGTTCATAAGCCAAACCCTTCGGGCGGGATTCTCCACTCCCGCGCCAAAGTGCCCACGCCGTCGTGTACGCCATCGAGGTTCACGACGGCGAGAAACGGCCCCTATCCCGACCGATTCAGGGCCCGATAATGGGCTAGGAGCGGGGCCGCGTCATCTACACGTGCCAGGCCATGTCGTGGCGTAAAGGCGGCGCCGCATACATAACGCGGCCGGCGCCGCATAACTGGCGTAACCTGCACATGCGTGGTTGCTGTCCTCTCCGAGTCCGCCCCGCAATAAGATAGCAGACGGATCTTGCGGGGCTGCGGAAGGAAGGAGGTCCTCCTTCAGAGAGGACGGCCCGACGATTGGTGGGCACCGATTTCGGGCCACCCCACATTTGAGGTACCCCCCGGTGCAGGATCCCCCCTCCCCCCGTAGGCCGCCCCCCCAGCATTCCCGCGCTGTTCCCGACGGCAGCGACCAGGTGTGGACGCCGCCGGGGGGAACCCGCCGTTTTGGGCTGGCCGCTCGGCCCATCCGGGCCTGAGAATAGCAGGGGTGCCAGAGAATCGCCATTTTGGGTGTCTCGGGTGATTCTCTGGCCTGCGGCCCGCGGAACTCGACGGGGCCGTTCCCGCCCCTTGGGACAATCGCGGGAGGGCGTCGGACTGGCGTCGCGGGAAATTTTGGTGGCACAGGCGATTCTCCCAACCGGCGTGGGAGTGGAGAATTGCGCCCTTCCTCTCTGGGGCGTCATTCTCCGACCCCCCAGCGGGTCGGAGAATGGCCGTTGGCCGCCGTGAATCCCGTCCCCGCCGGTTGTCGAAGTCTCTGGTACCGGATATTCGGCGGGGGCGGGAATCGGGCCGCGCCAGTTGGCGGGCCCCCCACTCGATTCTCCGGCCCGGATGGGCCAGAGTCACGCCGATAAATTGCCTGTCCTGCCGGCGTAGATTAGAGTACCTAATTACCGGCGGGACAAGGCAGCGTGGGCGGGCTCCAGGGTCCTGGGGGGGGCGCGGGGGCGATCTGACCCCGGGGGGTGCCCCCACGGTGGCCTGGGCCGCAATCGGGGCCCACCGATCCGCGGGCGGGCCTGTGCCGTGGGGGCACTCTTTCCCTTCCGCCTCCGCCATGGTCTCCACCATGGCGGAGGTGGAAGAGACTCCCTCCACTGCGCATGCGTGGGAAACTGTCAGCGGCCGCTGACGCTCCCGCGCATGCGCCGCCCCGACATGTCATTTCCGCGCCAGCTGGCGGGGCAACAAAGGCCGTTTCCGCCAGCTGGCGGGGCGGAAATCCCTCCGGCGCCGGCCTAGCCCCTCAATGTTGGGGCTCGGCCCCCAAAGATACGGAGCATTCCGCACCTTTGGGCGGCGCAATGCCCGTCTGATTGGCGCCGTTTTGGGCGCCAGTCGGCGGACATCGCGCCGTTTGGGGAGAATTTCGCCCCTGGAGTCAATCGAGTGAACCGCCTCGGACCTGCCTCGAATGCAACTACATCCCTCCTCAAATAAGACGACCAAAACTGTGCACAATACTCCTGGTGCAGTCTCACCAATGCCTTGTACATTTACAGCAACACTTCCCCACCTTTATACTTGTGGCGCACAAAGACTCCGTGAGACAAATAGAGTGAAGTCGATGAGGCTTTATTAAGCGTGTCTGTTCCCCAGCAGCCCGATAGTAAACTGGCCTGCGGGGGAAGGCACCGGCTTCTTATACTTCGCCTTCAGAGCGGAGTATGAGGTCAACGGCCAACCAGGACCCGGGATCTGTCAGCCAATGACATTAGGGCTTCCAGTCCCACATGACCCCCAATACATACTACCACAATACTCTTATTTCTCTAACTATAAATGCCAAATTCCATTTGCCTTCCTTATTACCTGCTGTACTTGCATACTAGTTTTCTGCGATAACAATTTTGTCAGTTTCATAAACTCCATGGTCCCTGTTACTAATACCAACTTTTTATTTCCAGACTATTCAAATTCTGAAAATGCAATTTTTCTATTTGGATATTTAATCCAGATTTTAGAGTTATTCCACTACGCCATAATGCCCCAATGTTTGTAAACATTGACCATAGTGTCATAGAGGTTTACAGCATGGAAACAGGCCCTTCGGCCCAACTTGTCCATGCCGCCCAGTTTTCACCACTAACCTAGTCCCAATTGCCCGCATTTGCCATATCCCATTTGACCAATATAACTGTCGAAATGCTTTTTGAAAGACAAAATTGTACCTGCCTCTACTACTGCTTCTGGCAGCTCATTCCAGACACTCACCACCCTCTGTGTGAAAAAATTGCCCATCTGGACTCTTTTCTATCTCTCCCCTCTCACCTTAAATCTATGCCCTCTAGTTTTAGACTCCCCTGCCTTTTGGAAAGAAATGCTGACTATCTACCTTATTAATGCACCTCATTGTTTTATAGACCTCCATAAGATCACCCCTTAGCTTCCAGGGGAAAGATTCCCAGTCTATCCAGCCTCTCCTTATAACTCAAACCATCAAGCTCCGGTAGCATTCTAGTAAATCTTTCCTGCACTCTTTCTAGTTTAATAATATCATTTCTATAATAGGGTGACCAGAACTGTATACAGTATTCCAAGCGTGGCCTTACAAATATCTTGTACAACTTCAACAAGATATCCAAACTCCTATAATTAGATATTCTGACCAATGAAACCTAGCATGTCGAATTGCATTAATTTACATCCGCCACTGACATGCATCGTGGACCCAGTCCACGCAGTCAGCTTCACGTTCGGGTCAGCACCTGGCGACGATTCTAATTTTCCCCTGACGCCCAATTCGTCATCCCATTGGGGAATGCATTTTGAGTGTCGTCGGAAGGAGAATCCCACCCATTATTATAAAAGATGGCCAAATTCTTTGTTTGGAGACTTAAGTGTTTCCGCCAGGTATGAGTAGCGTATGATTAACACTTTGTTGGGGCCGCTATTCGATAAGCTAGTCAGTACATGCAAATGGTCCAAAACTCTTCCGACATGAATTGAAGGCAATTCCCGGACCAATGGGCATTGTAACTGCTGGGGCCGGAATTAGCTCCAAAGAGCTTGACAACAGGAGCTGTTTTTAAGTGCTCCACTTACCACGCACTCACTGCAGTCATGAAGATGACTCACAGAAGACCTGGCCCCGGAAGTCAGGAGCCCGAGGTTCACCCACTGCTCCATACCAATGAGAAGAGGAGGGGCACCCTCTTCCTCAGAGTGGGCTGCATGTTCAAACCTGCCTTCCTGAATAGTGCTAGGAGGTGGTGGCACAGGCAGTCAGAACTGCCAGCCTCACCAGGAGGAGACAGTTGGCGATCTTGTGGGGTGGGGGTCACTGGTGAGGCTTCTGCCCTGAGAGGTGCAGAGGGCCATGGGGGACTCCAAAGGCCACGGTGCAAGTGTCCTTTGGTTGAGGTGAGCTCTGCTGATTCCCTGCTTCCTCTGCAGTGGGGCAGCGCTTCTGAGGAATGCCAACACCTGATGAACCCCTGATTGTGCTTGGTCACGCCCATCCCATTGATGAAGCATCTGGGGCATAATGGTGTCCTGGGTGGGATTCCAGATGACCAGAAGCTCTTTTAGCATTCAAAGGACACAGGCATCACTTAGCAGGGTGGGCAACCAAGAACCTGTAAGTAGCAGCAGAGGGTGTATTTAAAACACATATGTCCCCGGCCTGCACAGCTTCCCCCCCACTTCCCTGCCAGTCTGATTTGATTTGATTTGATTTATTGTCACATGTACCGAAGTACAGTGAAAAGTATTTTTCTGCGGCCGAGGGAACGTACACAATATGTACATAGTAGGCAAAAAGAATAATCAACAGAGAACATTGAAAAATGGTACATCGACAAACAGTGATTGGTTCCAGTGCTGTACAAGGGGCCAAACAAAGCAAATACATGAGCAACAACAGCCTTGGGCAGCTTGAATTGTGTTCTTACAGGGAACAGATCAGTCCGAGGGGGAGTCGTTGAGGAGTTGAGGAGTCTTGTAGCTGTGGGGAAGAAGCTGTTCCTATGTCTGAATGTGTGGGTCTTCAGGGGCGGGAATCTCCCACCCTGGGGCTGGGCCGGAAAATCTCCGTGACCTGCGCGAATCATGCCACACTGCCCCGACGCGAGGACGCGATTCTCCAGAGAGCATAGAATCACCGCCATTGGCGCCGACATGGTCAGCATGGCGCCGGTTGGGAAACGTTCCACAGGCCCCCCACCCCCCGGCGATTCTCCTCGGCTTGGAAGGATCCGGGGACATTCTGTGGAGGGGGGGGGGTGCCCGACGCCGGGGGCGGCCTCCGCTGTGGCCTGACCTGCGATCGTGCCCACCGATCGGCGGGCTGGCCTCTCTGGCTGCGGGCCTCCTTTGTTCCACGCCGGCCACTGTAGCCCTACGCCATGTTGCGTCAGGGCCGGCGCGGAGAAATGAGACACTGCGCATGTGTGGCAATCGTGCCTGTCCCACTGCGCATGCGCGGACCCACGGCGCCCATCTGATGCCAGGATCGGCAGCTGGAGCTGGTCAGTCACTCCAGTGCCGTGCTGGCCCCTGTAGGGGTCAGAATTGCTGATCCTGAGGCCATGTTGACGCCGTCAGGAAAAGCAACGGCGTTTATGACGACATCAACGCTTAGCCTCAGGATCAGAGAATCCCGGCCCAGACTTCTGTACCTTTTACCTGATTCAGTCCGACAACGTTTGAGAAGTTTTCTGAGTTTTTCTAGCCTCTCGCACCTCCTCCGCAGCCATGGGGCTCAGGCCCCACTTGTAAATACTTGTACTAATTCATCCGTGTGTGTCCTCCGCCCAAGAGCGGCAGAGCATCGTAGAGGGGTGTGGCATGAAGTGTCCAAGCCATCATTGATGTTAAAATCCATGCAGATGACAGTTTTGCATGAACTTGCCAATGCTGGACACAAACCTCAATAATGCCACCACCGAGGGATAGAATCGGCACTGGCGCAAAATTTGTTTCTTTCCACATTGTGTGATTCTCCGCTCAATCGCGATTCTCGATTCCGGCGTCGCAAAGTGGACAATCCAGTCCGTGATCTGTTGGTTCAGTTATTGTCACTGGATGCAAGATTTTTAATGGTAGGACAGATTCAATGAATGGATGATGTATGCGAGGTCAAAAAGATAACGGTATTAAAGACAAAGGGCAGAATTCCCCCACGCCCCGATTGGCAGGTCCAATGGTGGGTGAGGCAGGGGGGGGGGGGGGGGGGGAAGAATTAGGCGATTGGGCCAAACAACAGTTTATGTTGGTGTGAATTTACACTGCGACCTTTCACTGGCTCCCCCCATTGTAGGTTGAGAAACCAGCTGGAGACCGCCGTAAGTCTCATTTTCTTCTCACTGTTGGGATGCAGATGAAAGACCGAACACCCAATTCTCTGCAGTGCCAGCAGGAAAACACGCCATTGAGAAAGTCATCTGCAACAACGTGGCGTGCAGATGTCAGGGCTCACCTTAATGCCTGGGACTGCCTCTGGATTTCATGATGGAGGTCAATGACAACCCTGCACCCCAGAATAGTGGGTGGAAGGAGCATGTTCAGGTGGTCCTTCCAGATTCCTGGAGGTGCCCATCTTCCGGTCTCAGCATGCTCCTGGATAACCATCATCATTTTCAAGAGATCCAGCTTCTTTCTTCAGTGGCAGGTCAGTGATGTTGAGCACATATTCAATATGGCGCCCGGACAAAACGGCGGGCTGTGCGCAATCCAAGCCTGCCATGGAATTCAGCGCACGTCACCTAGTTAGTTATTAATGAGGTCAGGGCAGGAAGATTTGGCGTTTTTTCTCGCCGGTCTCCGCAGCGGGAAATAATCCATGTTCCCGCCCCCACCACAAGACTTAGTCCCCAGATGGGAGAATTCTGCTCACAGAGCCCTGAGGCGGGTTCAGTGAATAATGACCTAGAATTTGAAATCATGGGCGAAATTCTTCGTAATCGGCACGATGTCCGCCGACCGGCGCCAAAAACGGCGCATATCAGTCCGGCATCGCGCCGCCCCAGAGGTGCGGAATCCTCCGCATTTTGAGCGGCCGAGCCCTAACCATGAGGGGCTAGGCCCGCGCCGGACTGATTTCCGCCCCGCCAGCTGGCGGGAAAGACCTTTGGTGCCCCGCCAGCTGGCGCGGAAATGACATTGCCGGGCGGCGCATGCGCAGGAGCATCAGCGGCCGCTCACGGCATCCCCGCGCATGCGCAGTGGAGGGGGTCTCTTCCGCCTCCGCCATGGTGGGGACCGTGGCGAAGGCGGAAGGAAAAGAGTGCCACCACGGCACAGGCCCGCCCGCGGATCGGTGGGCCCCGATCGCGGGCCAGACCACCGTGGGGGCACCCCCCGGGGCCAGATAGCCCGCGCCACCCCCCAGGACCCCGGAGCCCGCCCGCGCCGCCTTGTCCCACCGGTAAGAGAGGTGGTTTAATCCACGCCGGCGTGACAGGCATTCCAGCAGCGGGACACCGGCCCATCCGGGCCGGAGAATCGCCGGGGGGGGGGGGCCCGCCAACCGGCGCGCCGTGATTCCCGCCCCCACCGAATATCCGGTGCCGGAGAATTCGGCAACCGGCGGGGGCGGGATTCACGCCGCCCCCCCGGTGATTCTCCGACCCGGCGGGGTGTCGGAGAATCTCGCCCCATTATACTGAGGCATGGAGAATCAGTCAAGATTGGCAAAGAGTAACTGAAAAGACCATTTGAGAACTTGTACCTGGAGATGCAGGGATAGATCAGAGTTTCCGCAATGTTCAAAGTCAGGTGGATACAAATGCAGAAGTACTGCCTTGATGATATATTGGCTGTGACGTTTAAAGCTCAGCTGATGGTTGAAGCGATTAGGATAGCAAAACAATGCAAGCGAGATCAAGGTCATTCCAGGTCAGGTGGTAGCACATATGTTGATGAAAGTACTTCTTATTCTTCTGGGATTACAAACCAGTAACAGAGATGCCTTTAAGTAATTGAATCCAGATTCTTGTTTATTCCCAAGAGAAGGAAAGCATAATAGGGTGTGATGTTTGTATTTTGGTTGCAAATATAACCAATGAAAACTTGAATATAAATGAATTCTGGCTAGAGCCCAGAGGATTGCTGATGTATTCTAATGTTTATAGGCATGTACCTTTACACCAATAGATTAAAATAGATCCACAGGATGCTACTGTATGAACAGAAGCTCTTAAATGTTTTCTCTGATGTACTTTTTTTATTAATTCTCTGGCTAGACCAGCATTTATTGCCCACTTCAAATTGCCCTTGAAAAGATGGTGGTGAGCTGCCTTATTGAAACACAATAGTCCATGTGTTGTAGGAACATCTACAGTGCTGTTAGGAAGGCAGTTTCAGGATTTCGACCCAGTGAAAGTGAAGGACTGTCGATATCGTTCCAAGTCAGGATGGTATGTGGCTTGGAGGGAAACTTGCAGGTGGTGGTGTTCCTATGCATCTGCTGCCCTTGTCCTTCTAGGTGGTAGAGGCCGTGAATTTGGAAGGTGCTGTTGAAGCAGCCTTGGTGAGTTGTTACCGTGCATTTTGTGGATGGTACACACTGCTACCATGTGCGTGGTGGTGGAGGAAGAGAATGTATAAGGTGATGCATGGGGTGCCAACCAAGTGGGCTGCTTCGTTATGAATGGTGTTCAGTAGACCCTCTCGCCTAATTACCATTGAGTGTCAAAGCGAGATGGTTAGATTTTCTCTTTTTAGAGATGGTCAGTATTTGTATGGCACAGAGGTTGCTTGTGCTTATCAGCCCAAGACTGTGTATATTCCAGATCTTGCTGCATATGGATAGGGCCCATGTCAGTACCTGAGGAGTTGCGATTGGTGTTGAACATTGTGCAATCATCAATGAACATTCCCACTTCTGACCTTGTGATAGAAAAAACATCATTGAAGAAACAGTTGAAGATGGTTGGACCAAGGACACTAGCCTGAGGAACTGATGCAGCGATGTCCAGGGACTGAGATGATTGACCACCAACAACCACAACCATCTTCCATTATGCTAGGCATGACTCCAATTATTGCACTGTACTGACATACAATGCATTGGAATCCATTGTGAAAACCTATGCATTCAGAATTATGTGCTAGCTGGATTTATACAATAGAGTTTTTTAAAATGCTGGAACTTTAAGGAAGTTTGAACCTCCTGACTCATAATGCATCTTTAAAGAACCGAACCGAACATAGAACTCGTATTTACTCAGTTGTTCGAGTCAATTAAAAATTTTCAGCAATAGCATGGAACTAAAAAGCTTTAAAGAAACCCCCTGTATACAAAAGATTCAGAGTTTTGCAATATTTTCTTTGAATATTATTCAGGATTTCAGAACTGAAAGATGAACTTCAACAATAGGAGCCACTGACTGCAGAATTCAGATGCACTTTGCCTGTTTTTTGGGTAATATGATTGTTGTTTTGTCTCCAAAACCTATCTGTGGCACATCCATGCAATTGTGGCAATGGCTGCATCAGGTGACATTTTGGTGAACATCAGAAATATGAGCAGGAGAAGGCCCTCGATTTTGCTTCAGCGGTCAGTGAGACCATGGCTGATCTGATTTTGCCTCACCTCCAATTTTCCTGCCCGCTTCCCTTGAGCTTTGACACTCTTGTAAATCAAGAATCGGTCTAACTCAACTTTGAATATATTCAAAGACCCTGGCCTCCACTTCTTTCTGGGGGAGAGAATTCCAAAGAGGAAATACCTTCTGAGAAACAATTTCTCCTCATCTCCATATTAAATAGAAGACCTCATATTTTGAAACTGTGGGCATGATTTAATGGAAAAGTTTTGAAGTGTGGTAGCAAGCGGCAACTGCTGTAAGCTTCTCGGCAGTGCAAGGCCACATAACGAGGCCCCATGGGCTTCATGCCGCAAATGATGGTCCCACCGGCTGATTCGCCTGGACCGTGCCTGCCAGAGGCTAACTAACAAGGGGGAGCAGCACTTAAACCAACCCTGCTGGGCAAACCCCACATAGCTCACAGATCATTCCACCAAGGAGACCAGTCCCACAAGTCAAGGATGTCGACCTGGCCAGATTATTGGACACAATTGAGAGCAGACTGGATGCCCTGTTCCTCCAAGGATCCAGTAAGAAGTCTTACAACACCAGCTTAAAGTCCAACAGGTTTGTTTCAAATCATTAGCTTTCGTAGCGCAGCTCCTTCATCAGGTGAGTCAAGTCTGCACTGGCCCTTGGAAAGAGCACCCCACTTAAGCCCAACCCATCCCGTAACCCAATAGCCCCACCTAACCTTTTTCTGACACTAAGGACAATTTAGTGTGGTCAATCCACCTAACCTGCATATCTTTGGACTGTGGGAGGAAACCGGAGCACCCGGAGGAAACCCACGCAGACACGGGGAGAACGTGCAGACTCCGCACAGAGAGTGACCCAAGCCGGGAATCGAACCTGGGACCCTGGAGCTGTGAAGCAACAGTGCTAACTACCGTGCTGCCCTAGGAATCTGGAATTAAAAGTCTAAAGGTGACCATGAAACCTTTGTTGATTGTTGTATCATTCCATCTGGTTCACTGATGTTCATTAGAGAAAGAAATCTGTCATCTTTACACGGTCTGGCCTACATGTGACTCCAGATCCCCAGCAATGTGGTTGACTCTTAAATACCAGGGATAGCAAATAAATGCTGTTCCAGCCAGCGACGCATACATCCCATGAATGAATGAGAAAAAGCATGCAAGAACTCACTGTACTTGCTGTTGGTTAATTTGTATTTGCAACTTAAATTGAGAACATTACTGAAAATGCTAACAATGTTGGAAAATCTTAGTCATTGCACTTTGCTAAACTTCAAATGATTCCCGACTCAATTATGATTGTTTGCTACTAACCTCCCATCGCACACCACAGTTTTCGTTATGCACAGGTTGTTTCTGATCTGGATATAAACATTAAAGAAAGGTTATAGTTTAAAAAAAGAAAGAAAGTGAAAGAGAGTTATAGTTTGGAGCATTAGAAATTGACTGTAGTATATGTACATAATGCAGTATTAAGTGTATGGTAAAAATTCATAGAAATATTGATTAAGGGACCAACAATGTGTTATAAGTAAATTGGGAAATGTACTTATGAACAGCAACTGTTACTTCAAAACACATTCTGAAAACACGGCGGCAAGTCAGGGGCGGGATTCTCCGACCCGGCGGGGGGGGCGGCTTGAATCCTGCCCCCGCCGGCCGCCGAATTCTCCGGCACCGAAAATTCGGCTGGGGCGGGAATCGGCTGGACGGCGGGCCCCCTCCAGCGATTCTCCGGCCCGTGATGGGCCGAAGTCCTGCTGCTGTCATGCCAGTCCTGCCGGCGTGAATCAAACCACCTACCTTCCCAGCGGGACTGGCGGCGCGCGCGGGTGGGATCCGGGGTCCTGGAGGGGGCGGGGGCGATCGGGCCCTGGGGCGTGCCTCCACGGTGGCCTGGCCCGCGATCGGGGCCCACCGATCCGCGGGCGGGCCTGTGGCGTGGGGGCACTCTGTTCCTTCCGCCTCGGCCACAGCCTCTGCGATGGCCTATGCGGAAGTGACACCCCCCCTGCGCATACGCGGGGTTGATGTCAGCAGCCGCTGACGCTCCGGCGCATGTGCGGACCTCCGCCGCCCGGTGCAGTCCCTTTGGCTCTGGCTGGCCTGGCGCCAAAGGCCTTTCCCGCCGTCCGGCGGCGTGCCAACCACTCCGGCGTGGGCCTAACCCCTCAAGGTGAAGGCTTGACCCCTAAAGGTGCGGAGAAATCCGCACCTTTGGGGTGGCCGATGCCGGAGTGGTTCCCGCCACTTTATCCCGCCGGGACCCCCTGCCCTGCTGGGTAGGGGAGAATCCCGATCCAGGTATCACAGTATGAATTGCTGTATAAATGACAAACTTGGGGCAGAATTCTCCCAAGCCCTTGCCAGCACGATCAATGGCAGACGTCGGGTGGCAAATTTGGTGCAGGGCCTAAAAATCAGTTTCACGCCAGTGAGAAATTAAAGCAGGAGCTTCTGGTACTGCCCACCATGGAGGATGAGGAATCCAACTGGAGGTGAAGCCCCAATTGGAATCTGCGCCCCCCCCCCCCCACCCTCCCTCCCCCCATCCCCCTCCCCCTCCCCCTCCCCCAATTGTTTGCAACACCAGCAGGAAAACACACTGATCCAGAACACGTCTAGACCAACATAGTTTGCAGAGCCTGGTCTTACCTGAAGAAGGCCTCCACAGTATGAGATGGAGGCTGTTGGCGACCCTGGAACAGTGGGTGAATGGATCATCAATCAGGTGGATTCTCCAGCTTCAGTGCCATCAAGGGGTTGATTTTCCATCCTCAGAGTGGAGGTCCATCGTCTTTCTTTAAGGGTAGGTCAGTAAAGTTGGCTGCCTTTTAAATATAACACCCTGATATGACGACAGAATGTATGCCATTAAGCCCACGCTGCCACAGAACGCAGCAGTAAATTGCCAGAGGCATTGTTAATTACACCGGTGAGGGAAGATATGGTGTGGTTTCCCATCACTCTCTGTAAAGGGAAACACTCCCTGTCCCCCTCCCTCCCCTCCCCCCACCACGGGTCTTAATCCCAAATGGGAGAATTCCATCCTTGCCCCTAATTTTCAGCCTTGGAAATTAAGATAGCAAGTGAATGAAATAATCGGTAAACCTGTCGAGATTGCCAAAAAAACTAAGAAGCACAGTCCACTAGAATGAAAATGAACTCACATAGAAGACTTCAGAACATTTGAGGGAATGCTTATTTTGCGGACCGACAAAACTGCCATCAAAGGATTCCCCTCTGTTGATCAGGAAATCATCAAACAGGGAGGATGAAGGCAGGGCAGGGAGGTGGGTGGAAATAATGACTTGAATTTTAAAATCTTTTTCACAGATGAAGGTTCACTGAAAATCTTATTAAGTTATGCTTTGCTTTGCATTGTAAGTTGTAGAAAATAACATTCTTATTTTGAAAATCCATGTCATGTATGGTTTGCATTCTGAATTTAATATCATAATTTTGAAAGCAAAGAAGACAAGCTTAACCTCATCAGAATAAATATATTAAATAAAGATCACTAGTCTGCTGATGATAAAGAACAAAGAAGAAAGAACAAAGAAAAGTACAGCACAGGAACAGACCCTTCGGCCCGCCAAGCCTGCGCCGACCATTCTGCCTGTCTAAACTAAAATCTTCTGCACTTCCGGGGTCCGTATCCCTCTATTCCCATCCTATTCATGTATTTGTCAAGATGCCCCTTAAACGTCCCTACTTCCACCACCTCCTCTGGCAGCGAGTTCCAGGCACCCACTACCCTCTGTAAAAAAACTTGCTTCGTACATCTCCTCTAAACCTTGCCCCTCGCACCTTAAAACTTTGCCCCATAGTAATTGACCCCTCTACCCTGGGAAAAAGCCTCTGACTATCCACTCTGTCTATGCCCCTCATAATTTTGTATACCTCTATCAGGTCGCCCCTCAACCTCCGTCGTTCCAGTGAGAACAAACTGAGTTTATTCAACCGCTCCTCATAGCTAATGCCCTCCATACCAGGCAACATTCTGGTAAATCTCTTCTGCACCCTCTCTAAAGCCTCCACATCCTAACTAAGCTCCAGTTGCCAACAACCTACATACCATGGTGGCATGTCTGTTTCTGCCATGATTTCCAAAAAATTATGATTCTGCATATGCAGAAAGGACAAATCCCATCGTACAGCTCGCAGCTCTAACTGCCGATATAGCCCCCTGCACCTCCGGGTCAGAGACTGCGCATGCGCACGGCGGCGGCCTCCAGCGGCCACTCCGTGCTCCATGGTGGACTCAGCCCACGGACCTGGACGGGCAAAATAGAGCTCCGCATCGGCCGCTCGCGCGCCCCAGACCTTCTCATAGAGACAAAGAATTTACAGTGCAGAAGGAGGCCATTCTGCCCATCGAGTCTGCACCAGCCCTTACAAAGAGCACCCTACTCAAGCCCATGTATCTATCCTATCCCCGCAACCCAGTAACCCCCACTTAACCTTTTTGGACACTATGGGCAATTTAGCATGGCCAATCCACCTAACCCGCACATCTTTGGACTGTTGGAGGAAACCGGAGCCCCCGGAGGAAACCGGAGCAGGCATGGGGAGAACGTTCAGACTCCACACAGACAGTGACCCAAGCCGGGAATCGAACCTGGAACCCTGGAGCTGTGAAGCAATTTAGCATGGTCCCACTGTCCATGATCCTCGTGTGGCGGCTGCGGACTCAGTCCAGGGTCGCCACAGTCAGGGGAGGGCCGATCAGCAGGCAGGGGGGGCTTAATTCGGGGCTGGGGGCAATGTGTGCGGACGGTCTGGGGCGCGTGAGTGGCTGATGCGGGGCTCTATTTTGCCCGTCCAGGTCCGCGGGCTGAGTCCACCATGGAGCACGTGTGGCCGCTGGATGCCGCCACCCTTCGCATGCGCGGCCTCTGACTCGGAAGTGCGGGGGACTATATCGGAGCTGGAGCTGCGAGCTCTACGATGGCTGCCTGCTAGCCCCTAGCAAAACTGGGAATCTGTGACCTTTTAATGGCAGTTTTCCTGGCGTAAAAGACCACAGTTTTCACAACGGCTTGAGGACATAGTCCGAAAAACGGAGAAACCAGCCCATGAAATTTTACAAAGCTCGTAAGGAATTGTAATACTGAAGGAAGGAGAGGACATGCCCCCTTACAACATTTACTGTTTCATTCAGGCAAGTTTTTAAAGGTCTCAAGTTTTTAATGAGTGAGTGTGGGCGAGTGAATGTATGAGTCAGTGGGTGAGTGGAAGAGTGAATGGATGAGTGAGTGAGTAGTTGGATCGGGTGGGCAGTTGAATCAGGGGGATGGTTGGGTCAGGAGGATGGCTGAGTCACCATAGGGGATGGCCAGTTTGGTGGAGATGCTTGAGTCTTAGGAGGGTAGGTGCATAGTTGAGTCGGGTTGTGGGGTTGACCAGGTGGGATGTCAGGTCGTCGGGTCAGGTCGGGTCGCAGGATGGTGGTTGGTTCAGGGGAGACGTTGGGTCAGGGCGGGGGGCTGATTTGTGGGGCCAGTTGTGGTGTTCAATTCAGTTATGCTGGATATGCAAGATAATTCTGAGTTAGATCAGGTATTAATCCACGTAACATTTTCTGGGTCAGTATCTAGGTAAGTCCCATGCATCCGGCCCAAGTCTCTGGCCTTGAGCTTATTGTCGGAGACATTTACGGAGGGCTCCAAGCAGCACAAATCAGCCGATCGGCATTTCAAACATTCCCTGCAGTTAGCATGTGTGTACGCCAGGATTTCTGCAGGGTCCCAACATGCATCACAGGCTTATGTCCAGATTTTGCTGCTTTGGACATTGGAAGATTCAGGTGCTCGTATTTCCCCAGAACTGTCTCCTTATTAGTGAAGGTATTGTGCTTCAGTGCTTTCTGCACCAAATATAGAAATCCAAATAAAAATATCCATCTCATATCCTTTTGAATTATTTAAAAAGTTGGAAAATATGCTGTGTTAGGTTAATGTATTGTTTGTGATTGAGGGAATTAACAATGCAGGAGTCTAAACTGAAGCTATTTTATGCTTTTCTCTGAACTGAAATTGGATTTGTGGCGTAGATTGTTACTTTCAATTTGTTCTCCTGTGGAATACAGCAGCAAAACTGCTTTCCTAAATTAAATTATGAAACAGCTTTTTGTCGTAAGGCAGAGTTAAGTCACTTGTCAGCATGGCTGAGGAAGAAGCCATGACTTGCAATGGGTTGAAAAGGGGAAATTTATCTCAGTATTGTGCCAATCAAATAAATGCAATTTGTAGCAAACTGTTCAGAGAAAAATCGTGTTGTTTCCATCACAAAAATCCATGCCACAGTATGACATAAATTTTCCTCAGTGCAATCAAATTCCAGAACCTTTATAAATAATTCAGATCATTCATTGTTAGCGATTATCACTGCTGAATTCAAACAGATCCATTTTGGCTGATTTAAGGACCTTAACTCGCAGTGTGAGAGTCACAAACTGATCGAATAATTCTAGAAGGGCGGATAAGGTCTGTATAACTGTCATGATCTGAAGTTTTTTAAATGCCCCTCGCTTTAAACTTTTAAAAAACAGTGTGCAGCTGTCAGTGAGAGTAAGAAAAAGAAACATCTGCCAAACGTCTTTAACTGACAAGTGTAGGTTAAAAGAAGAAGCAACATTAGCACGTGTAGTTTTAATAAAGCTCTTTGTTGACATTTTCCAAGGGCTCTTCTGTCATTGTGAATGCTTTGCTGAGTTTCAAAGGTTACAAATATCTCCGTAGAGAGTTTGATTCAGAGCTTAAAGAAACTATTAAAAGATCAAGGGCGGAATTTTCCCCCAAAATTTACAAGTTGTAATTTTCAGCGAGAAAATCGGGGCGATTCCTGGCGGCACGATCTGCACCGCAATTTTCAGGCACTTTGGATTTTCTTGCCCCACATGGCAAACGCCACACCTGAGGCATGAAGCATCTGATTCACCCATCCCAGGGGTCATCTGAGTACTTCAATGAAAGGGACGCTACTTTAAACGGCTCCATAGCACTTGCTCACATTCATGCCAAGGAGGATGGCAGCTAGGACACCAGCTCCTAGATTGACAGAAGGGACCGGACCCTCAGTCATTTGCTGGATGCTGGAGGAGAGGTGGGCTGCAACATACAATAGACATTTAAATGAGCTAACTACTAATATTAATTGTTTAGATGGCTGGAACAACATGCATGACACAATTATTGTATTCACTTAACTCAAGTGATCTTTCACATGATACTTAACTGGAATAACAAATTAGAGAGCTTTAAACCTTCTGGTCTCTGTAAATACCTATCATCTAAATTCTCTGCTGAATTTCTAATGTTTTATTTTCATACGAAATGTGTATTTTTCTTTCCTGCCCATTGTTAATTATAATACTGTAGGCAATATTATCAAGTTTCATCTCTCCATTCCCACCGCGTCCCCTCAAGCAGAGGCTATTCCATCCCAAGATATTTCTGAAAGGACTTTGGAAGTGCTGGTCTCAATAAGTATTCAAAGAAAGATTCTGTTGTAAATATTCACAGGAAGGTCAAATCCATTACTGTCAAGAAGAGGATTTTCTTTACAATCTCAGTTGCCTCTATAAAGGGCCCTGTTTACAAATAGATCCAAGTCAGCTTTTGTTGATATATACTGTCTAATTTTACAACATTATCACACGTGCTGGCATTACCTGGAAATGGTTCTTGTAGCAGGATATGCTAAAAGCGTTTATTTTCTATTTTAAGTCCTTATGTAGTGTTAACAGTATTTTGCTATGATACTGTTTTAATCATAATGATAATATCAATGGCCCAGTAATCCTGAATCCCAGGTTAATGCCCTGGGAACCAAGTTGCCAGCTGGTGGAATTTAAATTCAATTAATAAAATTTTGAACTGAAATCTAGTATTAGTGATGGTAACCATGAAGCTCTTATTAGAACAAAGAACAAAGAAAAGTACAGCACAGGAACAGGCCCTTCGGCCCTCCAAGCCTGCGCTGACCATGCTGCCCGTCTAAACTAAAATCTTCTACACTTCCGTGGTCCGTATCCCTCTATTCCCATCCTATTCATGCATTTGTCAAGATGCCTCTAAAACGTCACTATCGTCCCTGCTTCCACTACCTCCTCCGGCAGCGAGTTCCAGGCACCCACTACCCTCTGTGTAAAAAAACTTGCCTCGTACATCTCCTCTAAACGTTGCCCCTCGCAACTTAATCCTATGCCCCCTAGTAATTGACCCCTCTATCCTGGGAAAATGTCTCTGACTATCCACTCTGTCTATGCCCCTCATAATTTTGTAGACCTCTATCAGATCGCCCCTCAACCTCCGTCGTTCCAGTGAGAACAAACCGAATGTTTTCAACCTCTCATCATAGCTAATGCCCTCCATACCAGGCAACATCCTGGTAAATCTCTTCTGCACCCTCTCTAAAGCCTCCACATCCTTCTGGTAATAATAATAATAATTGCTTATTGTCACAAGGAGGCTTCAATGAAGTTACTGTGAAAAGCCCCTAGTCGCCACATTCCGGCACCTGTTCGGGGAGGCTGCTACAGGAATTGAACCTGCACTGCTGCCTTGTTCTGCCTTACAAGTCAGCTGTTTATCCCACTGTGCTAAACCAGCCCCTATTGGAACATAGAAAAATACAGCACAGAACATGCCCTTCGGCCCACGATGTTGTGCCGAACATTTGTCCTAGGTTAAGAACAAATTAAGAACAAAATTAATCTACACCCCATCATTCTACCGTAATCCATGTACCTATGCAATAGCTGCTTGAAGGTCCCTAATGTTTCCGACTCAACTACTTCCACAGGCAGTGCATTCAATGCCCCCACTACTCTCTGGGCAAAGAACCTACCTCTGACATCCCCCCTATATCTTCCACCATTCACCTTAAATTTATGTCCCCTTGTAATGTTTTGTTCCACCCGGGGAAAAAGTCTCTGACTGTCTACTCTATCTATTCCCCTGATCATCTTATAAACCTCTATCAAGTCGCCCCTCATCGTTCTCCGTTCTAATGAGAAAACACCTCCCACTCTCAACCTGTCCTCGTAAGACCTACTCTCCATTCCAAGCAACATCCTGGTAAATCTCCTTTGCACCTTTTCCAAAGCTCCCACATCCTTCCTAAAATGAGGTGACCAGAACTGCACACAGTACTCCAAATGTGGCCTTACTAAGGTTTTGTACAGCTGCATCATCACCTCACGGCTCGTAAATTCAATCCCTCTGCTAAAGAACGCTAGCACACCATAGGCCTTCTTCACAGCTCTATCCACTTGAGTGGCAACTTTTAATGATCTATGAACATAGACCCCAAGATCTCTCTGCTCCTCCACATTGCCAAGAACCCTACCTTTAACCCTGTATTCCGCATTCATATTTGTCCTTCCAAAATGGACAGCCTCACACTTTTCAGGATTAAAATCCATCTGCCACTTCTCAGCCCAGCTCTGCATCCTATCTATGTCTCTTTGCAGCCGACAACATCCCTCCTCACGATCCACAACTCCACGAATCTTCATATCGTCTGCAAATTTATTGACCCACCCTTCAACTCCCTCATCCAAGTCATTAATGAAAATCACAAACAGCAGAGGACCCAGAACTGATCCCTGCGGTACGCCACTGGTAACTGGGCTCCAGGCTGAATATTTACCATCCACCACCACTCTCTGACTTCTATCGGTTAGCCAGTTCGTTATCCAACTGGCCAAATTTCCCACTATCCCATGCCTCCTTACTTTCTGCATAAGCCTACCACAGGGAACCTTATCAAATGCCTTACTAAAATCCATGTACACGACATCCACTGCTTTACCTTCATCCATGTGCTTGGTCACCTCCTCAAAGAATTCAATAAGACTTGTGAGGCAAGACCTACGCCTCACAAATCCGTGCGACTATCCTTAATCAAGCAGTATCTTTCCAGATGCTCAGAAATCCTATCCCTCAGTACCTTTTCCATTACTTTGCCTACCACCAAAGTAAGACTAACTGGCCTGTAATTCCCAGGGTTATCCCTATTCCCTTTTTTGAACAGGGGCACTGTTCAAAGTGAAAATTCACCACTTTCCAATCCACTGGTACTACCCCTGTTGACAGTGAGGCCAAAAAGATCATTGCCAACGGCTCTGCAATTTCATCTCTTGCTTCCCATAGAATCCTTGGATATATCCCATCAGGCCTGCCCAACACATCTTCCTTCCTAACAAGTATTTCCTCGAGCTTACCAGTCTGTTTCACACTGTCCTCTCCAACAATATGGCCCCTCTCATTTGTAAATACTGAAGAAAAGTACTCGTTCAAGACCTCTCCTATCTCTTTAGACTCAATACACAATCTCCCGCTACTGTCCTTGATCGGACCTACCCTTGCTCTAGTCATTCTCATATTTCTCACATATGTGTAAAAGGCCTTGGGGTTTTCCTTGATCCTACCCGCCAAAGATTTGTCATGCCCTCTCTTAGCTCTCCTAATCCCTTTCTTCAGTTCCCTCCTGGCTACCTTGTATCCCTACAGCTCCCTGCTGAACCTTGTTTCCTCAGCCTTACATAAGTCTCCTTCTTCCTCTTAACAAGACATTCAACCTATCTTGTCATCCATGGTTCCCTCACTCGACTATCTCTTCCCTGCCTGACAGGGACATACATGTCAAGGACACGTGGTATCTGTTCCTTAAACAAGTTCCACATTTCAATTGTGTCCTTCCCTGACAGCCTATGTTCCCAACTTATGCACTTCAGTTCTTGTCTGACAGCATCGTATTTACCCTGCCCTCAATTGTAAACCTTGCCCTGTTGCACGCACCTATCCCTCTCTATTACTAGAGTGAAAATCACAGAATTGTGGTCACTAACTCCAAAATGCTCCCCCACTAACAAATCTATCACTTGCCCTGGTTCATTACCAAGTACCAAATCCAATATGGCCTCCCCTCTGGTCGGACAATCTACACACTGTGTTAGAAAAACTTCCTGGACACACTGCACAAACACTACCCCATCCAAACTATTTGATCTAAAGAGTTTCCACTCAATATTTGGGAAGTTGAAGTCTTCCATGACTACTACCCTGTGACTTCTGCACCTTTCCAAAATCTGTTTCCCAATCTGTTCCTCCACGTCTCTGCTGCTATTGGGGGGCCTATAGAAAACTCCAAACAAGGTGACTGCTCCTTTCCTATTTCTGACTTCAACCCATACGACCTCAGTAGGCAGATCCTCCTCGAACTGCCTTTCTGCAGCTGTTATATTATCTCTAATTAACAATGCAACACCCCCCCCCCCCACCCATTTTACCACCCTCCCTAATCTTATTGAAACATCTATAACCAGGAACCTCCAACAACCATTTCTGCCCCTCTTCTATCCAAGTTTCCGTGATGGCCACCACATTGTAGTCCCAAGTACCGATCCATGCCTTAAGTTCACCCACCTTATTCCTGATGCTTCTTGCTTGAAGTATACACACTTCAACCCATCTCTGTGCCTGCAAGTACTCTCCTTTGTCAGTGTTACTTTCCCCACTGCCTCACTACATGCTTTGACATCCTGAACATCGGCTACCTTAGTTGCTGGACAACAAATCCGGTTCCCATTCCCCTGCCAAATTAGTTTAAACCCTCCCGAAGAGTACTAGAAAACCTCCCTCCCAGGATATTGGTGCCCCTCAGGTTCGGATGCAACCTGTCCTGCTTGTACAGGTCCCACGTTCCCCAGAATGCGCTCCAATTATTCACACTATTAGTAGTGTGGTGACCAGAATTGAACACTGTACTCCAGTGTGGCCTAACTAAGGTTCTCCAGCTGCAACATGACTTGCCAATTTTTATACTCAAGGCACCTGCCAATGAAGGCAAGCATGCCGTCTGCCTTCTTGATTACCTTCTCCAACCTGTGTTGCCCCTTTCAGTGACCTGTGACCTTGATTGTCATTAAAAAAAACCTATCTGGTTCACTAATATCTTTTAGTGAAGGAAGGAAATCTGTTCTTCTTACCCAGCCTGGCTTACATGTGAGTCTAGACCCACAGCAATGTGATTAACTCTTAACTGTCCCCTGAAATGGGCTCGCAAGCCGTTCAGTTCAACAAGAATTAGGGATGGACAATAAATGCTGGCCTTGTCAGCGATGCCCACTCCTCATGAAAGAATAAAAAAGAACCTCCAGTAAGAATTTTCTTTTGCTATCTCTCCTTCATTTTTAAGAGTTGCAAGAGTATCACTGAGCACTTAGCATAACCAGATTTAAAATAAAATAATTTCATGTAAAAATATGTGGGGGTCACCATTTTTTGAGCACATGAAGGTCAGTGCTTAAGATCAGTTGGGCTCAAAGGTCACCGCTATCCGTCCAGGACAGTTGAGAAAACAAGGAGTTATAGGAACAGATGATTTATAGCAGAGGGATGCGCCTCATACTGTCACCAATAACGGTGACATATTGTTTCTTCATAAATTCCAAACTTTTTACATACCTCAAAAAATATAGGGAGCGATTTAACAGAAAAGTGTGGTAGTGAGTGGGAACTGTTGCGAGCTTCCCGATGTTCGACCCAGTAAAGCCGCCGCCGCAATAAAACGTTAACTGGTCCACTTAACGATGCCCCACAGGTTTCACACCGCAAATGAATTCCGGCTGGCTGATTCACTGACCGCACTCGTCAGCCGCCCCCCACCCCCCGCTAACAAGGGAGAGCAGCACTTAAACCCCTCCTGCACAGTCAGCCCCACACAGATCGCAGCCATGCCCCCGAGGAGACCAGCCCCACGATTCGGGGATGTCAGACTGTTGGTCGTGGTCAAAATCAGACGGGATGCCCTATTCCCCTGAGGGTGTCGGAGGGTCAGCCACAAGTCAGCCAGTGCTGCCTGGGAGGAAGTGGCAGCAGCCAACAGTTTGGGGAGGACTGGCACCCATTGCCATATGAATTTCAATGACCTCTCGTGGGCAACATGGATGGGTTGGCATCACCCCCCTGGCACCAACCCTGCCTGGGCATGTGCTTGGCACCCTCTCCACCCTGGCCCACCCATGCCCAGCAGTGAGCCCACGCCAGCCCACGCTTGCAAACTCTCCATCCCCCACATATTCCCCATCCCTCCCCAAACTCCCCTACCCCAAAATCTCCCTTCCCCACCACAAACACCCCTTTCCTCCCCATTCCCCCCCCCCCCCACCCACTCCCTAGTCCAATCAGACTGGGTCCCAGTCAGATGCTGAGCCTCTGGACCATGTGGACCAGAAGCTGATGCAGACACTCGGGGACAGTCGCGAAATTCAGAGGGGGATGTCGGCAACACTCCACCAGACCCATAGCCGCTTGGAGGAGCCCCAGAGGTTTTGGATGCAGGAGATGGTGCCAGCTATGGGTGGCACAGAGGCCAACACTGCTAGGCTGGCGACTGCAATGGACAGCCTGGTGCACGACATTGGTAGCATGAGAGGGGGAGTCCAAGACATGGCTCATCAGTGACGGCCATGGCTGAGCGCCTCAACAGCATGTCCCAATCGAAGGGGAATGTGTCCCAGTCCCACTTGGACCTTGATAAGGCATTGCGGAGCATGTCCCAGCCTCAGGTGGGCATAGCCGAGATGCTGTGGGAGCATGGCCCATGGCAGGTCGGCATTGCCGGGGCACTCCAGAGCTTCCAGTCATTGAGAAACATCGCCGAGGGCGTCGACACCGTGCTGCAGATATTGGGGAACCGCCAGTACTGGCAGAACCAGATGATGCAGGGACAGGTTCAATCCAGATGCCTCTCCACCTCAAGGTGAAACACAGGGCCTACGGGCACCAAGCAAGATCACAGGGCACTGGTGCTAACCAGGAGCCACCCGACGGAGTGGTGACGGCAGCCACCAGCTCCAGATTTCAACCGCCTGACAACGGCGCGTCTCAGAGTCAGCAACCAGAACAGGGGGACATGGCAGGACATGTGCAATCTGCAAGTGGGCCGTGGCCCTCCGGCGCCAGGGCCTCCAGAGGATGCCCGCTGGGGGCATCAAAGGTCTCAGGAAGCGGTAAGCAGCAGGCTGCCTCCACCTCTGATGTGCATCCTGGAAACACATTGAGGCACAGGGGTAGCTCACAGAAGGCTGAGCAGTTCAAGGATCACCAAGAGGGTGTGGGGTTGGGGTAAGAGGGACAGGATGTGATGAGGGGAGGGGGAAGAGGTGGAGGGAGGAGGTGGGAGGGATAATGAAGGTGGGGTGGCACCATTGGAGGATTGGGCTCCAGTCTGAACATTTCCCATCAACCACCACCCTTTGTCTTCTTCCAGCTAGCCAATTTCTGATCCAAACTGCTAAATCACCCTGAATCCCATGCCTCCATATTTTCTGCAGTAGCCTACCGTGGGGAACCTTATCAAACACTGTACTGAAATCCATATACACCACATCAACTGCTTTACCCTCATCCACCTGTTTGGTCACCTTATCAAAGAACTCAATGTGAGGCACGACCTACCCTTCACAAAACCGTGTTGACTATCTCTAATCAAATTATTCCTTTCCAGATGATTATACATCCTATCTCTTATAAACCTTTCCAAGATTTTGACCACAACAGAAGTAAGGCTCACTGGTCTATAGTTACCTGGGTTGTCTCTACTCCCCTTCTTGAACAAGGGGACAACAGTTGCTATCCTCCAGTCATCTGGCACTATTCCTGTAGACAAAGATGACTTAAAGATCAAAGCCAAAGGCTCAGCAATCTCCTCCCTAGCTTCCCAGAAAATCCTAGGATAAATCCCATCCGGCCCAGGGGACTTATCTATTTTCACACTTTCCAGAATTGCTAACACCTCCTCCTTATGAACCTCAAGCCCTTCTAGTCTAGTAGCCTGAATCTCAATATTCTCCTCGACAACATTGTCATTTTCCTGTGTGAATACTGACGAAAAATATTCATTTAGCCCCTCTCCTATCTCCTCGGACTCCAAGCACAACTTCCCACTGCTGTCCTTGACTGTCCCTACTCTTACCCTAGTCATTCATTTATTCCTGACATATCTATAGAAAGCTTGAGGGTTATCCTTGATCCTACCTGCCAAAGACTTCTCATGTCCCCTCCAGGCTCCTCTTAGATCTCTCTTTAGGTCCTTCCTAGCTAACTTGTAACTCTTGAGCGCCCTAACTGAACCTTCATGTCTCATCTTTACATAAGCCTCCTTCTTCCTCTTGACAAGTGTTTTGACTGCTGTAGTAAACCACGGTTCCCTTGCTCGACCACTTCCTCCCTGCCTGACAGGTACATACTTATCAAGGACATGCAGTAGCTGTTCCTTGAACAAGCTCCACATTTCCATTACGCCCATCCCCTGCAATTTTCTTCTCCATCCGATGCATCCTAAGTCTTGCCTCATCGCATCATAATTGCCTTTCCCCCAGCTATAACTCTTGCCCTGCGATATATACCTATCCCTTTCCATCACTAAAGTAAATGCAATCGAATTGTGGTCACTATCACCAAAGTGCTCACCTGCCTCCAAATCTAACCCCTGTCCTGGTTCACTACCCAGTACCAAATCCAATATGGCCTCGGCTCTCGTTGGCCTATCTACATACTGTGTCAGGAAACCCTCCTGCACACATTGGACAAAAACGGATCCATCTAAAGTACTCGAACTATAGCGTTGCCAGTCAATATTTGGAAAGTTAAAGTCCCCCATAACAACTACCCTGTTGCTTTCGCTCCTATCCAGAATCATCTTTGCAATCCTTTCCTCTACATCTCTGGAACTTTTCGGAGCCTATAGAAAACCCCAAACAAGGTGACCTCTCCTTTCCTGTTTCTAACCTCAGCCCACACTACCTCAGTTGACGGTTCTTCATCAAACGTCCTTTCTGCCACCATAATACTGTCCTTGACTAACAATGCCACCCCTTCCCCTCTTTTACCACCTTCCCTGAGCTTACTGAAATATCTAAACCCCGGCACGTGCAACAACCATTCCTGTCCCTGCTCTATCCATGTCTCCGAAATGGCCACAACATCGAAGTCCCAGGCACCAACCCATGTCGCAAGTTCACCCACCTTATTCCGGATGCTCCTGGCATTGAAGAAGACACACTTTAAACCACCTTCCTGCCTGCCGGTACACTCCTGCAACTTTGAAACCTTACTCATGACCTCACTACTCTCAACCTCCTGTATACTGGAGCTACAATTCAGGTTCCCAAGCTCCTGCTGAACTAGTTTAAACCCTCCCGAAGAGCATTAGCAAATTTCCACCCCAGGATATTGGTACCCCTCTCGTCCAGGTTTAGACCATCCCGTTTGTAGAGGTCCCACCGACCCCAGAATGAGCCCCAATTATCCAGAAATCTGAAACCCTCCCTCCTGCACCATCCCTGTAGCCACGTGTTCAACTCCTCTCTCTCCCTATTCCTCGTCTTGCTATCACGTGGCACGGGTAACAACCCAGAGATAATAATTCTGTTTGTCCTAGATCTAAGTTTCCACCCTAGCTCCCTAAATTCCTGCCTTACATCCCTATCCCTACCTATGTCATTGGTACCTATGTGGACCACGTTTTGGGGCTGCTCCCCCTCCCCCTTAAGGATCCCGAAAACACAATCTGAGACATCACGCACCCTGGCACCTGGGAGGCAACACACCAACCGCGAGTCTCTCTCGTTCCCACAGAATCTCCTATCTATCCCCCTAACTATGGAGTCTCCAATGACTAATGTTCTATCTCCTCTCACCCTTCCCTTCTGAGCAACAGGGGCAGACTCTGTGCCAGAGACCTGTACCCCTGGTAAGTCATCCCCCCCAACAGTATCCAAAGCGGAATACTTGTTACTAAGGGGAACGACCACAGGGGATCCCTGTACTGACTGCTTCCTCCCAGCCCCTCTCACCGTCACCCATCTATCTTTATTCTTCGGAGTAATTACATCCCTGAATCTTCTATCTATGATCACCTCTGCCTCCCGAATGATCCGAAGTTCATCCAGCTCCAGTTCCCTAAAGCGGTTTCTGAGGAGCTGGAGATGGGTGCACTTCCCACAGATGAAATCAGCAGGGACACTGACGGCGTCCCGTCCCTCACCTCAAACATTCTGAAGGAGGAACATTGCACTACCTTCCCTGCCATCCCCTCTCGATAAAAAAAGAAAAAGAAAGGAAGAGCTGACCTGCTATTTGCTCCCCTTCTCAGCAAGCACTCACTCAGCAACCTCTGCGCCCCGCACGATAACACCTGAGGGAAAATAAAAGAAAAACGACTTACCAGTCACCAGCCAATCCCTTACCTGCAGGCTATGACTTCACAGCTCAACTTCTTTCTACTTTTACCTGCCCTCGAGCCTGCCTCTTGATCTTTACAGCAGTTGGGTTTTTTTTTGGTTAGAGGAGGGGATAGGGAGGGAAACACTTAAGAAGTGTTTTGGGTTTAAGTGTCACTTGAGAACAGCTCCTCCACAAACCACCTTCAAGTTAGGGTGAGCAGAACAGACGTTTGCAAATTGCCCCTGCAACAGCCAATCAGCAGCTCCGCTCTTCTGCCCTCTGCTGAATGCTTGTCTTCACTTGAACAGCTAGGGTCTCTTGCTCAGGTACACCTTCAAGTTAGCGTGAGCACAACAGACGTATGCAAATTGCCCCCGCAACAGCCAATCAGCAGCTCCGTTCTTCTGCCCTCTGCTTAAGTATAACGTTTTCATATCAATGATGATCGTACTTTCATCCCATAAATATACACAAACGTTTTCAAAATGATTTCAAAATTACTGCTGCCAATGACTCTCCTCTGTGATCACAGAAGTAGGTGCAGGATTCATACAGCTGGTGACAGAGAGAAGATGCTTAATTTTAGAATAATCATAAATAATTGGTTGTCAGCGGGAACAGTCTAACTCTATATGATACAGTTAGATTAATAGTGAATGAAACTAACTCTTATTGATAATAGGACCTATTGTAATTGGACAGAGAAATTCCTTTTCAGAATAATAATATGGCAGTCATTGCAGGAACTGTGATTTGATTTTTCTCATGGCTTGTCCTAGATTTTCAAAACCCATCCTATTTCTAGTCTTAAGGCAAAGCTGGTAAATGAATATATCCACTCCCTGTGTGGTTCCTACTTTCAATCTGTCTTTTGTGGAAGCAAGAATAGATTTCATGAGGCTACACTCAAGGCTGCAATAGCCTGGAAGCAATTTCTTCCTTTTTTCATGTAGCACCTTCTGTCTTATTGTTATCGTACACAAAGAATTGTCACGGTCTAGTTGTACAGAATGATATGGATGCTGTTTTTTTTTAAATTTCTTAAAGGGCTGCTCCCCTAGGAAGTCTTTATGTTGAAAAAGACACTCACTTGCCCTCCGTTATTCCAAAGGTCTGGAAGTCTGTTGCAACCTTTTCAATAAATCCACTATTCAAAGGATTTTACAGTATGATCACCATGCAAGGCGTTTGAGGAACATATCATGTTGTTACGAGGAATTGCAAAAGGTTGAGATTGCTGTTGTCTAGATTGCCCATAAATCTATCAGCTAGCACAGGGCCACAGCTAGTCACATTTGAGTGGTGCTAAAAGGAAAGGAAGGAACTGCAAGCTGGAAACCATTAATGAATATTCCAATACCCTAGCTTTGCAGCAGCGGATTAATATTTGTTGGAAGAATTTAATTTATATATTCTGATATGACTAAGAATTATGATTTATTGGTAATTTGGGAGTAGGGGAATGAACTGACAAAGGGATTACATTACATTTATGAATTCCTGCAAAATACAGAAAAAGCGAATTTGGCATAGTCGGGTTTTTCAAACTGTAGGTTGCGACCTGCAGGTGGGTCGCGGAGTGATCGATGGCGTTCTGAATCATGTGAGACGCGCCCAATGGCTGCGACCTGCTTTTAAGTTGAGAATGCCGGACAGAACCGACCTTTAAATACGAATAATACAGTCGTCTCACCGAAATGGCGGCAGAGAGCAGGTCATGCACCTGGCACGTATACTGACGTCACATGCCCTGTGCATCGGTGCTTAAGGTGCAAAATCATGGAAGAGAGATTCCTCCATTTTGTAGCTGCCAGCAAACAAGCAACAGGACTGTGAAGAACTGAAGATGGATTGTTTTGTACTAAGGAAGAGAGGACCAGAGACACAAACAGGCCCGGATCGCACAACTGAATATGCTGGAGAGAGCTACTTAGGAAAGTGCACAGCAGGACAAAGCAGTGCTGATATAAACTATATACAGAATTCCCAGGCCTCTGGTGAGCAACCCATCAAGAAACTGAAATCGGGAACAAAGCAGTATGAAGATGATTTCTTGGGGTATGGCTTTGTTAATTGTGCCAGTGCAAATAGCATGCAAAGCCCATGTGTGTTATATGCAGGAAGTACTGGCAAATTAAAGTTTAAAACCCTCAAAACTTCAAAGGCATTCGAAGACTAAGTAGGGCGAGTTCAGAAACAAACCTTGATTTTTTTTTCAAAGGATTTAGCGAGAACTTAAATCATCAGCTGAACTCCTTAGCGAAATGTAACATTGAATGACAAAGCAAATGAGATCATGAGGACAAAGCAGGCTCATCTGTCGCATTAAAGGTAAGCGAAAATGTTGGGCCACGAAGCTCGGCCGGCATGGGTCCCGAAAGTCGGCCAGTTGGTAAAAGTGGTTCCCAGGAACAAAAATGTTTGAAAAACACTGTGCTACAGCATTCTTCATTACAAGAGGACAAGTCAGGTATCCATAACCAGTAAATTGCAACAAACTATAAATTGTTGAAATTTATGTTACTGTGACTGTGATGCTATCATTGGAAAATGATGATTAAAAATGGAGAGGGCAATCATCTCTTAAAGATAAATTCACAGCATCGATCCGTCATTCCAAGTTGCAGAATATTGAATACTTTAAGAAAAGTGAACAGCTCTTCCTTTTACGAAGGCTACTATCCTCCATTACACTGGATTATAAACTATCTTAATCAATGCAACAACATCAGTAACAACAACAGCTTGCATTTTTATAGCACCCATAACATAGCAAAACATCTAAAGGTGTTTGACAGGAATGTTACCAAAGAAACATTGACAACTAAGCTTAAATATGAAAGCTTCCTTAGAGAGGTCGGTTTAAGGAGAATCTTAAAGGAGAGAGAGGCATCAAGGTTTAGGGGAAATGTCAAAGTTAAGAGCCTCAGCACTTGAAACACAGCATGGCTGTGTGTGGTTGTAGGGCTGGTGGAGATTACAGAGATAGAAGAGATGAGGCCATGGAGATATTTGAAAACAATGCCACATATTTGTGGCAGGGTTTTCAGGGAGTTTCCCGCCGGCTCTTCCGGCAAGCTCCCCACTGCTATTCAATGCCACTTAAGTCACCTTTTTGGGCCTTGGGGAGTTTCTCACCAGTTTAGCTCACACTTAGAATTTTTTATAGCAATGGAAAACTAAACTCCAAGATTGGGCCCCC
The DNA here is from genome assembly GCF_047496885.1 of Scyliorhinus torazame. Classification (NCBI taxonomy): domain Eukaryota; kingdom Metazoa; phylum Chordata; class Chondrichthyes; order Carcharhiniformes; family Scyliorhinidae; genus Scyliorhinus; species Scyliorhinus torazame. Next base: position 133,817,157 of record NC_092712.1, read on the forward strand.
ATTTTGAAAGGGTGCCCTGATCTCGAAGTGAACTTGTGGGTCCCCACACCCCCGACCCATGGTCAAGTCACCCCGTGACACACAAGGACTCGACACAAGGACTATGGGGTCCCTGGGGGTCCCCCCTCTTCAGGCCCCCCAAGCTCCCCTTACAGCACCACCTCCCACTCCCTCCTAGGACCCCCACCCATAACCCTCTCGCCCCCCCCCCCCATCCCCTGGAGGGCCATACTTTCCTACCCTGCACTCCCTCAACCTTCAAACCCCCTTCCACCCTCATTTCATGGGCATGGCCCCCCTCGCCCCCTGACCCTTGGCAGTGCCACTCTGGCACCCAGGCAGTGCTTCTGCTGACCCAGGAGACCCCCCCTCCCCCCAGGTGCCATTCCGCTGGTCCATATTTGTGTGGACCAGCACTGATCGGCGCCTGCCTGCAGGGGAGACAAAAAAATCAAAGGAGGTCATTGGATCCTGCGCAGGTTGGTCGTAAGTAGGTTTACGACCTACGTCCGTAAGCGTCATTCGGTCCCGCCCATATGGGGCGAGGTTCCCACTCTGACATCTCGCAGGACTTTGGAAAATCCCGGGCGGCACGGAGCCTGTCGGGAGGCTTGCTGCACCCCTCTACGGCATTTTCCGGCTGCAGTGCACTCAAGCGACAGCACAACACGGCCGGAAAATCATGCCCCTGATGTCCCAGAAATATGTAGGAACCCGAATATTCAATCCATTCAGTCTGTTTGTGTTTTACCCAGTTAATCCAAGAGTTCTCATTCACTTGCTCTATCCCTATATCCCTTTACCTTTCTTTTTTCATCAACCAATTCGACTACCCTTTGATGAGAACATTGTTTCTGCCTCAGGCACTGGAAATTAATTCCACAGCCTTACAGTTCTCTATTCATGATGGCTACTGGGAGACCAGGGGAAGGAATTCCACACATGCCGGTGACTGTGTTTTCGACAGTGGGGAACTTAAATTAGGTCACGTTGCCTTCCCACCCAGCCCTAACCCAGTCCCCATAATACAGGGGGTGCATAAGGTGCCCACTTGGCCATCTGTCATAAGGCCTATTGAGGCCCTTAACTTCCCATTTAAGTGGGAATGAAAGGGTCTCAATCCATCTACACTACCATAATACGAGTGGGCGAGAGTGCTGAAAGGGTGGGAATGAAGGGAGGTACCTCCTTTGGGGGGTGCCTTGGTATTGCAATGATGTGTCAATCTTGATTTTTGTGTTGAGGCCTGGAGTGGAACTTGAACCGAGAACCTTGTGTTGCAGAGGTGAGAGTGATACCCAGTGAACCACAGATGGCATGATTGAGAAGAGTATGCATGGAGTGATATAAAGAGGAAGCTCATGGAATTGCAATAGACATGCGATCCAGTATCTGTATTTCTGATGAACTGTGTTATCCTCATTGTTATGGGCCAGGGTTTAGAGAATCCCAAAGTGTATCATGGAGTTCACCTGACCCACAACTTTTACTATATTGTGGTATGGGGAGCACACGGCTCACTCTACAGGTATGGTACAGCAAAAATCGAAAAGTATTTTTTAAAGCAAAACAATGTGTATTCTATGAACTCAAGTTAACCTTTTTAACACATACAGTGAACATCTTAGCAACCATCAATTCAAATACAACCCCCAAAGTATACAACACTAAGTAATCCTTAATAACTTCCCAAACAACATCCAGAAGACCCAAGAAACATCTTTTAACAGAAGCACATTAGGTTTACATTCACTACTGAGAACATATATAATTCTGAATTCACCAAATGATCAAGAGATAGTCTTTTCATGGCAGAGAGATCAACAGTACACCTGCTTGGTCTGGCTTCAGCTCCAACACTGAAAACGAAACTAACATACACCCTGCAGCAAACAGCCTAAAATGAAGGTAAAAAGCTGACAGACAGCCCAGCTCCACCCACACTTTGACATCACTGCAGTAATATGAGCAGCCAAACATTTCTTAAAGCGACAGTCTCATGACACTCATATAAAACCTGGTATATAATCCTGTCTACTGCAGCTTAATTGTCATCTAACGCCATTAGATTTTCCCCCTAGCTCCACAAGGTAATTTCAGCCATCTCCTGCCTTGAGCCAAGGAACATAGGAACAGGAGTAGGCAGTTCAGCCTGTCAAGCTTGCTCTGACATTCAATAGGATAATGGTTGATTGGATACTTCAAAGTACTTTGGCTGCTTTTACATGCACTATCTCATAGCCATTTACGTTATTCTTGATTAGAAATCTATCAAGCTCTACCTTAAACATATTCAATGTCTGAGTTTCCACAACACTCTAGGTAGAGAAAGTTCTTCTCATCTCAGTCCAAAGTGGCAGCGCCCTTATTTTGAAATTGTGCCCCCTGGTTCAAGACTCATGAGCTACCTGCATCTACCCTGTCTATTCCTTTCAGTATTGCATAGGTTTCAATGAGCTCACCTCTCATTCTTTAGAACTTTAAAGAATAGAGGCCCACTTTGCCCAATCTCTCTTTGGAAGACAATCCCGCCTTCCCCAGAACAAGTCTGGGGAATCTCCATTTCATTTCCTCTATGGTAATAATATCCTTTCTGAGGTAAGGGGGCCAAGCTGCATACAGTACTCCAGGTGCAGTCTACCCAAGCTTCTGTACAATTGAAGCAAGACTTTGCTACTCCTGTACTCAAATCCTCTTGCGATAAAGGCTAACATTCCATTAAGCTTCCTAATTGCTTGCTGCCCCTGCATGTTAACCTTAAGTGGACAAGGACATCCAGGGCCCTTTCATAGAATATATACAGTGCAGAAGGAGGCCACTCGGCCCATCAAGTCTGCACCGGCCCTTCGAAAGAGAACGCTATTCAAGCCCACATCTCCACGCCATCCCCGTAACCCAGTAACCCCACTTAACCTTTTTGGACACCAAGGGCAATTTAGCATGACCAATCCACCTAACCCACACATCTTTGGGCTGTGGGAGGAAACTGTAGCACCCGGAGGAGACCCACGCAGGCACGGGGAGAACATGCAGACTCCGCACAGACAGTGACCCAGCCGGGAATCGAACCTGGGACCCTGGAGTTGTGAAGCAACTGTGCTAACCACTGTGCTACTGTGCTCCCCATCTAAACTTTCTGATTTATACATCTAAACTTTCTAATTTCTTACCATTTAAGAAGTACCCTCCTCCTCTGACAATGAAACATTCCTCATCCCACTCCCACCCCATGATTGACTTACCTGAGTGCCAGGACCAACCCACAACCTTTAAACCTGAAAGTGAAAGTGATACCACCTCAGCCAAGCTGACAGTGGGTGTATTTATTATAATGTAAAAAAGTAATATTCTGATTAAATATGTTTACAACATTGGAGGAGCCGTAAATAGCTTTGAATAAATGTATTTACAAAGTGTCCTGGACGTTTGTTATTCACTGTTTTTAAATCAATGACTGTATGATTATCTGTTGTTTTGAGGTGAAGCCAAAGACAAATTTCCACTTTGCGTGGACAACATAGTTCTATTATTATTATTAATTAATTGTTTTAACTCATTTACAGCGTGTGAAGAGTCCTATGATTTATTTCGTGACTTTATTAATTATGGAGAAACACAAGCATTGTCCCGATATTCTGTTCCTCTGAAAAAAATATAGCAATTTCTTCCAGTTTTGGCCCCCTTACCTTGTAAAGGATATTATTGCCAGAGAGGGAATGAAATTGACTGATTCTGGGGAAGATGGGACTGTCTTCTGAAGAGAGATTGGGCAAAGTAGGCCTCTATTCTTTGAAGTTCCGCAGAATGAGAGGTGATCTCATTGAAACCTATGCAATACTGAAAGGAATAGACAGTTATGCAGGAACACTGCATATCTACATTTTTGTTCAAAACATGTGGAGAGTGGTTTTCTGAAACCATGATGAAAGTTTGCATTTGAATGTTCTGTTGTTTTGACACATGTAAGGTGGTTATATTTGTACTTTGAAATTAATAAGATAAGTAATTTTCTTACTGTTTGAAGGAAATATTTATTAGCAAGAGACAAATTCATAATTAACCATTAGGAAAGTAATAACCATTAGGAAAGTATATTGGCACAATATTTTAATATGAAGTGGATCATGACTTTCATGCGTACGAGTAGGCTTTTGTGGTGTGGTTCACAAAAATGAATTGGCGCAATGTTTTAAAATGGCAGGAGCATGATACTGATCCATGTGCAATATCTTATCCTCCATTCATGTGGATTGATAACACAACCTGCAGGTCAATCAGTGTTTAAGTTGTTTCTCAAGGAATGTTTGCAGATTGAAAACTGCTTATAAATGTCCAATTTGAGGCTATGTAAAAGAAGTGTACAATGACTCCCTTTCTTGTCTTTTGATATACCTTAAACCTTTAGGTGTAGCAGGTATTTCAAAGAAAATTATTGATAACAGTTTGCTTTTAAATTGATGAGAATTCCTTACAACCTTGGGAGACTGTGCGGAGTTTGCACCTTCTCCCCATATCTGCGTGAGTTTCCTATTGGTGCTCCGGTTTGTTCCCATAGCCCGAAAATGTGGAGGTTAGGTGGATTGGCCATGCTCAATTGCCCCTCAGTGTCCAAAGATTGGGTGGAGTTGCGGGGATGAGCAGGGGAAATGGGCCTGGGTAGAGTGCTCTTTCGGAGGGTCGGTGCTGACTCGATGGGCCGAATGGCCTCCTGCACTGTAGGGATTCTATAATAGGGGCTAGATTTTGAGTCCTCAAGGACTGGGAACGGAGGTCGGCAAAAACATAGCGTTGGCAGCCATGAGTTAATTCCCTGACTCCATCCCGCCCATGGGCCATTTTCCCAGAGGTGGGATAAAGAATTAGCAGGGTTACCTGCCCACATGTGGCGGGTAGCCGATGAAGTTAATTAGCAGTGGTTTAAGACAATTTGAAAGAGAGCAACTGGGATTTTGCAGTCAGCCTCGAGGTCCCCACATGCAACACAAGTCCTACTTTAGCTGACAATTGGTGGCAAAATAGGGACCAACATAACATGCAGGCTGCCTGCGTGGATGTTGCAGCCAGATCACTCTGCATGTGGGATGCCTGTCTCACAACCACTCCCTCCACCCTCCCTCAACAAACCAATGGTGGCGGAGGTGCAAAAGCCACAGCTGGGATTTTTCCCCAGTACTCTCCACGCGCACAGATAGTGATGGTGCCGCAAAATCCCCCAAGAGGCCAAAACCCAGAATCTCTCCAGCGAGCACTCAGGCTGCGATTATCCCCTCCCCCCATGCCATTGTCACAGTGAGGCCCAAGAAGGTCAGGAAACTCATTTAAATACATTTCAACACCGTTAGCAGGCTTCCCCACTGTATCATTCCCCCCTCCCACCCCCACAAATTGGGATCTTTCCTCCTTCGCCAACGTGACGTTGCCAAGGTTTACAGTGGGTTTTTTAAAAGGTGAACCAGGCCACGGGATCCTGCTGTGGCACACAGGCAAGTGAAGCCCCCGGGGGGGAGAGGAACATACATGGACTGTACCCTTGGGGCAGTGCCAAGGGATAGTTCTAGGGGGAGGTTCTTCTGGTTTATCCCCATGCGCATATAGGGGATCCCTGTGGGGGAGAGTGTCCCTGTTTATATATGGAAGTGGTTCCCTGTTTGGGGGGTGGTCCTGGTGTACAACGAGGGGGCGGGTGCCCCCATGTACATGTGTGGGGGAGGGGGGGGGTGATCTTTGCTTTTTTCTTACTGCAAAACCAGGCACCCTTTGAAAATGGATCCCTGGCTCTGGAAAGCCAACATTGCTGGCTCTTTTAGAGCCCGCCCGCTAGCATGACAATGTGGGTCATGCCCCAGGATTTCTTCCTTCTCAGTGCCTGACAATATGGTCAGACACACTGCTTTTCTCACTTGGTCAGCACTTAAAAGAAAAAACAGAAACATCCACCCTATTTTTGACTTAAACTATGAAAAGGTTGACACAAAGGTGCCTCCATTTTGAAAGTCTCTATCACTTAACCCACCATGGTATCCAGCAGCTGCTTTCATGCTGGAAGGCGTCTGATTGGCCCTCCAATTTTCAGAGCCCGACTCTGTGGCGATTAATTGACAGCTCCAGTGAAAATCACATTGGGTGACTATTTCGCACACACACAGTGAGAACAGGCTTGTGACCTCCAGCTAAGTAGGTCAGGGGCCCTTAGTTGGTTGCAGAAATGATGATGCATGAGGCCAGGAAAAAGCAGTCTAACATCCAGAAGGAATAATTAGTATGGTGGTATGTATTAGGGGTAATACGGTACACCACGTGTCGACAGGTTATTGGTGGAGGGATGCCAGGTCCTGATAGGATCTGCCACCTACTGGACTCCACCCAGAAATGCCGGTATAAGAACCCAGTTTTTCCCTCCATTTCCCTCAGCAGCTGCATTCTGTAACCACGCTGCTGGGGATAAAGTTCTGCTTAATAAAGCCTTCAATTGACATTACCTCAACCTGCCTCGCGTCATATTGACGGTGCTACAATTAGATTGATTGGAAAGACATGCCCATTTATCCAGCTTGCTAGGGATTTTGTCATTGGATCTATTTATAGGTGTCCTATGCAAACTGTCTAAATCCGTGTTACATTTCTGGTAAAATGCATAAAAGACTGATTTATTTGCAACAAGTACATCTGCCAGGTTAGTCGGAAGTATCAATCACTATGCAGAGTTTAAATGTGTCCTCAGGTACAATGCCTGCATTCATCATTACGAAGTCTTACAACACCAGGTTAAAGTCCAACAGGTTTGTTTCGATGTCACTAGCTTTCGGAGCGCTGCTCCTTCCTCACCTGAGGAAGGAGCAGCGCTCCGAAAGCTAGTGACATCGAAACAAACCTGTTGGACTTTAACCTGGTGCTGTAAGACTTCGTACTGTGCTCACCCCAGTCCAACGCCGGCATCTCCACATCATGCATTCATCATCACAGTAAGCTTTTTTGGTTAACAGTGAGTTTCAATGGGCGGCACGTGGAGCAGTGGTTAGCACTGGGACTACCGCGCTGAGGACCCAGGTTTGAATCCCGGCCCTGGGTCACTGTCCGTGTGGAGTTTGCACGTTCGCCCCGTGTTTGCGTGGGCTTCACCATTGGCCAGGCTAAATTGCCCCTTAATTGGAAAAAAAGAATTGGGTACTCTAAATTTTTTTTAAAACAGTGAGTTTCAAATTATGAAAAAGGTCTTGCATTGTGTTGTAGTATAGAATACTTTTCATTTCTATTGTAATACTTTGGTGGAATTTGCAGAAACAGTGCTTTATCTCGAAGCAGAAGTAGAAGGCTGGAGCTTTGCAGGGTGTACTGTATGTCGCCTTGCTTTTATGTAGAAACCTAGGTTGAGGAGAAAAAAAACCCTGATGCCGGGCACCATGGACCTGATTTTCATCCTGGGATTGGGAATTGGGAGGCCGGATGAATACTGCTGTCATGATCCCAGCTCTGTTGTCAGACTGCTGAGGAATGAGATTTTCCAGCAACTTTGGCCTGGTACAGGCATGCGTCTCCAGTGCTAGGCCTGAGGTTGGAACGGAAGTGGGATGCTTCCAGAGCAGACAGGTTAAATTCCCCACCTCCCTTCCCAAAAATCGTTGGCCTGTTTCTTCCAATGGAACGCGCAGTGAAAGTTGAGCCATATTACGAAGGCATTGCACTTTATAGAAATTTAAACCATCACATCAATTTTAACACCTCTCACCTCCTCACTCTCACCCTCCCCTCACCTATTATCCATTGTATGCACAGAAATCACAGTTGGAAGCCATGGAAAACTCAAAAATACTCATAGTAAATAAACTCTTCAAACGAACTGTGCAAACGGCAACAAGAATTTGTAAAATGTGGATTGCAGCCGAGAACCCATAAGGGTAACTAAGTGAGAAAACTGACCTGAGAACAGGGCTGGATTCTCCGTTAGCCAATGGTGAAATCGGGAAATGCGATTTGGAGGAGAATAGCTTCCGAAGTCAAAATCGCGGCATGCGGCGATTTGACGCCAAATCCTGATTCTCCGTCACCTCGAAAACGGCATCAATATGTTTCACTCCACATGAACAGTAGGCACCATTTGCATATCATTAGCTGGCCCGACCCAGTACTATCCAAGGCCTCCGCGATTCTCCGCCTCCGATAGGCCGAGTTCCTGACAGCGCAGTTCACTTTTGCTTTTAAAAATCTTGAAACTGATGTGGCGGCTGCTGAGGGAGAGTGGGGGTACGGAAAGTGTCCAACATCGGCGTAGTTTGCTGACAGTTGTGCCGCTGGCCGGGGGGCTTCTGCCAGGGCTGTGGGTGGGCAGGAGATGGGCTGTGGGGTCGGGGTGGAATGACACGGAGCGTCATTGCCGCAGCCGGGAAGGCAGTCAGGCAGTTGCCCGCTTTGCACCTTGTGCCACGGGTCATATATGTGTCCCCCAGGGCACCCGCCGGGGTGCCCTCTGGCCCCAGTCGACCCATTAGCTGTATGGGCATGCTCCAGCAAAACCAGCGCCATCTATTTTGGCTGGGACAATGTGTGCAGGGAGTGTAATGTGTATGTGTGGCTGCAACTTGTCCGCCTCCCGAATGTCGATCACGGACCCAGCGTATCCCACACCATTTTTCAGCGGAATCGAGTGTATCCCGCGCGGCACCGGTGCCAGCCCCGCAATGGTAGTGGAATCAGTCCAGGTGCGGCGCCGGTTTTTCTGCTGTAAAAGTCCACGGATTCTCCGTTGGCGTCAATACTTAGTCTCAGAAACGGAGAATCCAGCCCAGGTATCTGAGCAGATGTTTGAAAACAGAAAAGCAATGGAAAAATATTAAAGGGTGTGTGGTAATACCAGGTATTGCAGTACCTGAGAGGTGGATGCCCATTGGCTAGACCTAGGAGTCTACCATTGGCTAACGTACATAGCTCCGCCCTGAGAGGCGGGGTATAAGAACCAATGCCATCCCAGCAGCCTTCACTTTCTGTATCGAAGCTGCTGGGTACAGTTCTAGCTGATTAAAGCCGATTAGTTATGACTCACCTTGTCGCGAGAGTAATTGATTGTGCATCAATTTAATCAGCTATTACTTCTGAAAAGATGGACCTCCGCATCAAGCCGGAGTGCCTTCAGCTCAGTCCCCACGCAGACAACTCCGCTGCTATCTTCAAGCACTGGCTGGCGGGTGACACCGCCGTCGACACCCCCACGGAAAGGCAGAAAATGCACCTTCTACGCTCCCGGGTCAGCCCTGCAACCTACCCTCTGATCGAGGAGGCGGAGAATTATGCTGCAGCTATCGAGCTGCTAGAAGGACATTACATCCATCCCCTGAACCAGGTCTACGCCCGTCACCTGCTGGCAACCAGAAGGCAGAGCCCTGAAGAAACACTGGAAGACTTCTATCGGGCTCTACTAGTGCTAGGCCGGAACTGTGGCTGCCCAGCAGTCCCGGGGAATGAGCACACGGAACTTTTAATTCGGGATGCTTTTGTGGCAGGTAAGACTTCCCCCGACATCTGAAGAAGGCTCTGGCATGGCCCTGGCAGGGTCCATGGACGTTGCGTACAAAAACGCACTGGCTTTTGCTCCCGGACGCACGGCGCCCCCCTGGGCTGCGTGGCACCCTGTCGCGGCGGCCCCCCAGACTTTCCCGCTAACCCCGCAGGCCTGCGCTGCTAGATGGCCCGTTTTCACCGCCGACCAACTCTGCTTCTTCTGCGGCCAAGCGAATCATCCCCTCGCGCGCTGCCCGGCCTGCACCGCCACCTGTAAAGGGTGCGGCAAGAAAGGCCACTATGTCGCGGTCTGCCAGCGACTATCAGCAGCCTTTGTTCCAGGTCCTGGCCGTCCAAGGCCCACCGCCGCCCTTCTATCCCCAGGCAACGTGCGACCCACGGGCGTGGCCATTTTTCCCCCCGGTCACCACGCTGGATGGGTGGGCGCCGCCATTTTGTCCCTCGCCGACGCCATCTTCTGTATACCCATGTGCGACCCGTGGCTGACGCCATCTTGGATGGGGCCTCAAGCCCCCAGCACTGCCGACTCCACGCTGCCTGACCAGAACTCCCCCTTGCTGCAGCTGGCCTCCGTTACCCTGGACCAGAGTCGGCCACGTGACGTCGTGCCTGATCGACTCCGGGAGTACGGAAAGTTTTGTCCACCCTGACACGGTAAGGCGCTGTTCTCTTGTCACCCATCCCGTAAACCAACGGATCTCCCTGGCCTCCGGGTCACCCGCAGTGGAGATAAAGGGGCTCTGCCTAGTGAACCTCACTGTCCAAGACAGGGAATTCCGCAATTTCCGCCTGTACGTTCTGCCGCACCTCTGCGCAGCCACCCTTCTTGGGCTGGATTTCCAGTGCCACCTACAAAGCCTGACCTTTAAATTTGGCGGCCCTATACCCACCCTTACTGTCTGCGGCCTCGCGACCCTTAAGGTCGACCCGCCTTCCCTGTTTGCGAACCTCACCCCGGATTGCAAACCCGTCGCCACCAGGAGCAGACGGTACAGTGCCCAGGACCGAATCTTCATCAGGTCAGAGGTCCAACGGCTGCTGAAGGAAGGGGTCATCGAAGCAAGCAACAGCTCCTGGAGGGCTCAAGTAGTGGTGGTAAAGACCGGGGAGAAACATAGGATGGTCATCGACTATAGCCAGACCATCAACTGGTTTACACAGCTGGACGTGTACCCTCTCCCCCGTATAGCCGACCTGGTAAACAGGATTGCGCAATACAAGGTTTTCTCCACGGTGGATCTCAAGTCCCACCAACTGCCCCTCCGTCATGGGGACTGCCAGTACACTGCCTTCGAAGCAGATGGGCGGCTCTATCACTTTTTAAGGGTTCCCTTCGGTGTCACGAACGGGGTCTCTTCCAACGTGAGATGGACCGAATGGTTGACCGGTACGGCTTACGCGCAATGTTCCCGTATCTTGATAACGTCACCATCTGCGGCCATGGCCAGCAAGACCACGACACCAACCTCCAAAAATTTCTCCAGACCGCGAATATCCTTAATCTGACCTACAATAAGGATAAATGCGTGTTTAGCACCGACTGTCTAGCCATCCTAGGCTACGTAGTGCGAAATGGAGTCATAGGACCCGACCCTGAACACGTGCGCCCCCTCATGGAGTTCCCCCTCCCTCACTGCCCAAAGCCCTAAAGCGCTGCCTCGGCTTCTTTAGCTATTATGCACAATATGTCCCTAATTACGCAGACAAAGCCCGACCCCTGATCCAGTCCACAACCTTCCCCCTGTCAACGGAAGCCTGCCAGGGCCCGCCAGGGGCAGCACAGTAGCATGGTGGTTAGCACAGTTGATTCACAGCTCCAGGGTCCCAGGTTCGATTCCGGCTTGGGTCACTGTCTGTGCGGAGTCTGCACGTCCTCCCCGTGTCTGCGTGGGTTTCCTCCGGGTGCTCCGGTTTCCTCCCACAGTCCAAAGATGTGCAGGTTAGGAGGATTGGCCATGATAAATTGCCCTTAGTGTCCAAAATTGCCCTTAATGTTGGGTGGGGTTACTGGGTTATGGGGATAGGGTGGAAGTGTTGACCTTGGGTAGGGTGCTCTTTCCAAGAGCTGGTGCAGACTCGATGGGCCGAATGGCCTCCTACTGCACTGTAAATTCTATGAATTCTATGAAGCCTTCTGCCGCATCAAAGCGGACATCGCAAAAGCCACGATGCGCGCCATCGACGAGTCCCTCCCCTTCCAGGTCGAGAGCTATGTGTCCGACGTAGCTCTGGCGGCCACCCTCAACCAAGCGGGCAGGCCCGTGGCTTTCTTCTCCCGCACTCTCCATGCTTCTGAAATTCGCCACTCCTCAGTCGAAAAGGAGGCCCAGGCCATAGTAGAAGCTGTGCGACATTGGAGGCATTACCTGGCCGGCAGGAGATTCACTCTCCTCACGGACCAACGGTCGGTGGCCTTCATGTTCGATAATGCACAGCGGGGCAAGATTAAGAACGACAAGATCTTGCGGTGGAGGATAGAACTTTCCACCTACAATTACGAGATTTGTACCTTCCCGGGAAGCTGAATGAGCCTCCTGATGCCCTGTCCCGCAGCACATGCACCACCGCGCAAGTGGACCGCCTCCAAGCCCTCCACGAGGACCTCTGCCACCCGGGGGTCACTCGTTTCTTCCATTTCGTTAAGACCCGCAACCTGCCCTACTCCATCGAGGAGGTCAGGACAGTCACCAGGGACTGCCGAATCTGCGCAGAGTTCAAACCGCACTTCTACCGGCCAGAGAGAGCGCCTCAGCATGGATTTCAAGGGCCCCCTCCCCTCCACCGACCACAACACGTATTTCCTGAACGTGATTGACGAATACTCCCGGTTCCCATTCGCGATCCCCTGCCCGGACATGACCATGGCCACCGTCATCAAGGCCCTCCAGCGTATTTTTACACTGTTCGGTTTCCCCGCCAACATACATAGTGATAGGGGGTCCTCCTTTATGAGCGACAAACTGCGTCAATTCCTGCTCAGCAAAGGCATCGCCTCCAGCAGGACCACCAGTTACAACCCCCGGGGAAACAGGCAGGTGGATAGGGAGAACGGAACAGTCTGGAAGACCGTCCTGCTGGCCCTTCGGGCCAGGAATCTCCCAGTCTCCTGCTGGCAAGAAGTCCTCCCAGTGGCCCTTCACTCCATTCGGCCGCTGCTCTGTACTACCACAAACCAGACACCTCATGAACGTCTCCTTGTTTTCCCCAGGAAGTCCTCCTCCGGGACCTCGCTCCCAACCTGGCTAGCGACACCCGGACCCGTCCTGATGCGGAAACATGTGAGGGCGCACAAGTCGGACCCGTTGGTCAAGAGGGTCCACCTGCTGCATGTCAACCCCCAGAACGCCTACGTAGCATTCCACGACGGCAGCCAAGATACGGTCTCCCTTCAAGACCTGGCGCCCGCCGGAGCCCCACGTGCACATGCACCATTGCCCCCACCCCCACCCTCCCCGCAGCACCTGACCGGAGGGTCAGTACTGCCGCCGCCACTACCCAGCGCCGAACAGGCACTGACGCCCCCTACAGGCGCCCCTCCCCCTGCCCACTTTTCGCCCCAACAGCGCCGCCTAGGGGCGACGAAGCTGCCATGGAGGAAGACACCACGTTCCAGGAGCCACAACCGCCGGGGCCCCCACCAGGATCATCGCCGAAGCCCAGATGCTCCAGAAGGATGACCAGGCCACCCGAACCACTGGGTTCTTTTTTAACAGGGGGTGAATGTGGTAATACCAGGTATTGCAGTACCTGAGAGGTGGATGCCCATTGGCTAGACCTAGGAGTCTACCATTGGCTAACGTACATAGCTCCACCCTGAGAGGTGGGGTATAAGAACCAATGCCGTCCCAGCAGCCTTCACTTTCTGTATCGAAGCTGCTGGGTACAGTTCTAGCTGATTAAAGCCGATTAGTTATGACTCACCTTGTCTCAAGAGTAATTGATTGTGCGTCAGGGTGGATTCCAGAGCTGAATTGCACGAGTTTTATGATCCGCTTGTGGCCGTAAAGCAGGATACAATTCAGTGTTCCATGCTATGCAAATTTATGCAGGGCGTGGAATATGAAGGGATTCCTAGGTAATCCCGCTATTGGGCTACCACCTTGAACCCAATAGCAGAGTCCTGCGGCCGGCAAGCCCCACCCCCCGCACTGCAAATTGGCCCCAAGCACCACCCCCCACACTGCAAAATGGCCCCAACCCTCCCTCCCCACACCACAGATAGGCCCCAACCCCCCACTGCATGGCAGCCCTCCGCTCCCGGATTGCCTGCGTGCCCCTCCACCCCCAAGCACGGGGGTGACACGGCCTGCCACCTCGGGACCCCTGTGATCTGGAGAAAAAAAAAAACCCTGTGATAGGGAGACCCCCACAAGGACCCTCTGTCTAAAGGGACCCCCTGACTAAAGGGACCCGCCAGGAAACCCCCAGCAACCCATTGACGAAGAGAACTACAGAGGCTCCCCCATTCCCGAAAAGAAACCCTGATCTGGAAGCTGCAGAGCAGTCCAGACAGGGGCTGAGGGAAGCATTAGAACTGTAATATTTAACTTGCAGCTCCACATGTCCATTCTTCCAAGTAGAGCAACTGTGCCTGCGTCTGGTTCCCACAGATCCACTATCTGCAGTCCATTCATGGTTTTTGAGTAGTGGTTTGTGATTGACAGCTCGTAAAAACTATCTGCAGCTTTGATCCATTCATATCACTTCATGCCTCAGTGGCTTAAGTGGTGAAACCCCAATGTTCGTAAGCGTTGACCACATCAAAGAGATGAAAGTGCAGTGAAATCTTTGATGTGAGCACGACCTATTTGCATTTATGTTTGTTTTCCCGCTGGCATGCAACGTGGAACTCGTTCACGCTGCCAATGAGGGGTCGGAGCATGGCATTCGGGTCTGTGCCCAGCTCCAAACCTAATTTTACCCTGACATCCCATTCTCCGCCTCATTGGGGAGCACATTCTGGGTGTTCCAGGGTCGGAGAATCCCACCCTAAAGATTTACACTTGGCTTCATACTTTGCTCCGCTATACAGTAGGGTGAAATGTACTCTACCTTTTATCTATTTAATTAACTTTTTTTTAACTCATTGAAACGATTTTGCACTTTTACATTGATGATCTTTCACTTGACAGTTTGGCAGTTGGCAGCAGTAACAATCTAGCAAGCTGATTGTTTAATGCTTAATTACATCTTCCTGTTCCAACACTGTCATGCCTCACATTAATGAACGTAGATACAACTCATGCCATAAAACAATATGTAGACAGTCCAACTAGAGAAGGGGCTGTACTGGACCTGGTATTGGGGAATGAGCCCGGCCAGGTGGTAGAGGTTTCAGTAGGGGACCATTTCTGGAACAGTGACCACAATTCAGTATGTTTTAAAGTGCTGGTGGACAAGGATAAGAGTGATCCTAGGGTGAATGTGCTAAATTGAGGGAAGGCTAATTATAACACTATTCGGCGTGAGCTGAAGAACCTAGATTGGGGGCGGATGTTTGAGGGTAAATCAACATCTGACATGTGGGAGGCTTTCAAATGTCAGTTGAAAGGAATTCAGGACCAGCATGTTCCTGTGAGGAAGAAGGATAAATACGGCAAATTTCTGGAACCTTGGATAACGAGAGATATTGTAGGCCTCGTCAAAAAGAAAAAGGAGGCATTTGTCAGGGCTAGAAGGTTGGGAACAGACAAAGTCTGTGTGGAATATAAGGAAAGTAGGAAGGAACTTAAGCAAGGAGTCAGGAGGGCTAGAAAGGGTCACGAAAAGTCATTGGCAAATAGGGTTAAGGAAAATCCCAAGGCTTTTTACACATACATAAAAAGCAAGAGGGTAACCAGGGAAAGGGTTTGCCCACTGAAGGATAGGCAAGGGAATCTATGTGTGGAGCCAGAGGAAATGGGCGAGGTACTAAATTAATACTTTGCATCAGTATTCACCAAAGAGAAGGAATTGGTGGATGTTGAGTCTGGAGAAGGGTGTGTAGATAGCCTGGGTCACATTGAGATCCAAAAAGATGAGGTGTCGGGCGTCTTGAGAAATATTAAGGTAGATAAGTCCCCAGGGCCTGATGGGATCTATCCCAGAATACTGAAAGAGGCGAGAGAGGAAATTGCTGAGGCCTTGACAGAAATCTTTGGATCCTCACTGTCTTCAGGTGATGTCCCGGAGGACTGGAGAATAGCCAATGTTGTTCCTTTATTTAAGAAGGATAGCAAGGATAATCAAGGGAACTACAGGCTGGTGAGCCTTACGTCAGTGGTAGGGAAATTACTGGAGAGAATTCTTCGAGACAGGATCTACTCCCATTTGGAAGCAAATGGAAGTATTAGTGAGAGGCACCATGGTTTTGTGAAGGGGAGGCCGTGTCTCACTAACTTGATCGAGTTTTTCGAAGAGGTCACAAAGATGATTGATGCAGGTAGGGCAGTAGATTTTGTTTATATGGACTTCAGTAAGGCCTTTGACAAGGTCCTTCATGGTAGACTGGTACAAAAGGTGAAGTCACATGGGATCAGGTGTGAGCTGGCAAGGTGGATACAGAACTGGCTAGGTCATAGAAGGCAGAGAGTAGCAATGGAAGGGTGCTTTTCTAATTGGAGGGCTGTGACTAGTGGTGTTCCGCAGGGATCAGTGCTGGGACCTTTGCTGTTCATAGGAAAATGTAACTGGTCTGATTAGTAAGTTTGCAGACGACACAAAGGTTGGTGGAATTGCGGATAGCGATGAGGACTGTCAGAGGATACAGCATGATTTAGATTGTTTGGAGACTTGGGCGGAGAGATGGCAGATGCAGTTTAATCCAGACAAATGTGAGGTAATGCATTTTGGAAGGTCTAATGCAGGTAGGGAACATACAGTGAATGGTAGAACCCTCAAGAGTATTGAAAGTCAGAGAGATCTAGGTGTACAGGTCCACAGGTCACTGAAAGGGGCAACACGTGTGGAGAAGGTAGTCAAGAACGCATATGGCATGCTTACCTTCATTGGCCGGGGCATTGAGTATAAGCATTGGCAAGTCATGTTGCAGCTGTATAGAACCTTAGTTAGGCCACACTTGGAGTATAGTGTTCAACTCTGGTCGCCACACTACCAGAAGGATGTGGAGGCTTTAGAGAGGGTGCAGAAGAGATTTACCAGGATGTTGCCTGGTATGGAGGGCATTAGCTATGAGGAGCGATTGAATAAACTCGGTTTGTTCTCACTGGAACGACGGAGGTTGAGGGGCGACCTGATAGAGGTCTACAAAAATATGAGGGGCATAGACAGAGTGGATAATCAGAGGATTTTCCCCAGGGTATAGGGGTCAATTACTAGAGGCATAGGTTTAAGGTGCGAGGGGCAAGGTTTAGAGTAATGTACAAGGCAAGTTTTTTACACCGAGGGTAGTGGGCGCCTGGAACTCGCTGCCGGAGGAGGTGGTGGAAGCAGGGATGATAGTGACATTTAGGGGGCATCTTGACAAATACATGGATAGGATGGGAATAGAAGGCTACGGACCCAGAAAGTGTAGAAGATTGTAGTTTAATCGGGCAGCATGGTCGGCACGGGCTTGGTGGGCCGAAGAGCCTGTACCTGTGCTGTACTTTTCTTTGTTCTTTGTTCATAGCATTTAATGATGAACTGTAAAGGAGTCAAACCCATTTTACTCGCCTTCACAACTCTTCCTGCCTCACCTCCAAGCAGCGAGTGTAAAATCTGACAGCTGTTCAGGCTTGGCAGCCTCTATGAAAATTAAATAACTTCCCAGGGACGGGCTCTCAATGAACCCAAAACACTCTCAGTCGCATCCTTCATTGGAGTAGGTAAGTTCTGCGGCCTGATCCCTGCCCAGCCCTCGTGAAAATGGCTGAAGGCAGAAACTGAGGCAGGACCTCTGGATGCACTGGCCAGAAGCTTTAGTTTTCCAGTCCCGTCTTGGGACCATGAAAACCTGGTCCCATGAGCTGAAAAACAGCAGAGAGATAAGTTGAGAAATAGTGATTCAAAGTGACACCGAGTTTGAGTTTTAAATCACTTGGTCAGAAGATTGAGTGATTGAGAGAAGCTAGGGATTTCAGAGGATGAATTAATTAGAATAGAAGTTCTGGAATGCACAAATTGAAATAAATTAAAAAGTCAAATTAGCCTTGCTGTAGTTGGTGTCATTTGCGGTGTGCTAACTGTGAGAAATACATTGTTGAAAGAAATAGTTAAATTCACACTTGAATGAAAACTCAACTTCAATCTGTGAAGAGATCCACACCTCGAGTGAAATTAGTCTTTACTGGTAGCATAAAATGAGTCCCTATTTAAACAGCGGCACATTTTAAACCACACCTGGGACAGGATTCTCCGCAATCGGCGCGATGTCCGCAGAGTGGCGCCAAAAACGGCGCGAATCAGTCCGGCATCGCGCCGCCCCAAAGGTGCGGAATTCTCCGCATCTTGAGGGGCTGAGCCCTCACCTTGAGGGGCTAGGCCCGCGCCGGACTGATCTCCGCCCCGCCAGCTGGCGGGAAAGGCCTTTGGTGCCCCGCCAGCTGGCGCGGAAATGACTTTACTGGGCAGCGCATGCGCGGGAGCGTCAGCGGCCGCTCACGCCATCCCCGCGCATGCGCAGTGGAGGGGGTCTCTTCCGCCTCCGCCATAGTGGAGACCATGGCGAAGGCGGAAGGGAAAGAGTGCCCCCATGGCACAGGCCCGCCCACGGATCGGTGGGCCCCGATCGTGGGCCAGGCCACCGTGGGGGCACCCCCCGGGGCCAGATCTCCCGCGCCCCCCCAAGGACCCCGGAACCCGCCCGCGCCGCCTTGTCCCGCCGGTTAGAGAGGTGGTTTGATTCTCGCCGGCGGGACAGGCATTCCAGGAGCGGGACTTCGGCCCACCGCGGCCGGAGAATCGCCGGGGGTGCCCCGCCAACCGGCACGGCGCGATTCCCTCCCCCGCCGAATATCCAGTGCCAGAGAATTCGGCAACTGGCGGGGGCGGGATTCACGCCAGCCCCGGCGATTCTCCGACCCGGCGGGTGGTCGGAGAATCCCACCCCTGATGTTTGTTTTCTAATCCTTTGCACCGTTCAGCAAATGTCAGCTTACCTATTCTTGACAGAATTCAGATTTTTCCTTGTTTGTTTTGGGGTGCCTCCTTATATCATAAAATACAGCTGGAAATTAGTTGATATTAGTTCTTCTGTTTGATGTAAACATACCCATCACATGCAAGGGTTGGTAAAATATTAATGTGAAGGTTGGTACATTCAATCTCTTTCCCGCTGCTTGCTGAATAACAAGTCATGGGACCAATTCATCTCATCGAGGTATGTCATGATTGACATCAGTTTCAGATACTCACCCTTAAAGAGACATGGACATTACATCACAACATTCCTTTTATTCTAAACCAAACCTTTACCTTTAAAGGTTCAAACTATTTGCATGACAACAATATGAAATAATAGTGGTGGGAGTTTGTGGTCCTTTTTTGGGGGGGCGGGTTTGGCAGTGGGAACAAGAAATCCTGTGGGAGATCCAAAGCGTGGTTTACGCCAGCGTGATTTCCCATTCCCATTGTGCCCGCTAATGACATCACAGGACTCCTGACCTTGAAGGTCAGGATCCCCATTTGAACACATTTCAATATAATTATCAGGCTTTTATTGCAGGGGGAAGTACCTGGGAGATGTTGCTTGCAATGGAAGCGGCGGGAAGGGGGAGGGGGGTTAGGACTATTTTTATTTCCTTAAAAACATCATCCCAATCTTTTAAAACCAAAGATGCTGGTGAGCCCGCCCTGCCAGCATGATGACATGGGACCCCGCCCCTTCATTATTTTTGAGCTATGAGCCGAACATTATGGCGGGAGGAAACGACTTTGGGGCTGGTGGCTTCCTCGCTGTTTTTCCCACCTGTTACGCCACTCTGTCAATGTTTGGGAAAATTCTGTCCATTTTGTCTGATTGCACACTTACACAGAGCAATAAACCTACAAGTCTCTGAAACATATCGGCGGATTGCTATTTGTCCAGCTTTAGTTATGGTGATCTATACTGGACGCTGCTGATATTTTCAGAATGTCGTTTCCAGTTGCATTGCTGTGGTACTGTTCTGATACGGCATCTGTTTCATTGCACTGTTGTGCCATTTAGTGTTCATACTTGATGTGATCTTGGTTCGGGGCATATGCCAATGATTTATATTGGGTTCATGGTGCAGTAACTTGGGTGTTGTACTCTCAATTTTCTGTCTGATATTCAGGTTGGTTAAATGATGCCGGTCATGGGCATCAATCACCTTCCTGTTTTTCGAGTAATGCATCATGTACTTCTGGGGTGTTGCGCGTGATGACCGGGAATGTTTTTCTGCACTGGTCTGAATAGCACTTTCACATTGTATCTGCAGTATGATGAAGTTTGCATATTTGAATGGGTATGCATGTTCAGTTCACGTTGAATTGCTCAGTCTGTTGGCTGATGATCTGCTGTTGCAGAGTTCGGTGGTCTTCTCTCAGTGTAAACACGAGTGTCTGATGGTGCTCTTTAAGGTATGTGATCCATCCCATTGTCTTGACAATAACACGGTTGGTGACCAAGGCAGATCCTTGCAGGCCTACCTGAATGCTATCACTGGACCTATGATATAAAATATCTGGAGTATCTGGGGTGAATTTTTACAGAGACATTTTATGCGGTGAGTTTGGTTTTGCATGATCGAATCGCCATTTGCTGCTTCTATGGGGACATATATTTAATGTATATATGTACCCACATATATTATACAATATTTCATTCATATTTCCGTGTTTGGAATTAGTTTACAGCACATTTGCAGCAAAACACGCTTCTCTATATTGAGTTCTATGCGGAGTGAAAACGGAAAATAATGAGGTCAAAGTTTGGCAATTTGCAACTTTCAATGGGGAGAAAAAGCTGTGCAGTCACAAATACTTTCCTCGAAACAAGTGCATCTACCATTATTTGTCTGTTATTCTGATACTGAAGAATCCTGTCCTACAAAATAAATGAGCCAAGTTTCACTGCATCAGCCCAGATATTATTTCCAGCAGTTTTGAAATATAAACAAGCTGTTTTATTGCCAATTCTGCCATCATTTATTTTCATTCCATTTCTCATTTTTATTTTGCTTCACACTTCATGTTTCTCTTCTGCTTACTTTCATTTTTTTCCCAAAAAATTGAATATCCATCATTTTTCTTCTTTCGAGTGAGAAAGAGAGTTGTGCTGGGGGGACAAATTTGGCCTTTTGTTATTTGTATTGAATGTTTTTAACTCTTTCTTACAAAGCAGTTATTGAAGTTCTATGCTCCAAATTACACAATGAGCGCCATTATTAGCAAATAATTTTAATTCCGGACGAAATTGGACTCCTCTTTCTCATTACGAATAGATCAATAATTGCAAAAACGTGTTCCTGTATACATAAGCTGCAGAAAATGAGATGGAGCATGTAAGGCAAGAAACTGGGACATTGTGCATGTAGATCCCAAAGCAGAAAATGACTGTGGCTCTGCTGTAAAAGCTCTACTCAGGCTTAAGCTCATTTCATGAACAACTAACCGATGAAAAGGAAGTGGGAAGAAAGAAAAGTAAGGGATAACTGTAATTTTAATAGTTTGGATTATTATGGTGTGCCCGGCTTGTTTATCATCCAAGCAGTGAAGGTGACGATGGACCCAACAATGAGATCGTAATGAAGACAAAGGATAAGCACAAAAATTAATTGATATTAGGGTTGAAATTTTAAATATTACTTTAGAAATAATTGCAAAATACATTTCATTCTATTAATGATTTAATGGATGATTATGAACGATTTTGTACAACATAGGAAGTCTAGAATTATGTTGCCAGTTTTATAGAATACAAATATCACAAAATATTGCCACAACACTTGGAGTTTCTTTATATTCTGCCTGATTAATATTAGTTGGTACCGAAAATCAAAGGCTTGAAATAAAAATTGTAAACTGAATTGAAATTCAGCCTGACTACATTTGGAATATTTCCTTATTGTTATCTAAATATTAATATATCGTTTGATTTTGTTCAGCCTGACTTGTATGAATGGTTGGTTATCTCACCAAGTCAAGTGCAGTTGTGCACTACTAAAACTACTGTCAAACACCTTTGCCCTTTTTATCTAGTCCATATTCAGTCAACCAATTCTCAAACTGTACTGTAAAGTCTTCAGGCAAATCTGGAAAGGTGAAGTGTTGTAATGCAAATACAGGAAGCACTGCGACAAGTTATGTCACCTGATCTCTAAAGGATATTTGTGTAATTATTTTTAATCTAATTGTTCCACCTGTTATTTACCATTTATTTTAGATAGGTTTTTTCATAAGAGGGTCAAATGTTTTATGAAAATGGGTAAAAGGAATACTTTCTCTGATCTTATGGCATGTAGAACAGTGTTGGCATGAGAACATAATAAATAAGAGCAGGAGTAGATCATATTGCCCTTTAAGCCTGCTCTGCTTTTCAAAACGATGAGGACTGATCTTCTGACTCAACTCCACTTTTCCCCAGCCCCTAATCCACTGAGGACCCAAATACGTGTCTATTTCAGCCTTAAATATGCTGCTATCTGCCCGACTAGTTACATCCTCAAAAGACTTGAATATATTTATTAAACATGACTTAAGTTTCATAAAACCAGGTTGATTTTCTCTGAACGTGCAATGATTTTCTAAGTGCATTGCTAAGAATTCCTCAATAATAGATTGCAGCATTTTCCCAACAACTGATGTCAAACTAACTGACATCTATTTCACTATGTTTTCTCTCCCTCTTTCCTGGAATAGCAGTGTTGTTATATTCGCAAACCCCCAATTCACTTTAGACTGTTCTAACATCTCGGAAATTTAGGAAAAACATCGCCAGCACATCCACTATCTCAGCAGCCTTTGAAAGTAAGTGTGGGGGTTTGTCAGCTTTACGTCCCTCAGGTTTCTCCAATAGTTTTCCCTTCTGACTTTAATTACCTTAAGTTCTTTATTCTTATTAGACAAACTCTAAGGTGATTTCTTTTCAGATATAATTGGAAAGTAACTCATTGTATTGAATAAATTGTAAAGGGAATTTGAGACTTCAATACACATGGTAGGTAATCAACATTTCTTCCAGTATTATATTACTTTACTTATATAGAATCTAATTTGCATATAATATCCTGCCATCTATAAATGCAGTGTTTCGTAGAAATGCCTTTTCAGGATTTGGCATGGGGAGGTAATGGCATACTGGTAATATCACTGGATCCAGAGGCCCAGACTAATGTCCTGCAGACATGGATTCAAATACTACCATGGCAGCTGGTGCAATTTAAATTCAATTCATAAAAAACAACCGGAATTAAAAATTAGTCAAATGGGGATGCTGAATTGATTTTTTAAAAAAAACATCTTGCTCACTAATGCCCCATCGGGAAGGAAATCTGCTTTCCTTACCTGGTCTGGCCTACATGTGTGACCAGTCCCACAGATTGTGATAGACTCTTAAATGGCCTCTGAAATGGACACTCAGTTCTATCAAACTATGAAATTGAACGGACCACCAGGCACCAACCTAGGCACTGGAAACGACAATGGCAACCCTGCAAAGTCCTCTTCACTGACATAGATCATAGAATTTACAGTGCAGAAGGAGGCCATCCAGCCCATCGAGTCTGCACCGGTCCTTACAAAGAGCACCCTGCTCAAGTCCACGTATCTACACTATCCCCGTAACCCAGTAACCCCCACTTAACCTTTTTGGACACTAAGGGCAATTTAGCATGACCAATCCACCTAACCCGCACATCTTTGGACTGTGGGAGGAAACCAGAGCACCCAGGAGAAACCCATGCAGACACGGGGAGAATGTGCAGACCCCGGAGCTGTGAAGCAACTGTGCTAGCCACTATGCTACCATGCTGCCCACATCTGGTAACTGTCCCACAGACAAGTCAAAAACAGTTTGTCAAAGTAAGATTCACAGATTCATACTTTGTGACAATGTCCCAGATAATACCATCACTATCCCTGGTTATGTCTTGCCCCATCGCAGGACAGACCCATGAGTGGTGACAACACGGTGGTATACAGGTGGAATGAAATTTTCCTGGGAGTCCTCCATATTGACTCCGGACCCAATGAAGTGTCCTGGCATCAGGTCAAACATGAACAAGGAAACTCCCTGCTGGCTACTACCTACTGCCACCCGCACAGAATATATTCTGGGTGAGGACCTCCGCACAGTCCTTGTGGAAACAAAGTCTCATTTTCACATGCTTCAATCATGCTGTGTGGCACTATCACTATTCCAAATGGGATACATTTCGAACAGATCTACTCACTCAAAATTGGATATCCATGAGGTGCTGTGAACCATCAGTAGCAGAATTGCATTCAGCCACAATCTGTAAGCTGTTACGATCCCCTGGGCACGGTCAATTCCAGCCCCACTTGACAGGGAGCCAAACACAATTGAGATTAACAAGTAATTCTTGGAAAAACGCCCAAAATGGTTGATCCTTGCAGCTCAATAATTACAGTTACCAGGTTTGTAACTTAAGCAGAATGAATTTTAATAATAATAATCAGAACTAGAATTAAACATCCAGCAAATACAACTGGTTAACTATTATCTAATTCCGAGCTCCTGCCTTGAACTCGCTCCACCCTCTATTTACACACAGGCATGCACATACAAACAAACACAGACAAACACATAGGGGAAAAGAGGGTTGTAAAAATAATAGTGAAAGTAAAAACAATAAGAGTCTTTGTTTCAGATGGTTGTCTTCGAGCACCCTTTCCTTCTGTTTAAGTTTTCAGCTCGAGGTTTCTGCTTTCATTCTGTAATGGAGAGAGAAGGAGAGAAAGAGAAGGGGAGAGCGAGAAGGAACAAAGAACAAAGAAATGTACACAGGAACAGGCCCTTCGGCCCTCCAAGCCCGTGCCGACCATGCTGCCCGACTAAACTACAATCTTCTACACTTCCTGGGTCCGTATCCCTCTATTCCCATCCTATTCATGTATTTGTCAAGATGCCCCTTAAATGTCACTATCGTCCCTGCTTCCACCACCTCCTCCGGTAGCGAGTTCCAGGCACCCACTACCCTCTGCATAAAAAACTTGCCTCGTACATCTACTCTAAACCTTGCCCCTCTCACCTTAAACCTATGCCCCCTAGTAATTGACCCCTCTACCCTGGAGAAAAGCCTCTGACTATCCACTCTGTCTATGCCCCTCATAATTTTGTATACCTCTATCAGGTCTCCCCTCAACCTCCTTCGTTCCAGTGAGAACAAACCGAGTTTATTCAACCGCTCCTCATAGCTAATGCCCTCCATACCAGGCAACATTCTGGTATGAGAGAGAGAAGGAGAGAGAGAAAGAGTCTGACTAAGTTCTGTTGTTCGAAAGCGAGCACATTAAACACCCATGGATCAAAAATGATAATGGCAAAATTAAAGAAATGGGAAATAAGAGAATGAACAGGAAGAGCCCTCACAAACATAGTTCAGCATGTCCCCATTCTGCCATTACCATCTAGCCAGGGGTTCAATCCGAGTTCAATGAGGTGCACAGGATGGCATGCCAGGAGCAGTGTTGGGTAAACATAAAAATTAAGTGTCAACACAGTGAAGCTTCAATACAGGACTGTTTGCATGCCCAGAAGCAGCATGCAACAGAGCTAAGCGATCACACAATCAATGTTCAGATCTAAGGTGTGCAGTCCTGCCACATCCAATCATGAATGGTGGTGGACAGATAAACAATGGATTGGAGTAGGAAGCTCCACATATTCCCCCATCTTTAGTGATGGGGGAGCCCAGCATATCAGTGCAAAAAACAGGGCTGAACTATTTGCAACCATCTTCACCAGAAGTGCCTAGTGAGCAACCTATCTGGGCTTCCTCATGAAGTTCCCAGCATCATAGATGCCAGTCTTCAGCCAATTTGATTCACTACACATGATATCATTAAACGACTGAAGCACTGGATACTTCAAAGGTTTAGGGCCCAACAACACCAGAACTTGGTGCATGCCTAGCTAAGCTGTTTCAGTACCATTACAACACTGGCACTATCCAGCAATGTGGAAAATGTGCCACGTCCAAAAGCACAGGTAAAATCTTACCCAGCCAATTATTGTCCCATCAGTTTATTCTTGACCATGAATAGAATGATGGAAGGGGTCGTTGTCAGTGCTATCAAGTGGTACTTACTCAGAATAACCTTCACACTGTAGCTCAGTTTGGGTTCCACCAAGGCCACTCGGCTCCTGACCTCAGAGCAACCTTGGCAAAAGAGCTGAACGCCAGACAAGAGGCGAAAGTGACTGCCTTTAACATCACAACAGCATTTCAATATGGCATCCAAAAAAAGGCACTAGCAAAATTGAAGTCAAGGGAATCGAGGGAAAACTCTTCTCTGGTTGGAATCATACCTAGCGCAAAGGATGATGGTCATGGTTGTTGGAGTTCAAGCATCTCAGTGCCAGGACATCAATGCAAGAGTTCCTCAGGGTGTTTTTTTTGGTTCAACCATTTTCAGCTGCTTCATCAATGATCTTTCCTAGATCATTCAGAAGTGGGGACGTTCACTGATGACTGCACAATGTTCAGCACCATTTGTGACTCCTCAGATATTGAAACAGCCCCTGTCCATATGCAGTCAGACCTGGAGAATATTCAGGCTTGGGCTGATCAGTGGCAAGTAACATTTGCCAGTGAATCACAATCTTCAATGTGATTTTAACCATCTACCTTTGACATTCAATTGTATTACTGTTGCTGAATCCCCAACATCAACCCTGGGGCTTACCATTGAGCAGAAACTGAACTGGACCAGCCATTTTAAATAGTGTGGCTACAGGTCAGAGGCTATGAATTCTACTAAGCTCCTGATTTCCCAAAGCCTGTCCACCATCGACAAGGCACAAGCCAGGAGTGTGATGGGAGAGTCTGCACTTACCTGAAGTACAGCTCCAGCAACACATAAGAATCTTGACAACATCCAGGACAAAGCAGCCCACTTGATTGGTACCCCATCCACAACTATCAACATCCATTCCTTCCATCACTGATGCACAGTAGTAGCAGTGTGTTCCATCTCCAAGGTGCATTGCCGCAACTCACCATAGCACCTTCCTGACCCCAATTATTGCTACCTAAAAGGAAAAAGGCAGTAGATGCATGGGAAAACCACCACCTGCAGGTCCCAAGCTCCACTGCTGAGTGAGGCCACAGTAGAGATGCCAGAGGACTGGAGGATAGCCAATGTCTTATTCAGGAAGGGAGGAAGTGATAAACTGGGAAACCACAAACCAGTCAGTCTAATCTCAATGGTGGGGAAACTATTGGAAGCAATTCTGAGAGACCAAATTCATCTGCATTTAGAGAGGCAGGGATTAATCAAAAACAGTTTGCATCATTTTGTTAAGGGGAGCTCATGTCTGACCAATTTGATTGAATTTTTCAAAGTGGCGACCAGGTGTTTAGATGAGGGCAATGCATTTGATGTAGTCCACTTGGACTTCAGCAAGGCTTTTGATAAGGTCCCACATTGGAGATTCATAGCGAAGGTAAGAGCCCATGGCATCCAAGGACATTTTGTAAATTGGATCCAGAAATGCTTGAGCAGGAAGCAGAGGGTGATGATCCAGGAGTATTTTTCCGATTGGAAGCCTGTGTCCAATGGGGTCCTGCAGGGATCAGAGTTGGGGCCCTTGCTGTTTATGGTTAACATAAATGATTCAGATATGAATGGAGGAGGGTTGATCAGTAAGTTCGCAGATGAAACGAACATTGGTGGGATGGTAAATAGTGAGGAGAATGGCCTTCAAATACAGGAGGATATAGATGGGCTGGTCAGATGGGCTGATCAGTGGCAAATGCAATTCAATCCGGATAAATGTAATGTGATGCACTTGGCAAGAATAAACAAAGCTAGGGAATACATGATAAATGGTAGGACCCTGGGAAGCACAAAGGATCACAGGGACCTTGGTGTGCATGTACACTGGCCCCTTAAGGTATCAGGGCAGTTAGATACAGTAGCTAAGAAGGCATATGGTCTCCTTGCCTTTATTGGCTGATGCATAGGATTTAAGAGCAGGGAGGTTATGCTGGAAATGTTTAAAACATTGGTTGGACCACAACAAGAGTATTGTGTGCAGTTTTGGAATCCACATTATACGAGGGATGTGACAGCACTGGAAAGGATGCAGAGAAGAATTTCCTGGGCTGGAGAGTTTTATCTATGAAGAGAGATTGGATAGACTGGGGTTGCTTTCCTTGGAGCAGAGGAGACTGAGAGGGGGAAATGAAGGAGGTGTATAAAACTATGAGGGGCATAAGATAGAGTAGACAGGAAGAAACTTTTCCCCTTGGTGGAGGGATCAATGACCAGGGGACATGGATTGAAAGTGAGGAGCAGCAGGTTTAGAGGGGATATGAGGAAAAACCTTTGCACCCAGAGGATGGTGGGAGTCTGGAACTCGCTGCCTGAAAGGGTGGTGGAGGCAGAGACTCTCATAACATTTAAGAAGTATTTAGATGGGCACTTGTGATGCCAAGGCATACAAGGCTACAGGTCAACTGCTGGAAAATGGGATTAGAATAGTTTGGTGTTGTTTTTGACCGATGCCAATGTGATGAGCCGAAGGACCTTTTCTGTGCTGTAGACCTCTATGACTCGATGACTCTATCAACATCCTGACTTGGAACTATATTGTCTTTCCTTAACTGTTGCTGATTCAAAATCTTTTAACTCCCTTCCTCATAGCACTGTGGCTATACCTGTACCCTATGGACTATAATGGTCCATAAAGGGAGCTCCTGGGTCGAAATGATGACCCAGTGGTTAGCATTGCTGCCTCATGGCGCTGAGGCCCCAGGTTCGATCCTGGCCCAGGGTCACTGTCCATGTGGAGTTTGCACATTCTCCCAGTGTCTGTGTGGGTCTCACCCCCACAACCGAAAGATGTGCAGGGTAGGTGGGTTGGCCATGCTAAATTGCCCCTTAATTGGAAAAATTTAAAAATAAATAAAAATAAAGGGAGCTCCCCATCATCTTCTTGAGGGCAATTAGGGATGAGCAATCAATGCTGGCCCGGCCAGCGATGTCAACATCCTATGAATGATTTTTAAAATGTAATTGTGGCTGTTAAGGACCACATCCCATGCTATCCCAAGTAACAGAAAGTGATAATTGGTTAACTAACCCTTTGAAAGAAGCACTGGAAAGCAGATATTTGCTGAAAATCTAAAACAAAACAGAAAATAATGAAAGGGCTCAGTAGGTCAGGGAGCATCTGTGAAAAGAGCAGACAAAACACCATTTCAGGACTGTGGCTCCTCCTTATCAAAACTAAAGGATACAGTGTAACAGATGAGCATTGACCACTACCACTGCGCAAGATGCTATTTCTCAATGCTTTGCCTCCAATAGGTGTCTTCCTGCACATATTGGTTGGCCATTTTCATGCTGCACCTTCTCATAATAATCTTCATTAGTGTCGCAAGTAGGCTTTCATTAACAATGCAGTGAAGTTACTGTGAAAAGCCCCTAGTCGCCACACTCTGCGCCTGTTCAGGTACACCGAGGGAGAACTCACCTAACAAGCACGTCTTTCGGGACTTTGTGGGAGGAAACCGGAGCACCAGGAGGAAACCCACGCAAACACGGGGAGAACATGCAGATCCGCATAGACAGTGACCCAAGCCGGGAATCGAACCCGGGTCCCTGGCGCTGTGAAGCAACAGTGCTAACCGCTGTGCTACTGTGCCGCCCAACACTAGTGTCACCTAAGGATAGGATCATGGTAGATAATTAGCTGCTAATATTGTGCAGCAAGATTATTGGTTTGAGGTGTTCTTCCTCTGGTGTAAGCTTGCATCTTGACAACTTCTTTGGGATGCCACGATGGCAATGCAGGCACTCAGTCCATAACTCACTGCTGGTATCAGTCTCCTCTGGCAAGAGTCGTGTCAGTGCTCACTATCTCCTGGTCTTGTCCTCAAAAGGGGTGAGGGAACTAAAAATGGGAACAACACACGTGTAGATGTTCCATTGGAGAACATTGTGTGTCCATTTGACCTGGAATAAGATAGAGTAGCTGAGAAAATGTCAATAATTGAGTGTCAGCTTTGTCCAATGGCAACATTTTAACTTTTCAGTCAAATAGTTATGGGTTCAACCTCCACACCAGAAAATTGAACGCATAATCTATGCCAAGCACTTTGTACAGTCCTGATTGAGGACTGTCTTGAGGTGTCATCTTTCACATGAGATGTTAAACTCAGGCCCTATCTGCCCTCTTGGGCGAAACACAGTAACATAGAAAGTAGGAGCAGAGTAGACAATTTGACCCTTCAAGCCTGCTCTGCCATTCAACTTGAAAATGGTTGATCCTCTACCTCTTTGCCATAGTCCAACATTTTCCCAAACCGCTTGATACCTTTAGAGTCAAGAAATCTATCTGTAGACAGAGTGGTGACGTGATGACATGACTACGTAAGGGATCACGTGTCGGGAGCACAGGCGTTCTCTCTGGGATGTGAGAAGAGTGGAAGTATATGAGAACTACTCAGAGTACTTAATAAACTAGTGTTGTTGTAAGTGCTTGGTCACAGTGCTGCAATACTTGGACTTTCGGGCACCCACACCCTTATCAGCAGATGTCTTCCAGCACTGACTTAGTGCAGTCTGCATCCACAATGGCAGACCAATAGCCTCTGGATTAAGGGCCTCAGTGACAGTGAGACTCATTATGCCCAGATCAAAAATGAACTCCTCGTTCTAGTTTTCGCCTGTCAGAAAATCTATGACTTCATACATGGTCATTCTTTAAGTGTTGGAACTGATCATTAGCCACTCATAACTATTCTTAAAAAACCTCCAGACTGCATCTGTACGGCTGCAGCGGATGATGCTCAGTCTGTAATGCTGCACCCACTGTGTCATCTACAAACTTGCTCAATGAACTGTACCTGGCTGATGCACTTTCCAGGGCCTTCCTGCCCACCAACTGAGCAGATCGTGAGGAAGACATCAACGTGGCTACTAAGATGCTTTCTTCTCATAGAATCCAGGAACTCAAAAATGCTGATCCTGTGGGGAAGCTCAGGCCGGCCTTTAATGATGATCTTGTGAAGTTGTCTGCTTGTGATGCCGGCCTGAGCTTCCCCACAGGATCCGCATGCACATTCTTCACCGTCAGAGATGAATTAACTGGACAAAATGTATTAATACTGTGTGGCTAG
This sequence comes from Scyliorhinus torazame, assembly GCF_047496885.1. Lineage (NCBI taxonomy): Eukaryota > Metazoa > Chordata > Chondrichthyes > Carcharhiniformes > Scyliorhinidae > Scyliorhinus > Scyliorhinus torazame. Next base: position 133,847,921 of record NC_092712.1, read on the forward strand.
CAAGTCATCATCCCAACTCCTCTCCAAATGTATTTCGCCCAGCAACTCCACCACGAGCACCCAGGGTTGGAAGCCACCAGATACAGGGCAAAAGAATCACTGGCCCTCTGTATGTGCTATCCTGGAGAGGGAAGTATACAGACGTGCACCACGCACTCCATTCGAGCTGCATAAAGCCAAAGAACTGCTGCATCTACATGAGGTCCCAGACCACCCATGGAAATTTACGGTGGCTGATATTTTCAAATGGAATGGCAAATAGCATTTCGTTTTAGCCAACTCATATTCCAGGAGACCAGAACTGCCCACAATACTCCATGTGTGACCTCATCAAAGCATTGTACAGCTGCAGTAAGACATCCTTATTCCTGTAATCAATTCCTCTTGCAATGAAGGCCAGCATGCCATTGCCTTCATTGGCATCTACCCAGAAATGTGGAAAACTGCATAGGTATGTACTATACACAAAAAACCTGACCAATTACCACCACATTAGTCTACTCTCAGTCATTAGCAAAGTGATGGAAGGGGTCTTCAACAGTGCTGTGAAGTGACATTTCGCAATAACCTTCACTGACATCGGTTTGGATTCCACCTGGGTCACTCAGCTCCTGTCTGCAATACAGCCTTCTTTCAATCACGGATAAACAAGGTGAACTCCAGGGGTGAGGTGAGAGGGACTAACCTTGACATTAAGGCAGCATTTGACCAAGTGTGACATCAAGGAACTTTAGACAAACTGGAGTCAATGGGATTCAGAAGGATTTCTCTCCTTGCAGTTGCTGCCAGAACTGCTGAGATTTTCCATCATTTTCTCTTTTGGTTCCTATCCATTAATTCTGTCAACACCTCCTGCTGCCTTGGGAAAGTGAGCAAATGAGGGCAGCACGATAGCACAGTGAGTAGCACTGTTGCTTCACAGCTCCAAGGTCCCAGATTTGATTCCTGGCTTGGGTCACTGTCTGTGCGGAGTCTGCACGTTCTCCACGTGCCTGCATGGGTTTCCTCCGGATGCTCCGGTTTCCTCCCACAGTCCAAAGATGTGCAGGTTAGGTGGATTGGCCATGCTAAATTGCCCTTAGTGTCCAAAAATGGTTGGGTGGGGTTACTGGGTTACAGGGATATGGTGGATGGAGGTGTGGGCTTAGATGGGGTGCTCTTTCCAAGGGCCAATGCAGACTCAATGGGCTGAATGACCTCCTGCACTGTAAATTCTATGAATATTGTATTTGTAGGGGATAGTATAAACGCAGGGTGGTGGTAAATCGATACTTTGCAGTTATGACTGAGTATAAGAAGGCTGTGTTGCCTGCTCAGTGCTAAGGTTAAGGATATCTCCTCATGGCTGGAAAAAAAAACTTGGTGCATGAGGAGAACTATCCAGCTGTTGTAGTTCACCTCGGGATCAGTAACATGGATAGAACTAGAAATGAAGTTCTACTGAGGGACTTTGAGGGACTAGTTTCAAAGTCATAAGGAAAACCTCAAAAATAATAATCTCCAGATTAGTACCTGAACCATGCGCAAAGTGGCAAAGGATCACATAGATCTGAAAGGTAAAGGCAAGTTGCATGAGACTGGCGTGGGAAACAGGATTTTTAATTCAGGGGATACTGGAATAAATGGTGGGAAAATGGGATCCTTTCCAATTTACAACCTGCACTTCAACCATTCATGGTGAATCAAGTAACTGGGGTATTCAATTAAAATTGGAAGGTGGGAGGCCCAAGTAAGGGGAACTAAAGCAGTGTATCTATTTGGGTAAAGATAAGCAGATTTTGACAGGAAAGGGTCAAGAATTTATGAGTGCATTAGTGAAAGGGAAAATTACAAAAAGTATAAAAATTAAAGTTTCATTTTCTCAACGCACAAAATATTCATAACATATAGACAGATAAAGGATAAATGGGTTTGATCTAATATGAATTACAGAAATTTGGTTGCAAGGTCACCAAGATCGGACACAAAATATTGCATGATAGTGACTTTTCAAAAAACGGAGAAAATGGAAAAGGACAGGAAACATTCCTGATAATAAAGAATGATGGGGTAATATATGTCCGTATGAACTCCAACTGCATCAAGTTCAAATCCTTCGAGTTTTTCAAGTGGCATTTGCATCCAAATGATCTAGAGGGGAGAAGTCCTCTTTGACATTGTCAGTGTCCCTGTATTTCTAGCACAGTTCACCTCTCCTTCATGAATAGCCCTCATGAGATATACTGTTTCTTCCACTATCTTTTGTATGTTGCTGAAGCTGGTGGATAGATAGTGTCCTTGATACAATGTTCGTGACTAACCCTGAAAACTGAACCAGATGAGTTTAAATTTCTATACCTCACCCTCCCAAAGTGATGCAGTGAAACTCAAGTGACCCTTGTGGATAAGACCAAGTAATGAACAATGATGAGATTCAGAAGTACAATCTCCTGCCAGAGAATTGATTGATCACAAGCTGGTATTGATTAAATATCTACTTCATTTAAGTTACAGTTTGTTAAGACAAAATGAATTTTAGTTATTTGCTAGCTTACATGAAGCCATAAAACTTGTGGAGCGGGATTCTCTGTCCCGCCAGAGCCGTTTTCTGGCGCAGCGTGCCCTTGCCAGCAGCGGGATCCTCCGTCTCAGCATGGGGTTTCCCATTGTGGCCACCCCACACGCCGTTGGGAAATCCGCATGATGCGAACTTGAGTGTGCTGCCGGCGAAGCGGAGAATCCCGCTGATGGAGGATTCCGCCCGTGGTATTCACCCAATTGAAGCTCAATTGTTTTTAATCTTACAGTAGTTAAACTGCAAAATTTTAACTCAAAGATTTGATGAAAAGTGTCTTGATTGATATTACATTTAAAAGAGATGCAAGAACACCAGGCTACAATCAAAGAGCATGAGTATGACTCATAGATAGATATCAATTTCCCATCAGATTCCCCACTCCGATCACATCAAGTACAAATCTGAAAGAAGTTCCAAAGCAGTGACATATAATTCAGAAATAAAAAGAATGCTCTGGTGTCAGACAATTTTATTGAATTTTGAATGATTCCTTAACTGTTTGTACAGATCTACCATGCGGATCTAGCATCACGTGCGATCACTAAAACTCAGTAGAAATTTGAGTTAAAACTTCTCAGGTGCAAATAAGAATCGTTTTATTTGTCTCTATTGATTACAATTGAGAATCATTTAAAGTCATATTCTCTAATAAGTCCAGCTCGCAAAGGACTCAATAGAAGAAATCTTGTAGACAATTCAACTTTCCAATAATACAGAAATGATTTTCTTGCTTACGGCAAACAGCTTGCAATAACTTCAAAAGTCAAAGTCAGAAAATAAAATATGAAAGACAGCGAATAGTTAAGTCAAAGTATAGATGATTCATGAAGTAAAAAATGGCCGTACGATCTACCACGGTTATACTAAATCACATCAGACTTTAGCCATCTAGCTATACCCCGATGTAATCCTAATTGGTTTGGGTTAGAATCAAATAAGTTTGATTTGATGCTCAGCCGTCTGTCATTAATAGGCAACATTAACCTAAAATGTATTTTTGTATGAGCTATGGAATGCGATTCGGCTTCCTTATCGCATAAACGTGCTTGTTAGGACAATGGTCTCTATGCTGTTGCCATGGAGCTTGCCTTGTCCTTGGGTTACTTTATCTTGGAATTGTATTTGTTAGCTGCACAGGAATTCTGCTGTTCTGTGTTCTGTTTGCAGCTATGTTCTGAAATGCTGAATGTGTGTTTTGAAATGCCCTGAGGTTATGAGTGTGTTTTAAAATGGTATTTAATAGTCTTGGGGCTTAATGCTAAATAGCTATCTTTTACCTATAGAAAATAGCTGGCTTCTACACTGTTCTTATGAACTGGTTGAAGGAATATTTTAGTGACAAGCATTCACATATTAAAGTTGCTTAAGCTAACTCGGTTAGTAATAATCTTGATTAATAAGAGGATCAGGGGTTAAGGGGAGAAGGCAGGAGAATGGGGATGAGAAAATATCAGCCATGATTGAATGGCGGAGCAGACTCGATGGGCCAAGTGGCCTAATTCTGCTCCTATATCTTATGGTCTTCTAGTAGCCCTCTCACCTTTCAGCCAGGTGTCAGTGGGTTCAAGCCACATTTTATGACTTGACACATTGCCTCGGTTACTACTACAGTATTGAAGGACTGTTGTATTTTTAGAGTTGCCAACATAAATAAGGCATCTACTTCAGAAACAGAAAGTAATGGACACAATACCATCTGAAATGACTTAATTGTATTTTCTTTAAATCATTAACTGATAACTAACCATTAGAACAAGAAGAAAACATTTCAGATGGGGAAGTGACCACTTCATTTCACATGCCTGTGTTAAAGATGTGGGCCAGAATTCTCCGCCCATTCATTGGTGGCGGGATTCTCTGGTCCTGCGGCAGCGCACCACCGCCCACTGGTTTCTAGGTGGTGTGGGGTGGCTTCAATGGGAAATCCCATTGACAGTGACGGGAGTAGAGAATCTCTGCACCAGCGAACAGCGTGCCACCTCCACCCCCCGTCAGAAACATGCGATTGGGAGGCCGGAGAATCCAACCCATGTTCAGCAAATTGTGTGTCGAGTCGCTCAATATAATTTACTTTCAGGCCTGGAGAATCAGACACAATGATACATGTATATTTAAAAATGCATCCAAACTCTATCAGCAAAGCAGCATCATAACCATAGGAACAAATGGACATTGAGCTGCATTCCCAATCTTAACATTGGACCACTGTCAAAGCTGAGCAACTGGTGAAACTAGCCATTTCACGTTGCTGCAATACAGTAGAAACATAAGTGTACTCTTCATTCACAGATGCTGTGTCAAGCCAAAAAGACGTTCTACCTATTGTACAAATGAATAATGTACTGAATTAATTTTAGTGCCTGCGTGAGGCCAGGTATGTAGGCCGTACGTTCAAACTACTGGCGGGTGGTATCAAACAGCACATATCTTTGACTGTTTGCAATAGGCAAAGTACTGATTGCGCCCAAGCAGCCCGTGCATGCTAATCTCAATACACAGGACGGAATCCTCCCATTTTGAGACTAAGTGCAGTGGCAGGCAGGTCCGGTAGTACCTGCCCCGCTGGCTAGACTAGAGGGTTCCTACATCAGTTTCAGCACTTGGAAACTCATCCATTATGCACAGGTGAGTTCCCCTCCGACTCTCCTGGCGGTCCAGTGGCTGATTCGTCCGCCTGCCCTCAGCTGACAGGTTCGAAGGTCCCGGCACCATATACTAGTCCAGTGCTCATCTCTCCAGCCCACCTGTCCTCACCAGACACTCCAACATGTCCTGCGGAAAAAATCTAACAGCCTCACGAAGAAGCCTACTCCTTGATTCCACTGTCTGAGACCAAGACCTGTGAGGTGCCCATGTCCCTCTTAAACCTCTTCCCACCACATCTATATTGATCCCCTTGCAGTAAATTATGTGGTATCCCTTTGACCCTCTTGTTTGTGAGCTTGTTATGCAGTCTTGATGGGATCCAGCTTCCCTCCCCGCAGTCTTCCCTCTGACTTCCATTGTTAATCTTCTTCATGCAGCTCCTTACCCCACTGCAAACCCTCACCTTTCCTCATCCCTTCTACTTACACAGCCCTCTTTCTACATTGCTCCTTTGTCTTTGTTAGGCCACACCCGTCTCACGCCCCAGCTTCACCTCGCACTCTACTTCAGTTGCAGTGGCAGCATGAGGGGCCGGTTTAGCTGGACAGCTGGTTTGTCATGCAGGACATGGTCAACAGCGTTGGTTCAGTTCCCATACTGGCTGAGGTTATTCATGAATGCCCCCTTGTCAACCTTGCCCCTCACCTGAGTTGTGGTGATCCTCAGGTTAAATCGCCACCAGTCAGCTCTCCTTATAAAAGGGGGAAAGCAGCCTCTGATCATCTTGGTCCATGGTGAGCTAACTTTTACTTTGGTGGCAGCATGAGTCCTGCAGCACAGCTCTGCATAGATAAACACTGTTGTGTGACACCCAGGACAAGGAGAACCCTGTACCCTCAACCCATGGCGCAGTACTGATCTGACTCGACAACACTGGAGGGCCCAGCAGCTTTCCATAAAGACAAGCTTGGCATGGAGATGGAGGGCAGGGCAGACCCACAGATTGATGAACAGCACATCAGGAACAGCACTATGGTAGAAAATTGTTGCACTCACCCCAAAGTTTCCAGAGAACTGAGGGCTGCCTTGTGCACACCACTCATTAACCATTGGGTTTGACATTAACATCAATTCCCGCTGAAATGAGGTGCCGGTGGGAAGCTTTTTCAATTGGCATTAATGATATTCAAATTAATGCAAATGTGTTTGCCCCCCCTGTCATCGAGAAGAGCAACCTGCGCTTAAACTGCCATTGGAGGATTTGCAATGTAATTTTACGCCAGCAGGTTTCCAAAGTTTTGGCTCCCACCAGATTCACTGCTCCCACCACTGAACCCACCACAGGCTGGTTGGGAGAATTCCACGCTCGGTGTCTAACATTACGTTTTATTCTATGATTGAACAGCACTGGCTGAACAATCCTGATTATGCTAAGAATTGAACTGACAACCAATTTAGGATTATTAGTCAGGCTTGCAATGTGGCTCACATGCACATGCTAGAACCTGCATATATTCACCCACAGGATCCAGTGGCGGGGTTTTCCGACCCCCTGCCGGGTCGGAGAATCCCAGGGGGCGGCGCAAATCCTGCCCCGCCGCCCCGACACCGGCTGCCGTAATCTCCGCCGCCATTTTTCAGGTGGCGGCGGGATTCACGCCACGCCAGTTGGGGGCCGTTGGCAGCGGCCCCCCCACGGCAATTCTCCGGGCCCCAATGGGCCGAGCTTTATGGCCAGTCCCGCCAGCGTGGGCTACGTATGGTCCCACACAGCATGGGCGGTCCTCAGTGGGGCACGGGGGGATCTGACACTGAGGGGGGGGGCCCACGGTGGCCTGGCCCGCGATCGGGGCCCTCCGATCTGCAGACGGGCCTGTTCCGTGGGGGCACTTCTTCCTTCCGTGCCGGCCCCTGTAGGGCTCCGCCATGTCCGCGGGGAGAAGAGAACCCCCCTGCGCATGCGCCAAAACACGCCGGCGGTTCCGCGCATGCGCGAGATCGCGAGAGCCATTCCGCGCATGCTCAAACTCGTGCAGTCCCTTCGGCACCGGCTGGAGCAGCGCCAACCCCTCTGGCATCCACTTAGCCCCCTTTGGGGCCCATTGACGCTGGTGTCGTTGGCGCTGGTTTTCCCGCCGGCGTGGGAACTTAGTCCCCAGAAGGGAGAATCCCGGCCCTGATCTTTTCAAACAGAACATATCCACGCTTTGTACCTTTTTCTGCGAAACTGCACAGCTTTTTCTTTAATTCAAACAAGGCAGGTCAAATCTGTTTAAGACATTGCCATACAGAATGAACCATGGAATGGCTGTTCTCCAATATGTTGTTTCCCTTTCTAATAATTTGATGTTACAGGTCATCTAACTTAGGGGTTCATTGACCCCTTTCATGCACTTCCCTCACAGGCATTTTCTCAACCATTGCCGACATTGATCAGCTATTTCAAAATATTATGCTTAAAACTTAACATTTCGCAAACAAAACATTGAACTTTAACACAGCTATGATTTGTTCAGTGGCCTTAATGTACACAAATTTAGCATAGTGATATTACACTAATAGGTCTCTTTGGTGAATCAGTCATGTCTGTTGTATGATCCATGATTAATCCTTTTCATCTTGGTTTCTGGCATTCACCCAAGGTTTCAATCATCAGATGTAGTTACTTTATTGAAAAACCCAGATACCACAGTACTCGAGTGATTTTTCTAAAATATTATTACCATTATTTGATGAAAGAATCTGGCAAAAATAACAAAACAAAATGGATTTATCTCAGGATTTTGTCTCAACAAAAGAAGAAATCCAAACACCCAGCAATTAACCAACACAACTACGCCACAAGATTTTGCATTTTTAAACAAAAACAACATTTATTTTACATCCAAAGGACTGAAAAAAATAAGTACCAAAGTAAGTTAACACTAACTTAATAAGATTTATGCTACAACTCAGTTCTACTTTTACACCCCCCCACTCCCCCGGCACATGTTCCCTTATCTTAAGAAATCTTGAAGGTCCATTTACTTGCCCTGGGATCAAACTACAAGGTATGTCATAGATATCCAGAATTTACTTAGTTCTCCCAAGTATTCCAGCTATTCCTCCGAGGTTAGATTCTATGGACTAGTTTCATTAGATTTTAACTGTGGGCACAATGTCATGCAGTCAGTTCTAGTTGAAACAAAATCAACTGAGAAGCACCAGGGATAAGTAAAAGTTAGAGCTGCACAATAAAGTAAAGTGATAAGTAATTATAATAAGTAATATACGGATAAGTAGGTCGAAGTAGAATTAGACATGGAGACTGAGTTAAGGTGAAAGGAGATTCTTTTAAGATTAAGTAAATCGAAAAGTTATCAAGTACGATGAAGTATGTTTAAGTTTAGGACATGGCAGGTGCGATCAGCCGAGTGAACTGTATGACCTGTCATATGTGGGACGTCATGGACCATGCCGGCGTCCTAGATGCGCACACGCACAGGAAGTGTTCCAAACTGAGCTCTGAGTTTCGAAGATCGAGCAGCAGCTGGAGACACTGGCGCACCTGCGAGGCTGAGAGTTACATGGATAGCATGTTTAGACAGATGGCCACACCACAGCTCAAGGGATTGGAGGAAAGAGGTGTGACCACCAGGCAGTCCAAGAGAAGCAGGCAGGTTGTGCAGCACTCTCCTGGGGCCAGTTCTCAGATCGGATTCCCATATTGGAAGTTGATGAGGGCACTGGTTCCCCAGTGGAGGGAACATTAGAAGGGAGTGCAGTTAGTGCCATGATTCTGGCCCACAAGCGGCTTGACTGTCCAGACGGGGAGGAAGAAAGAAGGAAAAGCAATAGTGAGAGGGGATTCCTTAGTTAGGAGAACAGACAGACATTTGTGTGCGGCAGACGTGACTCCAGGATGGTATGTTGCTTGCCTGGGGCCAGGGTCAGGGATGCCACTGAACTGCTGCAGGGCACCCGAAAGTGGAAGGGTGATAAGTCAACGGTCATAGTGCACACTGGTACCAATGATATAGGGAGAATGAAGGGTGAGGTTTTACACAAAGACGTCGGGGAGCTTGGCAGCAAATTAACAAGGAGGACATCAAAGGTTGTAATCTCCAGATTACTCAGTGCCATGGGAGTACAGAAACTGGAGAATAGGGCAGGTGAATGCGTGGCTCAAGAGATGGTGCAAGAGGGAAGGTTTTAGATTTGTAGATCATTGGGATCGTTTCTGGGGAAGGTGGACCATGTACAAGCAGGACGATCTACACCTGAACCAGAATGCGACCAACATCCTTACGGGTGGGGTTGTGAGTGTTGGGAGGAGTTTAAACTAGTTCAATCGGGGTGGGGGCGGGGGGGGCAGACACAGAGCATTAGTACAATACTGACACAGCATACTACAGTAAAGGAACCAAGACAAAGGGAGTACAGCCATATTGAGTTCCAAGGGAGTAAGACAAGGCTAGCTGTCCTCTACATTATAGGCAAGGCAGATGAGTTAAGGCGGTGGATTGACACAGGAAAATGTGATATTGTTGCCATCACAGAGACCTGGTTGAGGAAGGGGCAAGATTGGCAACACAACATTCTGGGGTACAGAATCTTCAGGTGAGGCAGGTGAGGGTGTGAAAGGGGAGGTGATGCCGCATTTTTAATTAAGGGGTCAGTTTCTGCAGTAAGAAGGGACGATATCTTGGAAGGATCTTAAAATGAGGCTTTGTGGGTAGAGTTTAGGAATAAAAAGTGGGCAGTCACTTTGCTGCAATTGTATTCTTGACCACAAAACAGTCAGCGACCAATAGAAGACAATGTATGTAGACAATTCTCTGAGGTATGTAAAAATAATAATAAGGTAATTATACTAGGGGATTTCAACTTCCCCAACGTTAATTGGGAGAGTCATAATGTAAAGGGTTTGGAAGGGATTTCTTGAAATGTTCTCAAGAGAGCTTTTTATGTCAATATGTAAAGGTCCAACAAGGCACAGTGACAAATCTAATTCTGGAGAACAAAGCCAGACAGGTGTCCAAGGTGACAATGGTGGAGCATTTTAGTGATAGCGACCACAACACAGTGCGATTTAAGTTTGTTATGGAAAAAGACAAACATATTCTGCAAAAAACAGTTTTGCATTGGGGGAAGGGGAAGGGGATCAGAGGATCAGCCAATGCCGCCTGGGTGGCTGTAGCACAGCCATCAGTTCGGGCAGAGTGACCAGGAGGACCGAAGTCCAGTGAAGGATTAAGACCAACGACCTCCACTGGGAGGACTGGCAACCCAACATTCTGGGGTACAGGATCTTCAGGCAAGACAGGGGAGGGTGTAAGTCAACATCGGCACCCTGGCATCTGTCTTGCCTGCCACCCCCTAACCACCTCTCGGCAAAGTGTCGGCGGCTGCACCTCACACCACAACCCCTCACGCCAGCATAATAACATGGCTGTGCCCCAGCACATCCTGGCATGCATCAGGACAACCACCCCTGCCCAGTAGCGGCGCCCACATATGCCACCTGCCATATATGCATCAAGCGTGTGGCTGACGATGCCGTCTCTTTGTCCCCACAGGAGAATTAGCGCATAATTGGTGAGAAAAGGCCCAGACGGTGGCAGGGTCTCGATATCAGAGACCTCAGATCCTATGAAGAATGGGCCCTGGAGATCGCGGGGTTGACCAAGGATAGACCAGTCACTGACAGCGAGGTGGGCCTGCGCCGCAGAGGTGGCCACCCACATGATTTGTCTCTGACCTGTCTCAAGTGAGTTTTTCGTGCCAGACAAACTGATCCTTCCCTCTCACTGACCACATGTCCATTCTCTCGCAGGATCTCCTTCTGATGGGGCCAGGCCATCAGGGGCCGCCAACCACCCCCCCCCCTCCCCCCTCCTCCAGAGGACGCTAACAAGGTCATCAAAGGCCACAGGGCACGAAAAGCAGCAGGCTGCCGCCACCTCTGATGTGTATCCTGGGGAAACAGCAAGACATAGCGGCAGAGCGCAGAAGCTTAAGAAAATTGAGGATCACTGAGTGGGCACTGGGGGGATGTGAGGGGGGATACACCATCGGCAGCTAGGGACAGTTACAGATACGAATATTCACAATTAAAACGTGTTGCATCTGTTATATGCAAAGCCTCTGTCATGTTATTCCTCATGGCGGGTCAGCCTGCACACCCACCCCCTCTTGCCCTCTGCTCCCTCTCGACTGACTGCCCCCCGGGCACAGTGGCGCTTGACCAGGAGCCTCCAATGCATACCACATGCGGGTGATGGGTGTGTATGGGCTGTCAGCAGAAAGACAGGAGTCCGCAGACTATGACATCGACTGAGGAGCACCAGAGCCTACCTCAGTGGGTTATCATCACTCTCCTGCTTTGTATAATGACAATCTGACATTGCCAACACAGGCCCATCATCCTGGAATGATGTTCCACAGACCCTGGGTGAAACAGGGTAGTCTGGGGACGGGGAGAGTGAGGGGGGACCGTAGAGGTAGGGGGGGAAGAGGGGGTATAGGGGGGTGAGATGGTGGACAAAGCCTTGTTCTATGAGATGAAGTGAGGATGGGAGCCACCCTGGCCCACCAGGCATGCTGGACCCTCTTTGTCCCAGCTGCTCCCGTCGGCCCTCCCGTGCTCGCTCTCCAGCGCCTTCTGGTCCGGCCCCTCCTCATCCTTCGCCTCAGACGAGACTGCATGTGCTTGCATGTGGAGGGCACAGCAAAGTGGGAGACCCTCTGGGAAGCATATAGCAGTGCATCAGCAGAGTGGTTCTGTCATTGGAACTGCATTTTGAGCAGTCCAATGCACTGCTTAATGACAGCATGGGTGAAAACATGGGCTTTGTATACAGGGTCGCTGCCTCGGTCTCCATATTGCGTCATCAGCCAGGGCATCAGCGGGTACCCATTACCCCCACCCCCCCAAGAGCCACACTGGGGACCTCCCAAGTGTCCGAGAATGTAGCTATCATGCAAACTCCCTGAGAAGTGTGCACACAAGTGCATGATCCGGAGACAGCGATCACACACGAGTTGAACGTTCTGGAAGTGGAATGCTTTCCTTTACTGAAGGGCACATCCTGGTTCCCCGGCATGTGCAAGGCGACATCTGTTACCCCCTGACCTGGGGCATCCCGGCGATGGCATCGTGATGGGCCTGGTCCAGCTCAAAATTTATTATAGTCAGCTGCCCAGGCATACAGGGATCAGTGACCTCACAGATGCATTTGTGGGTTGTAGCTTGTGATATAATAATAATAATAATCGCTTATTGTCACAAGTAGGCTTCAATGAAGTTACTGTCGAAAGCCCCTAGTCGCCACATTCCGGCGCCTGTTCGGGGAGGCCGGTACGGGAATTGAACCCGCACTGCTGGTATTGTTCTGCATTACAAGCCAGCAGTTTAGCCCACTGTGCTAAACCAGCCCAAGTGCCCGCTTGAACCCTGGAATGAACCAATGGCATGACCGTTCAAGACTGTTGTGACCTTCATGGCCACCAGGTGCGGTATCCTCCTCCTCCTCGGGGTGCAAAGTCCACAAGTACATGGCACAGATGCCGCACCATCTCCTTGTTGAGAAAGAGCCTCCTGCGGCAGCTGTTGTCTGACATCTGCTCGAACAACCAACAACGTCTGTACACCTTGGGCCCTTGCTGGCATCCCCGTCTGGGTCTGTCCCAGCCTGATGGACAGTCGAGTCTTCAGGGTATGTGGCGGCCCCCTGCACATGGGTTCCCGCCTCGAGCCTGAGTCGACCCTGCTGCCGCCAACTCCAGCATCTGGCAGCCTGGGCTGCTAACAGAACCGCAAGGGCTACTGCAGTGGGTACGCCAACAACATCCACATTGTTATATCTGTGAGAAATTGGAGAAGGGGAGAGACCGACAATCAGTTAGGGTGTCCACCTCGGGCCCTCAAATCCCCCAAGCCTCCCCCACCTTTACGTGTCCCATCTTCTCTCAGGGTGCCATCCGGCGAGCCTTTTTTGCTGGGGGACCTAGGCCTGCACACGCACACCTTGCCACAGCAGGACCCCGAGACCCCATACTCCTGCCGGAAACATTAGGGGGACCAAGCTCAGGTTCACCCTCCCCTGATCCGCACACTTGCCCTCTGGTCGCGGGGATATCTCCAGTGCTGAAGCTCAGCACTAGTGTGTTTAATTGTTGGCTGCTGCCTCTTTGGTTCTGATCCCCCAGAGTTCAGTCACAATGTAAAGGCCTCACTGTTTAATTGGGATGCTCGGCAATGAAACTCATCTGACACATGGCATGTGTACTCACAAGAATGCACTTGAGAATATTTTGTTTATTAAATGGTCAACAGTAACAACAATTTGAAAATCAACCACGTAACATTCCAAATATCACACTAATCATTAAACAACAAGGAAATGTCACCGTACCGTATTGTTACCAATTCAAAGCTTCATTAGCTCATTTGCACAAAAAGAAACAAACATATTTATCACCCCTCACAGGTTTCTCAGCAGAAATGGAGGGTAAGTCTGAGAATCTGTGATCATGTCCAGAACTTTGTTGCAGAAATGAACTGTCCATCAATGTGTTATTTGTTCAGTGTATCAGTGCCATTCCCCATCCAGGAGCCACAGCTGTACAGGTCCTCCCACACGGTCCAATCTCACCGGAACCAAATCCGGCCATCCACATATTCCACTAGCGCTCAAGGTGCAGTTTCACATCCTTGACTTCCAGCGTGTTTAACCTGCGGTGACGTGCCAGCTAAATACATCACTCACCACACCAGCAACAAATGCATCAGCGATCTGCACAAGCATTTCTTTAGCAGCGTTAGCAGGGGACCCATTTGGAACAATGTCATGCACCAGGTCCCGCAGCATCTTGCTTCAAACCGGATTGCCTTCTGGACTCATTCGTCCCCTGAACCCAGTGTTCCAGGACCCAAGTATCGAAGAAAATGTGTCCTTCTTTCCTGCTGCAGAAAAGGAAGGAAACAGCAACAGCAGCCCCCAGGCATTTGCAGCCACCATCAGAAGTAAGCAGCAAACACAACCAGCAGCTGTGAAGTGCTCATATATCTAATAAGGCCAATTCCTTCTTGGGATAAGTCTTCAGCTGTGTTGCCAGAGGTTTCTCACAGTCAGAGGGAGTTAAGGTGATCTTCACCATATTACCATGCATAAAGCTTTGTCCTGGATGTGTTTGGTGGGATAGAGAGGCAACAGCTGTGCTTGCCCCTGTTATAGGTACACACAATGTGGGGGATGGCTTGTAGGACCCATAGGTGCTGAGCCTCTCACCCCCCTCCCCCAGCCCAGGGGCGACCCCCAATTGGACACCCAGCCCCCCGACAGGCCCCCCCCATACACTGGGCGGCAGCTTCTGTGCCCCTGGGATGCATGCCCGATTTTGCAAATGGCTACTCTCCTCATTCCAATCCCCATGGTAGCTAATTCGCTAGCTTCCCGTTTTTAAAGAGGTGTTCTAAAAGGATGCCCGTGTGACTTCCCGCTGGGGAGCCCATTAGATCCTGGGAGGCAGTTAGATAAAGCATCCATCTCGTTGGAGACTGTCCTTAATTAATGCTAATTAGTCTCTTTCCTTGTCTAGGTAGGATCGGAAACCGCCAACGAGAGCGGGCCACTTAGATCGCAAACAGATCTGCGTACAGGGCAGATACCACTTTTGGATTCTCCCATGATCTAACCAACACGCACAGATCTGCGTTGAGTACAACACGGCTGTTAAATCGAGACCTTTATGGATAAGGCATGATCTGGCCAAAGTAGACTGGGACCAGTTTCTTGTGGGAAATCTACTGCAGAGTAGTGAGGGAGCATTCAAAAAGGAAACGGGGACAGGACAGGCCCAACATTTTCCACTTAGGGTGAAATGTAGAATGAACAAGCCTAGAGAACCCTAGATGTCTAGGAATATTCAGGACTGGATAAGAAACGAATGAGTGGCTTTTCGGACGTATAAAGGGAGCCAATCCGAGGCCTTTAGTGGAGAACAGAAAGTGCAGGGGAGAACTTAAGAAAGTAATTAGTAGAGCAAAGAGGTGGCATGAAAAATCACTGATGGGTAAAATTATGGAGAGTCCCAAGATATTCTATCAATATCTAAAGAGGAAGAGGATAACAAGGGAAAGAGAAGGGACCAAGGGGGCAATATGTACATGGAGCCAGAGGACATTGGTAGGGTGTCATCGGGTGTTACTCAGGAGAAGGAGGATATAGGTACAGAAATCAGGGTGAAGGACTGTGAGGTTCTTTAACATAGGGAGTGAGGAGGTATTAGAGGTTTTGGCAGGTTTAAAAGTGGACAACTCCCCAGGTCTGGATGAGTTTATCCCAGGCTGCTGTGAAAGGCAAGGGGGAAAATTATAGGGGCTCTGACCCAAATTTTTAATTCCTCTTTGGACATGGGGGAGCTGCCAGAGGATTGGAGGACAGCTAATGTGGTTCTACTTTTGAAGAATGGTTGCAGAGATAAACTAGTGTATAACAGACCAATGAGTCTCACAACAGGGAATCGGTTTGGAGAACATTCTGAAGGAGGAAATTAATCTCCACTTGGAAAGGCAAAGTTTGATCAGGGATAGTCAGGATGGCTTTGTCAGTTGGAGGTCATTTAATGAATTTGATTGAATTTTTCAAGGCGTTGATTGAGTGTGTAGATGAGGGTAATGCATTTGATGTAGTTTATATGGATTTCAGCAAAACCTTTGACAAAACTGGCTTAGTGGTGGGATACAGCGGGCAGTGGTCAAAGGCTATTTGTGTGACTGGAGGCCAGTGTCCAGTGGCGTACAACAGAGGTCATAGTGTCATCGAGTCATAGATATTTACGGCATGGAAACAGACCCTTTGGCCCAGCAAGTCCATTCTGCCCAGTTTCTATCGCTAAGCTAGTCCCACTCATCCGCATTTGGCCCATATCCCTCTATACCCACCCTGCCCATGTAACTGTCCAACTGCTTTTTAAAGGACAAAATTGTACTCACCTCTACCACTGACTCTGGCACCCCGTTCCAAATGCTCACTTCCCTCTTTGTGAAGAAATGTCCACTCTGGTCTCTTTTGTATCTCTCCCCTCTCACCTTAAACCGATGCCCTCTAGTTCTAGACTACTCTACCTTTGGGCAAAGGTTTCGACCATTTACCTTATCTATACTCCTCATTATTTTATAGACCTCGATAAGATAACCCCTATCAGGCATGTCATGCGTTATAAGAGCATGAAGGTTATGTTGGAGCTGTACAAAACTTTGGTTAGGCCACAGTTGGAGTATTGAGTCCAGTTCTGGTCGCCTCACTACAGGAAGGATATTATTGCACTGGAGATGGTGCAGAGGATGTTGCCTAGGATGGAGCATTTGAGCTCTGAAGAGAAGCTGGATGGGGTCAGGCTGTTTTCTTTAGAGCACTAACCTCAATATTATATTTGTTAAAACTACTCCTAACCATATGAATGATGAACTGGATATTTGCAACACATGCAAAAATAAATGATAGCCTAAACGCCCCATTTTGTATGGTCCACTCCTGTCAGGACTCTGTCAAGGGTGCACTGAATGACTGCTGATTAGGTTGGGTAATAGATATTTTGGTGCACTCAACCTTTAAGTCACAGAGCCTCCATTCAATAAGACTAGTGAACTGGGAGTGGGAGAAGTTGGAGTCACAAGAGGCCAGGAATGCCTGTACTCCCAGCCTACCAGAAACTCGCAGCAGGCCTTGGTGGTTAGTATACCAACTGAGACCAGTCAGACTGACTTGTGTCAGCCAGGGATCAATTGGTGGTGCTGTCACTTCATGGGGTTGGCAGGTTCAGGATTCAAACATCCCTCCTTAGACTTGAGCACAAAATCTAGGTTGACATTCTATTGCATTCCTGAGGAAACCCTGCTCTCTTGGTGGCACAAATTTTTCAAATGAGATGCTTGCCCTTTCAGGTGGACATAAAATATCCATGATACTATTTCGTAGACACAGAGAGGAGTTATATCCAATGTCCTTGCCAACATTTATCCCTCCACCAACTTCACATAAATTATCTGCTCATTATCTCATTCCAGTTTGCAGGATCTTGCTTTGTGCAGACTGGATGCCACATTCCATACATTACAATTATGAAAAATATTCAGAATTGGCTGCAAATTACTTTGAGGCCTCCTGTGATTGGGTAAGGTTCTAACTGAATGCAAGCCTGTCTGCTCAGTTGGCAGAAGTCGAGCCTGCCTGTGGGTCCGAGCCTGGAACATGTGTTTTGGAACCCCAGAGCCAGGAGAAAAATTACATATTTTGTATTGCTCCCTTTAAATATAGCTCCAAGGAAGCACTAGTGACAGTTTCTGGACTTTCAGGGTAGGAAAATCCCCAAAATGTGACCCGGTGGCACTTGACCCGGGTGAAATAAAGAACCCCGGTTCAGTGAACTCTAAGGTCAGAAATGGAGATTGCTGGCAGTTAATAATAATAATAATCACTTATTGTCACAAGTAGGCTTCAATGAAGTTACTGTGAAAAGCCCCGAGTCGCCACATTCCGGTGCCTCTTCGGGGAGGCTGGAACGGGAATTGAACCCGTGCTGCTGGGCTTGTTCTGCATTACAAGCTAGCTGTCTTAGCCCACTGTGCTAAACCAGCCTGTATCTGGTATTCAATCAGTTGTATCTCAGCCAGCAGTTGTTCGGTATTATATTGTAGTGCCACCACTGAGCGCCATGTTGCATTATGGATTTGTCTGTGGAGTCTCAATTATGATAACTTGATACTTGTATGTTTCAACATGAACCATTTATTGTTAATCTTTAGTTATAGATGCCAGATATTGCCATGCATGGTGCTGGCTCTTGAGTGTTCTCTCAGTCTCCCATAATGTGACTCTATACAACATACCGTGGGCGATGCTCAGTTCCTAGATTTTTAACGCCAGTAATGACTGAATAAAATAGATGGTCCCTGGTGTAAAAGTGCAGTGGATCTTAATCAGGGAGATTCTGTATCTTAATTTTTATCCCTGCATTTTACAGCTTCAGTACCTCGTGAACAGGCACCTTATAACCTTGTGTTCATGCCGTGCATCTCAAGTGTTTTTAGCACTTTACTCTCACTGGTCCAACCAATACACTGTATCAAAAACTGCTAAAAATGCGTAAAGACACCAAATGGTGTTCAACTAAAAGTAATAATGTGCATGCCAGGTGATGTGAAACATGTAACAGAAAAATGATAGAACTATACAGTGGTCCGTCAGCAGCTTGAGCCACGTGTTGCCTTGTAGTGAGGAAAAAGAGATGATTGTATTGAGTGTACACTGATATAGAAGCAAGCCCCATTGTATCTTTTAAAGAGCATTTTGGTCTGCTGGTGAATTCTCTTCCTGCATTTGTGCACGGGCATGGAGTTGACTAGTTCCAAGACCAATTTCTGGTTGTTATGCTTTCACGAAATTGAGAATGAAAAACACTAACAGATACGTTTTTGATACACAGCAATACACGTGGTTCGAGGAGATCACCAAATCGTAAAAAAGAATACTGGGGAAGAGGTGAAACCCTTCCCTGCATCTAAAAATAAAGACAATTTAGTTTTTGCCACCCAAAGATGTCTCTGTCACATCCTTCTTTTTCAGCTGTTGGTTGATAGCCACATGTTTCTCTCCTCAGACACTTTGCTTTCAATTGTCAGAATATAAAACTCAGCACAAATTGAGAAAACCTTGTCGATTTATAACATAATTACAACAGCCAGGTGTGCAATTAATAATTTGTTATGCATATTTAAATAATGAATGGCATTTTGCAGAACAGCAACAAATCACAGCAGCGGGGAAAATAACTAAGAAATAAATGAATACACTGAAAATGTGCAGAAGGATGACTGACACCTTAAAGAAAATGAAAGATCAATATTCTGTGTGACTCTTCAGCAGATGCGGAAAATTTGATGAGTTCTGAAATCAGTTTGGATAAAAGGTCAGCTTTATATTGCGAACTCACCTTTCTTTTACAGACACTGGGCTCCACTCATTTTATACCTTTCCCACTACCTTTCACATTGTAGTGAAAGCATTCCAGATTTTATTGGAAAAGTTGACTTTTCTGTCCTGCTCACTAAATATATCCCATGTTATTCTATTGGCCCAAACAAATGAAACTAGTTCACGTAAAATTGGAAATTTGACTTTTGGGGCCGAATGTTTGACTCCCGATGGAGGTACGAAATGGGTTGTGAAATGCAGAAATTCAAGAATGTTTTGCTGGAAAAACTATTTTCCTCGGCTTCCTGACCCCACCCAGTTTCCATCTGGCCTTTAAGTGGGTGAGCAAGGCCCTGGGTGAAAAATGGACATGCAACTTTTCTGAGGTTAGGGCCTTCATTTTGAGGACCACAGAAAATCTGTCGTTCCTCTCGCATACTATTTTCATACTGGTGCAGGTTTTAGAAACCCGAAAAAACACACCACCTTGAAGAGCTTTTGATCACTGGGGGAAGCCTGAATATTCCCAATGAAGCAGTCGGGAACATTCTTGAAAGGTAAGTATAAAATGTTTTGACAGATCTCCTGCAATACACGTGCTAAATGCTGTGTTGTAATGTGGATGTTCTTTCAAAGCAGCAATTCAACATAAGAATCAGTCCTGAAAAGGTAAAGTAATTCTTACATTGACCATCATAGTGCAAGTGCATGGCTGTATGTTTTCCATTGGAGAAAGTGTCATATTGTATTAAAAAATCTAAAAAAAAAAGGTCTGTCAGCCACTGCTGTCATGCTTTGTGCTGTGATTTAAATTGATCGGCAACTCTGGCTGTTTTTGAAAAAAACCTTACTTTGGAAATCTTAGAAAACTCTGCACTAGCTCCCCTCCACTGATTGACAGACACTATGGATGGAATTCTCCCATGATCCCACTGGTGGGTTCAATAGCGGCCAGGATTTTAAAATAACATGGCGTACAGATGTCAACACTCACCTGAACAATGTCTGGTGCTGCCTCCAGAGTTCAGGACGGAACCACCTGCAACTCTGGACAACTGAACTCCTGAACCTAGAGGTGTAAATTCCCGTTTTAACGTCCTGAAGGAGATCCATCTTCCATACTCAGAATGTTCCTGCATTTGCTTCTTTAGTTTCAGGAGGTCCACCTTTTTTTCACAATAATGAGTCAGTGATGTTGGGAGCATTTTCAATATGCCCTCCTGATAGGACAGCAGACTACACGTCATCAGACCTGCTCTGTCACAGAATGCAGTGCAGAGCCCTGTGCCAGGCTCCGCAGCATTATAAGACCATAAGGTATAGGAGCAGAATTGGGTCATCTGGCCCATCAAAACTGCTAAGTTTCAAAGGATTGCCCCTTCAGTCTGCAACTGTGTCCTCTTGTTCTAGTCTCTCCTACTGATGGAAACGTCTTCTCCGTGTCCACTCTATCTAGGCCTTTCAGTATTCTGTAAGTTTCAATTAGATTCCCACCCCCCCCCCCCCTCATCCTTCTAAGCTCGATTAAGTACAGACCCAGAGTTCTCAACCATTCCTCATCTGACAAGCCCTTCAAAGAGAACAAAGAACAAAGAAAAGTACAGCACAGGAACGGGCCCTTCGGCCCTCCAAGCTTTCCCCGACCATGCTGCCTGTCTAAACTAAAATCTTCTACACTTCCGGGGTCCGTATCCCTCTATTCCCATCCTATTCATATATTTGTCAAGATGCCCCTTAAACGTCACTATCGTCCCTGCTTCCACCACCTCCTCCGGCAGCGAGTTCCAGGCACCCACTACCCTCTGTGTAAAAAAACTTCCCTCGTACATCTCCTCTAAACCTTGCCTCTTGCACCTTAAACCTATGTCCCCTAGTAATTGGCCCCTCTATCCTTGGAAAAAGTCTCTGACTATCCACTCTGTCTATACCCCTCATAATTTTGTAGATCTCTATCAGGTCGCCCCTCAACCTCTGTCGTTCCGCTGAGAACAAACCAAGTTTATTCAACCTCTCATTCCTGGGATCATTCTTCCAAACCTCCTCTGGACTCCCTTCAAGGCCAGCACATCCTCCCATCGATACAGACCCCAAACTGCTCACAATGCTCCAAATGGGGTCTAACCTGGCCTTATACAGTCTCAGCAGTACATGCTGTCTCCTGCCAACTTCTAGCCCTCTCAAAATGAATGTTAACATTGTATTTTACTTCCAAACTGTCAACTGAACCTGCAAGCTAACCTTAAGAGAATCCTGAACGAGGACTCCTAAGTCCCTTTATGCTTCAGATTCCTGAAGCCTTTCTCCATTTAGAAAATAGTCTGTGCCTTTAGTCTTCCTACCAAAGTGCATAACCCCATTCTTTTCCGCATTATATTTCATCAGCCACTTCTTTGCCCACTCTTCTAGCTTGTTCAAGTCCTTCTGCAGTCTCCCTGCTTCCTCTTTTTTAAAAAAAAATATTTTATTGAACATTTTTGGTCAACCAACACAGTACATTGTGCATCCTTTACACAATATTATAGCAACACAAATAACAATGACCTATTTTATAAACAGAAAATGAATAAATAATAAATAACAAAAATGAAAACTAACCCTAATTGGCAACTGCCTTATCACAAGTAACACTCTCCAAAAATATAATTTAACAGTCCAATATATAATTATCTGTAGCAACGACCTATACATATTATACAGTATATATTAACAACCCTGAGAGTCCTTCTGGTTCCCCTCCTCGATCTCCTCCCCCAGCTCTTCTTCCCATTTCCCTTTTAGTTCATCTACCATAGTCTCCCCTTCGTCCCTCATTTCCCTATATATATCTGACACCTTACCATCCCCCACCCATGCCTTTGAGATCACTCTGTCCTGCACCTCTTGTGTCGGGAGCTGCGGGAATTCCCTCACCTGTTGCCTCGCAAAAGCCCTCAGTTGCATATACCTGAATGCATTCCCTTGGGGCAACCCATATTTCTCGGTCAGCGCTCCCAGACTCGCGAACTTCCCATCCACAAACAGATCTTTCAGTTGCGTTATTCCTGCTCTTTGCCACATTCCATATCCCCCATCCATTCCCCCCGGGGCAAACCTATGGTTGTTTCTTATCGGGGACCCCCCCAAGGCTCCAGTCTTTCCCCTATGCCGTCTCCACTGTCCCCAAATCTTCAGTGTAGCCACCACCACCGGGCTTGTGGTGTAGTTCCTCGGTGAGAACGGCAATGGGGCTGTCACCATAGCCTGTAGGCTAGTCCCCCTACAGGACACCCTCTCTAATCTCTTCCACGCCGCTCCCTCCTCCTCTCCCATCCACTTACTCACCATTGAAATATTAGCGGCCCAATAATACTCACTTAGGCTCGGTAGTGCCAGCCCCCCCCTATCCCTGCTACGCTGTAAGAATCCCTTCCTCACTCTCGGGGTCTTCCCGGCCCACACAAAACCCATGATGCTCTTTTCAATCCTTTTAAAAAAAGCCTTCGTGATCACCACCGGGAGGCACTGAAACACAAAGAGGAATCTCGTGAGGACCACCATCTTTACCGCCTGCACCCTCCCTGCCAGTGACAGGGATACCATATCCCATCTCTTGAAATCCTCCTCCATTTGTTCCACCAATTTAATAGGTCCAATAAATTTAACCTATGCAATGTGCCCCAATTCTTGGCTATCAGGATCCCCAGGTAACGAAAGTCCCTTGTTACCTTCCTCAACGGTAGGTCCTCTATTTCTCTACTCTGCTCCCCTGGATGCACCACAAACAACTCACTTTTCCCCATGTTCAATTTATACCCTGAAAAATCCGCAAACTCCCCAAGTATCCGCATTATTTCTGGCATCCCCTCCGCCGGGTCTGCCACATATAGTAACAAATCGTCCGCATACAAAGATACCCGGTGTTCTTCTCCTCCTCTAAGTACTCCCCTCCACTTCTTGGAACCCCTCAACGCTATCGCCAGGGGCTCAATCGCCAGTGCAAACAATAATGGGGACAGAGGGCATCCCTGCCTTGTCCCTCTATGGAGCCGAAAATATGCAGATCCCCGTCCATTCGTGACCACGCTCGCCATCGGGGCCCTATACAACAGCTGCACCCATCTAACATACCCCTCTCCAAAACCAAATCTCCTCAATACCTCCCACAAATAATCCCACTCCACTCTATCAAATGCTTTCTCGGCATCCATCGCCACTACTATCTCCGTTTCCCCCTCTGGTGGGGGCATCATCATTACCCCTAACAGCCTCCGTATATTCGTGTTCAGCTGTCTCCCCTTCACAAACCCAGTTTGGTCCTCGTGGACCACCCCCGGGACACATTCCTCTATTCTCATTACGAAATCTTACAACACCAGGTTAAAGTCCAACAGGTTTGTTTCGATGTCACTAGCTTTCGGAGCGCTGCTCCTTCCTCAGGTGACAAAGAGGGCAGCCTGAGGAAGGAGCAGCGCTCCGAATGCTAGTGACATCGAAACAAACCTGTTGGACTTTAACCTGGTGTTGTAAGACTTCGTACTGTGCTCACCCCAGTCCAACGCCGGCATCTCCACATCATGGCTACCATCTATTCTCATTGCCATTACCTTGGCCAGGATCTTGGCATCTACATTTAGGAGGGAAATAGGTCTATAGGACCCGCATTGTAGCGGGTCCTTTTCCTTCTTTAAGAGAAGCGATATCATTGCTTCAGACATAGTCGGGGGCAGTTGTCCCCTTTCCTTTGCCTCATTAAAGGTCCTCGTCAATACCGGGGCGAGCAAGTCCACATATTTTCTATAGAATTCGACTGGGATTCCATCCGGTCCCGGGGCCTTTCCCGCCTGCATGCTCCTAATTCCTTTCACCACTTCTTCTACCTCGATCTGTGCTCCCAGTCCCACCCTTTCCTGCTCTTCCACCTTGGGAAATTCCAGCCGATCCAAAAAGCCCATCATTCTCTCCCTCCCATCCGGGGGTTGAGCTTCATATAATTTTTTATAAAATGTCTTGAACACTCCATTCACTCTCTCCGCTCCCCGCTCCATCTCTCCTTCCTCATCCCTCACTCCCCCTATTTCCCTCGCTGCTCCCCTTTTCCTCAATTGGTGTGCCAGCAACCTGCTCGCCTTCTCCCCATATTCGTACTGTACACCCTGTGCCTTCCTCCATTGTGCCTCTGCAGTGCCCGTAGTCAGCAAGTCAAATTCTACATGTAGCCTTTGCCTTTCCCTGTACAGTCCCTCCTCCGGTGCTTCCGCATATTGTCTGTCCACCCTCAAAAGTTCTTGCAGCAACCGCTCCCGTTCCTTACTCTCCTGCTTCCCTTTATGTGCCCTTATTGATATCAGCTCCCCTCTAACCACCGCCTTCAGCGCCTTCCAGACCACTCCCACCTGGACCTCCCCATTATCATTGAGTTCCAAGTACTTTTCAATGCACCCCCTCACCCTTAGACACACCCCCTCATCTGCCATTAGTCCCATGTCCATTCTCCAGGGTGGGCGCCCTCCTGTTTCCTCCCCTATCTCCAAGTCTACCCAGTGTGGAGCGTGATCCGAAATGGCTATAGCCGTATACTCCGTTCCCCTCGCCTTCGGGATCAACGCCCTTCCCAGCACAAAAAAGTCTATTCGCGAGTAGACTTTATGGACATAGGAGAAAAACGAGAACTCCTTACTCCTAGGTCTGCTAAATCTCCACGGGTCTACACCTCCCATCTGCTCCATAAAATCTTTAAGTACCTTGGCTGCTGCCGGCCTCCTTCCAGTCCTGGACTTCGACCTATCCAGCCCTGGTTCCAACACCGTATTAAAATCTCCCCCCATTATCAGCTTTCCCATCTCTAGGTCCGGAATGCGTCCTAGCATCCGCCTCATAAAATTGGTATCATCCCAGTTCGGGGCATATACGTTTACCAAAACCACCGTCTCCCCCTGTAGTTTGCCACTCACCATCACGTATCTGCCCCCGTTATCCGCCACTATAGTCTTTGCCTCGAACATTACCCGCTTCCCCACTAATATAGCCACCCCCCTGTTTTTCGCATCTAGCCCCGAATGGAACACCTGCCCCACCCATCCTTTGCGTAGCCTAACCTGGTCTATCAGTTTCAGGTGCGTTTCCTGTAACATAACCACATCTGCCTTAAGTTTCTTAAGGTGTGCGAGTACCCGTGCCCTCTTTATCGGCCCGTTCAGCCCTCTCACGTTCCACGTGATCAGCCGGGTTGGGGGGCTTCCTACCCCCCCCCCCCCCCCCGCCTTGTCGATTAGCCATCCCCTTTTTCCAGCTCCTCACCCGGTTCCCACGCAGCTGTATCTCCCCCAGGCGGTGCCCCCCCGCCCATCCCCTCCCATACCAACTCCCCCCAATCCCCAGCAGCAGCAACCCAGTAATTCCCCCCCGCTAGATCCCCCGCTAGCGTAATTACTCCCCCCATGTTGCTCCCAGAAGTCAGCAAACTCTGGCCGACCTCGGCTTCCCCCCGTGACCTCGGCTCGCACCGTGCGACGCCCCCTCCTTCCTGCTTCTCTATTCCCGCCATGATTATCATAGCGCGGGAACCAAGCCCGTGCTTCTCCCTTGGCCCCGCTCCCAATGGCCAACGCCCCATTTCCTCCACCTCCCCTCCTCCCCCATCACCACCTGTGGAAGAGAGAAAAGCTATACATCGCAGGATTAGTACATAAAACTCCTCTTTCCCCCTTTTTTAACCCCCCACATTCGCCCCACCACTTTGTTCAAACGTTCTTTTTAATAACCCGCTCATTCCAGTTTTTCTTCCACAATAAAAGTCCACGCTTCATCCGCCGTCTCAAAGTAGTGGTGCCTCCCTCGATATGTGACCCACAGTCTTGCCGGTTGCAGCATTCCAAATTTTATCTTCTTTTTATGAAGCACCGCCTTGGCCCGATTAAAGCTCGCCCTCCTTCTCGCCACCTCCGCACTCCAGTCTTGATAAACGCGGATCACCGCATTCTCCCATTTACTGCTCCGAGTTTTCTTTGCCCATCTAAGGACCATTTCTCTATCCTTAAAACGGAGGAATCTCACCACCATGGCTCTGGGAATTTCTCCTGCTCTCGGTCCTCGCGCCATCACTCGGTATGCTCCCTCCACCTCCAACGGACCCGCCGGGGCCTCCGCTCCCATTAACGAGTACAGCATCGTGCTCACATATGCCCCGACGTCCGCTCCCTCCGCACCTTCAGGAAGACCAAGAATCCTCAGGTTGTTCCTCCTTGCGTTGTTCTCCAGTGCCTCCAACCTTTCCACACATCGTTTCTGATGTGCCTCATGCATCTCCGTCTTCACCACCAGGCCCTGTATGTCGTCCTTATTCTCGGCTGCCTTTGCCTTCACGACCCGAAGCTCCCGCTCCTTGGTCTTTTGTTCCTCCTTTAGCCCTTCGATCGCCTGTAGTATCGGGGCCAACAGCTCTTTCTTCATTTCCTTTTTGAGCTCTTCCACACAGCATTTCAAGAACTCTTGTTGTTCAGGGCCCCATGTTAAACTGCCACCTTCCGACGCCATCTTGGTTTTTGCTTGCCTTCCTTGCCGCTGTTCTAAAGGATCCACTGCAATCCGGCCACTTTCTCCTCCTTTTTCCATCCGTATCCAGGGGGATTCCCTTCTGGTTTACCGCACAGTGTTTTTAGCCGTCAAAATTGCCGTTGGGGCTCCTATCAAGAGCCCAAAAGTCCGTTTCACCGGGAGCTGCCGAAACGTGCGACTCAGCTGGTCATCGCCGCACCCGGAAGTCTCGTCTCCCTGCTTCCTCAACATTACCTGTCCCTCCACATAACTTTGTGTCATCTGCGCAATAGCAATAATGCCCTCATTTATTTCTTCCAGATCGTTAATGTATATAGTAAATAGTTGTGGTCCCAACACTGACCCCTGTGTGACGAGTTTCAAATAGATCACGTCCACTGGTTCTCCGTTGTTACCTTCCTCGTTACCTCGTCAGTTCTTCATTACGTTTGAATTCAGAGCTTTATTATATTGCTACAGGTTGATTTTTTTTCAATTGTTTAGAAATAATTCCCACTGATATTGCATGGCTCTTGAGGACCGTACATAGTGCATATTGTGTGAATGTCTATGGAGGTCGCAATTATGATCTGAAGTAGCAAGTCGATGGGAGTTGAGGGGCATGGAGATGGATTGGTAAATCTGGGATGGGATGAGTGAAATGACGGATGAGGCCTTTAAATGATGTTGAGGGCTGGGCTGCTGTGTTGGAGAACTAAACCGGGCCTCCTAAATGGGCTGCCTTATCATCCAGAGTCATGCACTTCATCGCAGCTCGCAGAATGCATTAAGAACACGACCCCCGTGAAAAAGACAAAATCCTTGAGCAAAGTCACATCTGCGCCAAGTGTGCTTTTTGAAAGATGCAGCAGTGTACAGGGTATTCCTGAGCCCACAGGAAAATCTGAGCTCTTTAAGAAACTTATCACTTTCCTTTCATTGATGAGACTTTGGGTTGAAACCTGTCCTATCCATTGGTTGTTAATGGATACAGATGAAGTAAGTTCACATAGGCTGTAAGCAGCCTTCAAGGTACAATGCATGAACGATATTGAAACTTTGTATTGATTGATGCCCAATTTCCAATTTGTGGCAAGTAAACCACAAGGACAAAAAAATGTAAAGAGTCTTGAAATCTCACAAGGTGCTCTCGAGCTGCCTTGTCGGTATAAGCTGGGAAGGTTCTTCTTGAGTTTTATTGGATGTACTATATTTGATGCTGTTACTAGAAACAACGTGAAAAAATGTAACTGTACTTCCGGTTTGAAGAACACATGGACAGAAAAGGAGGAAACATCCAAATATCTGTACAGTCATTTCAGTATTGTCTGCGTTGGTCTAATGGGGCACTTCAAGAATGCATCATTTGTTGGTGCATTCTATTCAGCATGAGGCCCTTACAGTTATTGTACACATTTGACAATTTGGTAGTAGCTTGATTAAGTTATCTGTAACCCCTTCACTGACACAGGTTAATATTTCACTATGAAGAAGTGCACTCTGGTTTCTACAAATCTACATTTGATTGATAAAACAGATCAACACAATGCCCACATACAGCAGAAGTTTGACAGAAACTCCCTAGGCCAAGAAATGATTTTAACCAGACTTTGCTTTGTAATATTATGCGCCCCTCTAAGATTTATTCAAGGATCCAGGAAATCCAGACAGCTTGCATCTATTCTTTCATTTCTTTTGTGCTTCCAGCATTTTGGTTAGCTACAAGGACTAATGCTGGTTACATATAATATTTCTTCAGCTTCTAACACTACAGGAGATATTGTAAAAATGCTTTATACTTTGTGAAGCTTTTTCCAAAACACTGTTGGTGTGGATCAGTTAATATGCTGTTTTTATTTGTTGTCCGGATATGGGCATTGTTGTGAAAGCAAGCCTGAGTGCCCATCCCTAATTGCCATTGAGAAGGTTTGGTTCTTCTTTATTCTTTCATGGGATGTGGGTGTTGCTGGCAAGGTTAGCATTTGATGGCCGTCCCTAATTGCCTGTGAACTGAATGGCTGTCTAGGCCATTTCAGAGGACAGGTAAGAATCAACCACGTTGGTTTGGGTCTGGAGTCACAAGTAGGCCAGACCAGGTAAGGATGGCAGATTTCCTTACCTAAAGGAGATTAGTGAACTAAATAAATTCCTACGACAATCAATGATATTTTCATGGTCACTATTACTGACACCGCTTTATTAATTGAGTTCCAGATTTATGAATTGAATTTAAATTCTACCACATATCGCAGGGGAGATTTGAATCCAAGGGTCAACACTGTGGCACTGCTGCCTCACAGAGCCAAGGACCCGGGCTCAATTCCGGCTTCGAGTGACAGTCTGTGTGAAATTTGTACTTTCTCCCCATGTCTGCATGGGTTTCCTTTGGCTGCTCCGGTTTCCTCTCACTGTCCAAAGATGTGCAGGTTAGGTGCATTGGCCATGTTAAATTGCCCCTAAGTGCCCAAAAGGTTAGGTGGGTTACTTGTTATGGGGATAGGGTCCGGGCATGGGTCTAAGTAGGGTTCTCTTTCCAAAGGTCAGTGCAGACTTGATGGGCCAAATGGCCGCCTTCTGCGCTGTAAAGATTCTCTGATTATGAGTGGGATTCTCCGCCGGTGTGATTCTCCGTTTTGCCGGCACGCGGGGGTTTCCCCACGGTGTTGGGAAACCCCATTGATTGGCTGGCGTAAAGGAGAATCCCACCGGCGGGTCGGGGCAGAAATTTGGTGCGGCGGGGCAGAGAATCCAGCCCTCTATGTCCCCAGAGCATTATCCTGGGCCTCTCGATTACGAGTGCTGTGTCATTTACACTATGCCACCCTACCCCAAAGGTGATGATGAGGCATCAACTGCTGCTGTCTGTGTGGTGAAGGTACTTCCATGGTGCTGTTGGGCAGGAATTTGACCCAGTGGCAATGAAGGAACAGAGATATATTTCCAAGTCAGAATTATGTCTTGTGGGGAAACTTGGAGGTGGTGCTGTTCCTAAGCTCCTGTTGACCTTGTCATTCTAAGATGAGGGGCGGGATTCTCCACCCCCACGCCGAAGTGGCCGCGCCGTCGTGAACGCCGTCGAGGTTCACGACGGCGCGG
This sequence comes from Scyliorhinus torazame, assembly GCF_047496885.1. Classification (NCBI taxonomy): domain Eukaryota; kingdom Metazoa; phylum Chordata; class Chondrichthyes; order Carcharhiniformes; family Scyliorhinidae; genus Scyliorhinus; species Scyliorhinus torazame. Next base: position 133,877,630 of record NC_092712.1, read on the forward strand.
AACGGCCCCGGTCCCGACCGATTCAGGCCCTGACAATGGGCCAGTATCGGGGCCGCGTCATCTACCCACGCCAGGCCTTGTCGCCCGCGTAAAAGCGGCGTCGAATAGATGACGCGGCCGGCGCCGCATAACGGACGTCATACCCGCATGCACGGTTGCCGTCCTGTCCAAATCCGCCCCACAAGAAGATGGGGGACGGATCTTGCGGGGCCGCGGAAGGAAGGAGGTCCTCCTTCAGAGAGGACGGCCCGACGATCGGTGGACACCGATCGCGGGCCACCCCACATTCAAGGTGAAGCCCGGTGCAGGATCCCCCCTCGCCCCCCCACAGGCCGCCCCCCAGCGTTCACGCACCGCCCACGACTGCAGCGACCAGGTGTGGACCGCGCCGGGGGGTACCTGCCGTTTTGGCCTGGCCGCTCGGCCCATCCAGGCCTCAGAATCGCGGGGGTGCCGGAGAATCGCCATTTTGGGTATCTCCGGCGATTCTCCGGCCTGCGGCCCACGAAACTCGACTGGCCCGTTCCCGCCGCTCGGGAGAATCGTGGGAGGGTGTCGGACCGGCGTCCCTGGAAATTTTGGCGGCCCAGGTGATTCTCCCAACCGGCGTGGGAGTGGAGAATCGCGCCCGAGATTTCAGGCTTGAGGTGTGCTGTTAAAGAAGCCACATTTCACTCAAATGGAGGTGTGACTGTCAAAGGGGAGGTGGTTAGCCTCTCCCGTGTTGAAGATGGTCATTGTCTGGTGCTTTTGGTGTGTGAATGTTGATTGTCACTAATCAGCCTAAGCTTGAATGTTGTCCAGATCTTGCTGCATGATAGCATGAACTCCATGGATTTGAACTGTTTCATTATCTGAGGACTTGCAAATGGAACTGAACATTGCAATCATTCCCACTTAAGCTCTTTTGCCCATGTTTAGATTGGGACTGTAATGAAGTCTGGAGTCGAGTGATACTGGCAGAACCAAAATTTATTTTCAGTGGGCTGGTTATTGGTGAGTAAGTGCCACTTGGGGCTGTTTAGCACAGGGCTAAATCACTGGCTTTCAAAGCAGACCAAGGCAGGCCAGCAGCATGGTTCGATTTCCGTAACAGCCTCCCTGAACAGGCGCCGGAATGTGGCGACTAGAGGCTTTTCACAGTAACTTCATTTGAAGCCTACTTGTGACAATAAGCGATTTTCATTTTTTCATTTCACATAGGATTGAGAGAGAACCCCTCCATCAGTGTTCTATGGCGACCTTTCTAAGTGGATCCTGGAGCTTTCCCAGACGCCCAATGGTTCTGCAGCACCATAGCACTCATTTGATTTTGAAATCTGCACACAAGGGGTCAAAAGTAGAGGCGCAACCATTGGCACCCTGAGGGATTACTGCTTGCGTGGGTTCAATTGCTTGACTAGCTAAACTTCAAGCATGTCAATTGAGCTCAAGCTAAATAGTCTCAGCTGCAGAAGAGTGTTAATCTTTGCCGTATTTTTCCACTTGCCTGGCCATTTACTGCCCTTACCCTTCTCCTTCTCTCTGGCACTGTTGCCCTTGCCCCCACACTCAATCCAGCCACAAAGAAGCAGCTATGAAGATTTGCTTGTGACCACCTCAAATCCATGGAGTCTCTTCCTTGCATTGGGATAATTGCAACCGCTGCACTAAGTTATCTGCCTCTCAAAGTCCAGGTCACCAGGTGCAGGTCTTTACATCTTTTGAAGAAAGTTGTAAATCACTCCATTTTAAAATTATAATGACATGGGATTTAAATTTGACTCGTGAGAGGAGAAGGGGGTGGGGTGATTATGGCATGCAACCACAACGTTTGATGGCGGAAAACGTGGGCTTTAATTGACAGGGTGAGGGGACAATTACTTCCTGGATTTACGTCACTGGGAAATGTGCCTAGAGCCTAGAGCCTTCTCGCGAGATTTTACGATCTTGTCACCAAACGTACCCATCCCGATCTCAGTCTTTCTTTGTTCTCTAGTTACCATCTACACCCCTCGTCATGACACAGTCTAGGGCTGAACCAAAATCTTTCACAATCTGGATACCATAGTTAACCGTAAGATGAGGTTCCAACCAAATATTTGTGTCATCACTAAGACCGCTTTTTCTACTTCTGAAACATTGCCTGACTCAACTCATCTGCTGTTGAAACTCTCATCCATGACTTTGTTACCTCAAGACTTAACTATTCCAAAACACTCCCACATCCTATTCTCTGTAAACTTAGTGATTCAAATATCTGCTGCCTACATCCTGACTAGCCATGATGTGGAGATGCCGACGTTGGACTGGGGTGTGCACAGTAAGAAGTCTTACAACACCAGGTTAAAGTCCAACAGGTTTGTTTAACCTGAGGAAGGAGCAGTGCTCTGAAAGCTAGTGATTTGAAACAAACCTGTCGGACTTTAACCTGGTGTTGTAAGACTTCTTTCTGTACACCCTGACTTGCACTGAGTGCTGTTCATCATCACCCCTGTGTTCACTGCATTAGCTTGTGATTAGACAATGATTTGAAAAATCTTATCCTGGGTTGAAATCTCTTCCTGATCTTGCTCTTTCCTCTCTCTGTAATTTCAGCCCTATAAGCGTTCAAGATATCTGTGCTTCTCTAATTCTGGCCTTGTGAGCATCCCAAATTTCAATTGCTCCACTATTGGTGGTCGTGCCTTCCACTTCAAAGTTCCTAAACTATGGAATTATCTCCCTAAATCTATGCACCCCTCTTCTTTTAAGATGCTCTTTAAAACCTACCGCTTTGACCAAGATTTTGTCATCTACTCTTACATTTCCTCATGTAACTTGATTTATAAAGCTCTTGTGAGCCCCTTAAGAGATTTTATTATGTTAAAGGTGCTAGGTTGTCATTTATCTTTCTTTCAAATACTGAACAAATTGTTGTACAGTTGCAACATTTTTAGTCTTCAAACAAAAAGGTAAATTGACTATTGTACCTTCAACACACCCCTTTGATTCTGTAACCCAAAAGAATAATTTATGCTGTCAATGGAGTTTGCTCTCTTTTTTGCATAATTTATCTCTGTATCAAGTAACTCGCTTTCTAACCAGCTGCCTCCAATCACTTTACATCTGGAAACTACATACATAATTTAAAACATTTTTTGAAGTAAGTGACTCTACCACAAGCCTAATATGAGGCCATTCATTGTTCAAATGATCCCCACTGTCAACCCTGATCTTATTGAATAAATACAGGTTGCACTTTAAGTGCAATAAATCCAGGCTTGTTTGTGTTTACCAGTTTCTCAACCAGGTGGACTTATTTATCTACCATTAAAACTTTAGTTCTTAAAGCTAAAAGTTATATTCAAAAACATATGAATTGTAACTGGATTTTGCAAAACTTAATTCAAGATGTATATGGAAGGAGAGAAAAGAGTTTGACAAACAAGTACATTGTTACTTGGATGTGAAGAATATACATGCAAGCATAATACTTCCATTGCAGCTCCTTGCGTTTGGGAATGGCAAAGCATAATGGTCAGTTTTGTTTGCAAGTCTAATGTTTGTAGCCTATCTAGCTTTATTTTAATCATTTTCGTGGCAGGTGGCTTTGTTGGCTAGGCCAGCATTTGTTGCCCATCCCTAATTACCCTCCAGAAGGTGCTGGTAAGCTGCCGTCTTGAACCACTGCAGTCCACGTGTTGTCGGTACACTCACTGTACTATTAGGGCGAGAGTTCCAGGATTTTGACCAAGTGATAGTGAAGGCGTGCCAATCAAGTGACCTGCTTTTCCCTGGATGGTGTTGAATTTCATATGAGTGTTGTTGGTGCTGCACCCATCCAGGCAAGTGGGGAGTATTTAATCACACTCCTGGCTTGTGCCTTGTCGGTGGTGGACAGACTTTAGCAATCAGATGGTGGGTTACTTCCTGCAGGATTCAAACCCTCTGACCTGTTCTTGTAGCCATGGTGTTAATATGGCTCATACTGGATTTATAGTCCAGTTCATTTTCTCATCAATGGTAACCCCCAGGATGTGGTAATGACATGGGCGATGGTTTGATTATCTCTTATTACAGATGGTCATTGCCTGGCACTTGTGTGGCATGAATGGTACTTGCCACTTGTCAGCCCAAGCCTGGATATTGATAAGGTCTTGCTGCATTTGCACCTGGACCTATTCAGTGCCTGAGGAGTTGTGAATGGAGCTGAACATTGTGCAATCATTAGTGAAAATCTCCACATCTGACCTGATGTTGGAAGGAAGATCACGGATGAAGCAGCTGAAGGTGGTTGTGCCCAGGATACTATCCTGAGAAGTTCTATCAGAAAAGTCCTGGGGCTGAGATGATTGATCTCCAGAAACCATAACCATCTTTCTTTGTGCCAGGTATGACTAACCAGTGGAGAGTTTCCCCCCTGATTCCCATTGATTTCAGTTTTGCTTGGGCTCCTTGATGCCATATTCGATAAAATGCTGATTGATGTTACTCTCACCTCACCTTTGGAGATCAGGGGCGCGATTTTCTGACCCCCCACTGGGTCGGAGAATCGCCGGGGGCTGGCGTGAATCCCACCCCCGCCGTGTCCCGAATTCTCCACCACCAGAGAGCCGCCGGGGGCAGGAATCGCGCCGCGCCGGTTGGCGGGCCCACCCCCGGCGATTCTCCGGCCCGCGATGGGCCGAAGTCCCGCCGCTGTCAACCCTCTCCCGCCGGCGTGGATTGAGCCACCTTTTGAATGGCGGGACAAGGTGGTGCGGGCAGGCTCCGGGGCCCTGGGGGGGGCAATCTGGCCCTGAGGGGTGCCCCCAGGGTGGCCTGGCCCGTGATCGGGGCCCACCGATCCGCGGGCGGGCCTGTGCCGTGGGGGCACTCTTTTTCTTCTGTCTTCGCCATGGTCTTCACTATGGCGGAGGCAGAAGAGACCCCCTCCCCTGCGCATGCGCGGGGATGACGTCAGCAGCCGCTGATGCTCCTGCGCATGTGTCGCCCGGCGAAGACCTTTCGGAGGCGGCTGGCATGGCGACAAAGGCCTTTCCCGCCAGCCGGCGGAGCGGAAACCACTCCGGCGTGGGCCTAGCCCTTCAAGGTGAGGGCTTGGCCCCTAAAGGTGCGGAGACTTCATAAATCAAGTTACATGATTACGCCGGAACCCCCCGCCCCGGCGGGTAGGGGAGAATCCCGCCCCAGCTCTTTTTTCCATGTTTGAAGGAAGGCTGTAATGAGGTCAGGAGCTGAGTGACCCTCGTGGACCCCAAATTGCACATTAGTGAGCAGGTTATTACTAAGTAAGTGCCCCTTGATAGCACTGTTGATGACCTCCTTCCATCACTTTACTGATGATGGAGAGTAGACTGATTGGGCGGTAATTGCCTGGGTTGGATTTGTCCTGCTTTTTGTGCACAGGTCATACCTGGGCAATTTTCCACAATGCTGGGTAGATGCCATTGTTGTAACTGTACTGCAACAGCTTGACTAGGGGTATGGCAAGTTCTGAGCACAGGTCTTCAGTACTATTGCTGGAATATTGTCAGGGCCCATAGCCTTAGCAGTATACAGTGCCTTCAGCCATTTATTAATATCACATAGGATGAATCGAATAGGCTGAGGTCTGACATCTGTGATGCTGGGGACCTCTTGAGGAGACTGAAATGGATCATCCACTCAGCACTTCTGGCTGAAGGTTATTGCGAATGCTTCAGCCTTATCATTTGCACTGATGTGCTGGTCTCCTCCATCTTTGAGGATGGGGATATTTGTGGAGCCTCCTCCTCCAGTAAGTTAGTTAATTGTCTAACACCATCCATGACTATATGTGGCAGGACTGCAGAGCTTAGATCTGGTTCGTTGGTTGTGGAATCATTTAATTCTTTCTATTTCTTGCTGCTTGTGCTGTTTGGCACACAAGTAAGCCTGTGTTGTAGCTTCACCAGGTTGACACCTCATTTTTCTGTCTGCCCGGTGCTGCTCCTGGCATTCCTTCCTGCACTCTTTATTGAACCAGGATTAATCTGGCTTGCTGGTAATGGCAGAGTGGGGGATATGCCAGGCCATGAGGACAAAGATTGTGGCTGAGTACAATTTCTGCTGTTGCTGATGGCTCACAGCATCTCATGGATGCCCTGACTTGATTTGCTAGATCTGTTCTGAATCTATCCCAATTAACATAATGGCAGTGCCACACAACACGATGGAGGTATCTTCCAAGTTAAGACAGAACTTTCTTGACAAGGACTATGCAGTGGTCGATACTGTCATGGACAGGTACATCTGCATCAGGCAAGTTGATGAGGATGAGGTCTTGTATGTTTTTCTCTCTTGTTTGTTCCTTCATGGCCTGCTGCAGACTCAGTCTAGTAGTTACATCCTTTAGAACTTGGCCAGCTCGGTCAGTAGTGGTGTGACCGAGCCACTCTTGGTGATGGACATTGAAATCCCCCACCTAGTGTACATTCTGTGCCCTTGCTCTTACAGCAGGTGGTCATAGGCCATCTCCTCCTCTTGGAAGAGGAGGAGGAGGTGGCCAACCATTGCCCCTGGCTGTCAAACTAATCGTGGCCCTCAATTTTTCATTCCTGAGTCTTTCCAGGGATCTTGCAACCTGCAGCCCCCAACTGCATCAGACAGGCCACTCATGGCTTGTTTGTGCAGCCTTTCAATCATATTAATTTTGAGAAGGATAAGGCAAATCAAACCCAGAGGGCTATCAGCATTGCTTCCCTCATAGGATTTCTACATGTCCAGGAAGTTATAGATTTCCCCCATGTGGCAATGAAGACACCATCAGAACAGTCAAATGCTTTTGTCAATCGGAAGAACTTCCATTCTCTTGGCGTTTCTGAAATGTGGCCACTATAAGGAAATAGAATCAGAACATCATTATAATGCAAGGATGATGCATATGTGCACATACTATTGAAGGAACTGATTGCAACTGATTTGCACTCCTGCTGGATTAGGAAGCATTTACTATCCTTCACCATGAAATTCATGCATTGCAAGGATTACAAGGAAAGCCAGTTATCGACTGCCTGCTCAAAATGGATTCCAAACATTAAGTGCATTCCAATAACTCAAGCATGTGATTGTAATGCACTTATCTCTCTTTGATGTGGTTGGTGTTTGTGCACTGTGGGGGGGGAGGCGGCGTTGGCCCTCGGATGGACTTTGGGGGCAACTACCTTAAGGGGTTACCCCCTTGGCCCACCGTGAGAGCCACCAAGTCAGGCTCACATTTGTTGAGACCTGTAGTAATCCCCGCCCACATAATACCCAGCCCAGAGGACGGGAGAATCACGGAGGGCTGAGGAATTGTGTGCCAAGCCCACTAAGTGGATGCAAATGGGTTATTTACATCCTCGCGTTGGCACCCGGTTGCAAACCCTGATCCCGCCATCAGCAGGGGGCCGTAGCATTGCGCTTGGATCGGTGCCCACCGACGCCCGGCGCCGATCCTGAATTTTCGGGGGGAGAAAATAGTGGGAGGCCCAGAATATGGCTTCACGTCGTTGTGAATTTACAGCAGGATCTTCCACTGGTGCCCACCACGGTAGGTCAGAAAAACTGCCAGAGGCCAGCGTGAACCTCATTTGAATCTCGTTAATGGGATGCAGATGAAGGCCTGACCCCACAAGCCAGATTCTCTGCGATGTCGCCGGGCGACCATCCTCGCATGAAAAACATTTGGAGCAATGTGGTGTGCCGATGTTGGGATTCACCTGACTAATACCTGTGTCTGTCGCCGTTGTTTGGGATGGAGGCAGTCCACAACCCTGGAATCTGGAACATCACAGCAGTGGGTCAGGGGAGGATTTTGCAGGTGGACCTTCCAGATTGGGTGTGCTGGTGGGGGTCCATTTTCCAATCTCAGAATGTTCCTTCAGATTTTCCTTGGTTTTCAGGAGGTCCACAATGCTCCCAGAGATCAATCTTTATTTTCAGGAGGTCCACCTTCATCATTCAATGCTGGATCAATGATGTTGGGCACTTTCTCAATATAGCACCCAGACACACGGCAGACTACACGCCATCAAGGCCTGCCTCAACACTGCATATCACATGAAACACCCGGGGACATAATTAATGAGATTGGAAGCAGAAGATTTGGCGTGTTAACCCTCCAGCCTCCACAGCGGGAAACACTCCACATTCCCACCCCACCACACCATTTAGTCTGAAAATGGGAGAATTCTACCCATTATTTCTCCATGGCAGCCATTCTTAAGGAACAATTACTTTTTTGGGGAGTGACGTGCTTTATAAATTCTGGCAAGGGGAATGGGATAGGTGGTGTCATGATTTATGAAAAGAGGGCTTGGGGGCTTCAATTTTAGGGATCTTTTGAAATTTTAAACAACATCAGTTGGATTTATGTGATTTTTGTGGCTTTATTGCCTTGATTATTTAAATGCACTAAAATAGCTTTTAAAACATATTTAATTAGAGTTAGATTTTTGTGACACTGTTATTTTTCTTTTTCATTGTTAATTATTCATTTATATTTTATTTTTAATGACTTTTCAAAGGACAATAAAACTTGAATTGAATTGAATCTTCCCATGTCACTGGCTGCATCGAGGTGCTCTCCCAGTAGTTCCCCAGTGAGGGGGGAAATTGCATTCGTAGCCTTATGGCCCAAGTAGAGGTTCACTGCTCACAAAGGCTGCCCCCCAGCTGCCCCAATACCACCACTAGATAGGGTTCCCCTCCAGTCATGTGGGCCTACCTGCCTGACGTTGGCACAGGAACAAGTCTTTTACCTCCCCAGTCAGGGTGGTTCAAAATGGAGGTGCACTTATGTTCTCCTTGCATCCTCAGAAGTGGCCACCTCTCGTGGTGAGGCTGCAGATCTACATGACTCAGAATCATAGAAATCCTACAGAATCGCAACAGTGTCCTCGGACTGGGCCGGCAGTGTGGCGAACCGGTCTGCCATTCTTAATTCAGGACTCACAATCTGTCGGGAAAATCCCGACCACCACTTCAGCTTGATGACTTCTGGGGTGAAATTCTCCTACCCCACCACATTTCTGCCCCGACCGGCCGGCGGGAGTCTCCGTAACACCGGCCGGTCAATGGGGTTTCCAATTGTGGGGCAGCCCCATGCCGTCAGGAAACCCCTGGGCGCCGGCAAAACGGAGACTCCTGCCGGCGGAGAATGACGCCCTTGATTTTTTTCCCCTCTGTATTTATTTTAATAATATACAATGTTGGTGAAAAGATTCCTGACCATGGACTAAATAAACTAAAAAAGAAGATCCACAGGACAGCACGGTGGCGCAGTGGTTCGCACTGCTGCCTCACAGCGCCGAGGACCCTGGTTCGATCCCGATCCTGGGTCACTGTCCGTATGCAATTTGCATGTTCTCCCCATATCTGCGTGGGTCTCACCCCCAGAACCTAAAGATGTACAGGGTAGATGGATTGGCCACGCTAAAATTGCCCCTTAATTGGAAAAATAAGAATTGGGTACTTTAAATTTAAAAACAAGAAAAGCAGATTCACTACAATGCTACTTGGTATAGAAAGTACTAGAAATTTAGAGAAAAATTTGAAAGTATTTTTGTTAGAACAACAAGTATTTTAAATCATGGAAGGTGGGGCAAGGCAGATAGAAGCACACAGAAGCTCCACAAAATAGCTGAAGGCTTCAGATTGAGGGGTCACTGATACAAGATTAAACGGAAGACATTTTGAACACCAAGCAAGGACTTCTTAAGCAGACAGTTGTGAAGAAGTGAAATTCTCTTCCAAGGGTTAGTGATTGAGGCAAAAGCTATGTCAACATTCAAACTGAGATTGGACAGCCAAATGAAGTGTTGTGGGAATTGGATGGGTAAATGGACCTGTGCAATCTGACATGGTCAGGTGAGCTCTCAAATAGCCAAGTGGACTCCTTAATATCAGGGAATTGGTTTTTGAAGCTTGAGGATATACAATCCAATGCTAAGTAAAACCTGTTTTAATTTCCAGCAGGCTTTCACTGATTTAACTAACCTGTGATTGGAAAATTCTGTCAACTGTGGGTTAAATTTTCTTGTTTGCTGTGGAAAGTTAAGTTTAGATTCTATTCTGAAACTGTCTTGCCATAACTAGGCGGCTCACCACCAACCTCTGAAGGGAAATTAGGGATGGACAATAAATGTGGCATAGCCAGCAACACCCACATCACGTGAAAGAATGAAGTTGACATACTGAAATTTAACATAATACTCTAAAAATTTGTCTTGACTACTGATGCAATAAGTTGGATATAGAAACCGGCTCTGATGTGAAGCAGTAATTGTAATGTGCTACTGAGCTCCACAAAATTAATTTTGTCTCTTATTATAAGTGAAGTGTTGTCACCAGATGCATTCTACAGTAGTTTATGTAGATGAAAACTGAAATAGGCACATTCCTTTAGCACTGTAAGCAACAGTGCTAACCACTATGCTGCCATGCTGCCCATGGTAGATGCTGAGTAGATGTTTCATCTTGCTGGAGAATTTAGAATGTAGAGTCAAAGGACGGGGGGCTGGATTCTCCGCATCCTTGCGCCGAAATCGCGGTTGATGCAGGGTTGGAGAATCGATGTTCCCGCAAGAATTCGGGACTGGTGCTGGTTGAATGATACTGCAGGCCCCGAAAAGCGGCTACTCGGGGAATACACCGCGCCGCCTGGGACCATTGCCAGAGGCCCGCTCAGCAATCCTCTGCCCCGACCAGCCGAAGTCCCGACAGCGTGGAACTAATGTGCTCCAGCCGGTCAGGATACTCGCGTGGCAGCTGCAGACTCAGTCCACGGCCGTCCTGGTCGGGGGCGGGTGGATTGGAGGCCAGGGGGGCCTGATAGGCGGCCGGGGAATGCTCGTGCGGGGGTTGAGGGTCGGGCGCGCGGCCGATCGAGGGGTCTCTTTCTTGGGTCTTGCTCCGCCGTCTGAGTCCGCCATGGATCACGGCGCGACCGCTGGAGGCGAATGTGCGGGGGCACCCATATCTGCAGCAAAAGCTGCAAGATTTACGCCACACCCCTGCTAGCCCCCTGCAGAGCTTGGAATTAGTGGTCCTTTCACGCCCGTTTTTCTGGCATGAAACTGCACCGTTTTGATGCTGGCTTGGGGACATAGTCCCAATAATGGAAAATCCAGCCCAAGGTGTTCTGGCTCCCACCCAGGGATGTGGTAGCCCAGCGAAAGGTCCATTGACTTTCGGCAGGAACTGAGATCCTGGCAGCAGGCAGGACTAGAAAATCCCAGCCTAAGTCTCAGAATAAGGAGTCAGCAATTTAAGATTGTGAGGGGCAGAAAGATCTTCACTCAAAAGGTTGTGAATCTTTGGAATTCTCTACCTAGAGAGCTCTGGATGCCAAATCATGTAGCATGTTCAAAAAGGATGATCTTTAATAGATTTCTGGGTAATAAGCGAATTAATGGATGTGGAGAGAGTGCAGAAAGGTGGACTTCAGGTGGAAGATTAGCCATGGTCTTGTTAAATGGGTGATTTCTTATGCCCTTCACCTTTTTTATATTTAAACATTATTGGGCCAGTTTATAATGACAGGAATGTGGAGCTTTCAGAAGAACATTCGGTGCATGTATGTAATTGGACTTTAAGCACCACTCAAAGCATCTGTCGCTGGGAGTCGCAAAACGCTATGCTAATGCTAACCATGTTGTACGACATTTTCCACTAGCAATTCATTTCCATCTTCCTCCACCCACTAGCATATTGATGGCTGTATGGTGATGTTCTTTCTGGGAGATATCAATTGCGTTAGATTCAGCTATTGGACATAATTTTTAATGATAGTGTGCAGATGCTAGGGGAGTCCCTTCTGTTAACAAAAGAAAAACTGAAAATGCTTGCTTTTATCTGTAACTTGTGACTCCGCTAATAGAGTCACATTCTGGGAAATTGCTTGCTTCAAAGTTGCATTTGGCAGCAATATCATTCGGGAACCAATAATCTTGCAGAAAAGCAGTTATTCTCTCAGTTTACATTAAAAGTGAAATTTTGGGCACTTTAGAACAGGTATATGAATCAAGTACATTCAATTGAAATCCATTGTAATTGCTCTGTAAATATGTCCACCACGAGCCTCCCCAAGTCATCTGGCTTTCAATTCCTGCATCAGTTGGATCTTTGCTACTTTTTTTTCTCCCAGTGCTGATAGTACAACCCAATATTTTGAAAATGATAAGCCTCTACATAGCTAGAGTGCTACTTAAGCCTCTTCTCCCATCTTCCTCAGTTCCTTCACTTCAACAGATGCCTTCCCATTCCATTTTTAATAATCTGGTGACAAATCGATCTCACCATTGACAAGAAGGAGAAGGCTGACGCGCACAGCCAAGTGCAATACTGCAAACAGGCCACCAAGTCCCAAGTTCGATTTCCCACCTCGACTGAATTAGCTGATCCCACATTGAACAGCAGTTGGGGCATTACAATTGGTCAACTTTGCAGGACAAGCAAGGGATAATAAATCATCCAGTGCTCTTCCTGCTCCTGATCAGAATCTAGTGTTTCCTTCAGCAAAGTATAGACATCGCTGTGATGGCTTCCATGGTTAAATAGACTTGACTTTCACTGCCTGAGCTGATAAATGAAGAAAGATTACTTGTGCGGGGTGTGGAGGATTGCAGGTACTTATGAAACTTTACCATCTACCTTTGAGAACAGAGTAGAAATATTGGCTGTAGGGTGGGAGAATAGAGTTGAAAGAAACAAAGGGCGGGATTCTCCGACCCCCCCCCCGCCAGGCCAGAGAATCGGCAGGAGGCGGCGTGAATCCCGCCCGGCCGCCCCGACGCCGGCAACCAAATTCTCTGGCGCCGGTTTTTTGGCAGGGGCAGGAATCGCGCCACGCCCGTCGGGGGCCATTGGCAGCGGTCTACCCAGCGATTCTCTGCTCTGCGATGGGCCAGTCCCGCTGGCGTAAATTACACAAGATTCTTACCGGCAGGACCTGGCTCTGCGGGCGGCCAGCAGGATCCTTGGTGGGGGGGGGGGGGGGGGAGGAGGCGCGAGGGGATCTGGCCCCGGGGGGGCCCCCATGGTGGCCTGGCCCGCGATCGGGGCCCACTGATCTGCGGGCGGGCCTGTACCGTGGGGGCACTCTTCCCTCCGTGCCGGCCACTGTAAAGCTCCGCCATGGCCAGCGCAGCGAAGAAACCCCCTGCGCATGCGCAGGGATCACGCCAGCAGTTCTGGGAACACGCTGGTGCTCCTGCGCATGCGCCAACTCACGCCAGTGGAGGCCCTTCGGATTCTGCACCTTCCGGACGGCCCGACGCCGGAGTCGTTCACGCCACTTTTTTGCCGCCGATACGGCCCACCCGCCGGATGCCGGAGAATCCCGGCCAAAGCTATAAAAGACGAACAGATGATGGTACTTTGGAACACCCACAAAAAAACAGAAAAGAAAGGTAGTCTTCATAATTTAGATTCCCGATTAAGCAAGTACATTCTAAACAGCAATGGACAGATCTTAAGAACATTGTGCTTGTATATTTAGCCAAATGTTTGGCATTTTCTGCACAGATATTCTAATCCCAAGTCTTAACACTTACATATTGGAGAATTTCAACAGTCAATAATGGATCTGCTGTCATGTGGTTGGTAGAGGCATAATTACTTGAATTTAGCACTGCTTAATTTTCCTGTATTGAAAAACAAAAGAAAATAATTAACCTTCTAGCCGTTTCAGCCTTAAGCTTGTGAAATGTTGCGCAACTCTCAATGAACTATGAATTTGTTGTATAATTTATTGATATTATATTTCTAAATCAAATATCAACTTCTAATCTCTTTCCCCTAATCTATTTGTTTGGAGATCTTTAGTGCAAGTGGCTTCATACATAATTTACATTTTATATCCAAAATTATTGTGTAATGAAAGTTAGTCTATGATCCAGTTGTGAAAGTTAGAATGATAGAATTTACAGTGCAGAAGGAGACCATTCGGCTCATCGAGTCTGCACCGGCCCTTGGAAACATCACCCGACCCAAGCCCACACCTCCACCCTATCCCCGTAACCCGAAATAAGCTAACCTTTTTTGAACACTAAGGGCAATTTTAGCATAGCCAATCCACTTGACCTGCACATCTTTGGACTGTAGGAGGAAACCAGAGCACCCGGAGGAAACCCACACACACACGAGGAAAATGTTCAGACTCCGCACAGCCAGTGACCCAAGCCAGGAATCGAACCTGGGACACTGGAGCTGTGAAGCAACTGTGCTAACCACTGTGCTACTGTGCTGCCCAATTGAGTGGTTATCATTGCATGTGCTTTGCTGTTTGTTAATGCTGCAGTAACTCACAACTGTTCTGTAATTCATTTTCTTAATATGTGGTTAGATGTGAGAAACTATGCGTGCAATTCAGTGATCGGAATAGCAGGAGAGGGCAAAAATCAAGGTTCGTGCCGGGCACTAAGCATTTTGTGATTTACTCAGCGATGGCGATTCCGAATCATACCCAAAAATGGCAAAAATATCATTAACCCTCATTTGCATTCATTTCAATCTTATTAACGAGATTAAGGTCAAATGCAGCAGCCTCCCGTGAATTACCTCACTCCCCACCGGGAAGTCACACGGGAGTCATTTAGTATTCCTTTCTAAAAATGTTAACCTGGAACAATGGCCACTAAGGGGAAAGGGGAGATGAGGAGGTGAGTAGCCATTTCCATTTCTCGGCATGCAACACAAGGGCACCAGTGTTCAGGGGTGGATGGGGGTCTGCTCAAAGGGGTTGGGGGAACCCCTCAAGGGGTTGGGCTTTGTTGGGGGACTGAAGCTTTCCAGGTCTAGGGTTGCCGCTATATCAGGGGGTGAGGGGCTTTGCATCTGTGAGGCCTTCAAGCCATCTTTCAATATTGTGGAGATCAATAATAGGGATAACCACAGATGCAGCCTATATGTCCCACCAAACACTTCCTGGACAGAGCCCTTCTCTGGCTTCTATCCTGAAATTCTATTTCACTCCCTTTGACTATGAGCAGCCTCCACCTTCACAGCTGAAGGCTATTTCCAATGAAAACATCGTGCTCCTCAACTCTCAAGTACCACCTTGAGGGCACATGTGCCATGCCTCAGAAGATGATTAATGCATTGCATGTCCAGCAAACTTTGAGAGCACTTCGGCCTCTCGCCTTCCCCAATCCTTTCCAGATAAAGCTATGTTTGCTGGAGTCGATCCCGTAGAGACTCCCCTCGCATTGCTTGTGGTAGCGGAACTGTGCAGAAGATGTAGAAGGCAACAGCAACAATGCAGGCTGGAGGTGGCAATCCATGTGACGGGACTGTTGCACACCCGAAGACCGGGCCACCCATCAGGTTGAGGGGAGGCTCAGAAGGGGAGTCTAGCGATGTCCCAAGATATATGAGGGCCCACAGGTTTATCCGGAGGTGACTGATGCTCCGTGTGACCGGTCACCAGACTATATCACTTTTGATTTGGACTAGACTCACCAAGATGCCCGGGCTGCTGGGTTTGCCGCCATATCCTGGATGCCCCAGGTCCAGTGGGTGATTGATGGCATGCAAGCTGCCCTGCGAGCGGGAGGGCATCAGGCAGTGCACTATGTTAACAGGAAGGGGTTCCACTCCCTGAATGTTCACATCATGTGCAACCACTGCCTTCGAATCATGCACGTGTGTACCCACACCCTGGGAGCATGCATGACAGCTACATCTTGAGGCACTTGAAGATCCCCGGTGTCTTCGAGAACCACCTCAGAATGAAGGGTTGGTTCATGGGGGACAAGCGAGACCCACTGAGGTCATGGCATATAGCGCCGGTGGGTAGGCCTTAGACTGAGGCGGAGATCTGTGAGCCCTACATTGCCACCTGTGCTGTCGTTGAGCGGCGCGGCGCATCAGGCTGCTGAAAAGGCAGTTACGATGCCTTGATCGCTCCGGAAGTGCTTTGCAGTACACCCCCCCCCCCCCCTCCCCCAGAGGGTCTGCCACTTTGTGGTGGTCTGCTAGTCCCTCCACAATCTCGCACAGCAGCAAGACAACATGCGCAGGGGGAGGAGGAGGAGCAGGAATAGACGGAGGGACATGTGGCTTTATCTGAGGATGAGGAGGTCCTGGACGGACTGGAGGACGAGCCTAGGAGGAGTTAGAGGATGGAGGACGGGCGGCAACAAGTGTCTAACATGCTAGGAGGACCAGGGAGGCCCGCATCATCTCCAAATTCTCCGGGATGAGCCTGTGTCTGTCAACTCAAACTCCCCCCATTTCTAACCACTCATGCTATTTCCCTCCTTCCCACAATCCCTTCCTCCCCCATTTCCCTCCCTCCCCATCCAACTCCCCAATCCCCCCTCCCGCATTTTCCTCCCTCCCCCAATCCCCTTGCCCTCTCCACATCCTCTTTCCCCCATCACTCCTCTCCATATTTCCCTCCCTTCCCCCAACCCTCCTCCCCAAATTTCCTTCCCTCCCCCTCCCGTCACCATACAAAGCAGGAGAGTGATGATAACTTGCTGTGAGGGAAGGTCTGGTGCTCCTCACTTTCTGCTAAAGTCTGACTCCTATCTTTCTGCTGACAGTGTGTTCACACACGTCCTCTGATCTTGGACCACTGGGCCTAGGGAGTGGAGGGCAACAGGGGGCAGGTGTGCGGGCAGGCCTGCTATTAAGATTAACGTAACAGAGGCTTTGCATGTCTGAGTTGTGTAATGTTTTAGTAGTGAACATTTTAATGTGACAAATTTCCATTTCGCCTAGCTATAGGTAGTGACCTACCAGTGCCCACTCAGCACACCTCACTCTTCTTGTTTTATTCATGGTCTACTGCTAAAATTAGGTGTGTCCCCAGGATGCACATCAGGGTTAGAGGCAGCCTGCTTCCTTCCGCACCCTGTGGCCTTTGATAATCTTGATGGATTTCCTTGAGAGAGCCTGGAGCCAGGGGGCCCCGGCCGACTCACGGATGTCACTGGCATTGCCTTGCCACCATGTTCTGCCCGTTTCCCTTGAGATGCGCCGGTGCCAGGAAGAACTGAAGACTGCCATAGTCTCCTCAGTGGCAGGCTCTGGGTTGGCCTCCAGCACTTCTCCCTGGGGGTCTCCATGAGACGGAGGGGCAGCTGAAATGAGCTTCAGAGGCCTCTGAGTCATCTCTCACTGCCGGTCCTGGAGGCTCACCATTGTCTGCACCATGTTGTCGACGCCCTCAGCGATGTTCCTCAGTGACTGGGTCATGTTCTGCAGTGCCTCAGCAATGTCCATCTGCATCTGGGATATGCCCCTCATTGCCTGGGACATGATGTCGAGACCCTCAGCTATGGTCGTCACAGACTGAGCCATGCCATGGACACCACCACTCAAGATGCGGACGACGTGCTCCATGTTTTCCACTGTGGTTGCCACCCTATCCTCGGTGCCATGCATTGTCGGCGCCATATCCTGCGCCTGCAGCCTTTGGGACACCTCCAATCGCCTTGCAGTTACTTGAATGTTGCTGACGCCCCTCCTGAATCTCAGGGGTGTGTCGTATCATTTGCATCAGCTCTGGGAGAACCTTGCCAGAGGTTCGGCATCTGGTTGGGACCCAACTGTGTCCTGGGATCCAGCAGACCTCTGTCTGCTCACTCCCTTGGATCCTTTTACCTCCTCCTGATACGCATCAGCAACTGTGTGGTGCTCATCAAATAGTGCCCCAGAAACCTGTCCACTAATGCTGCCCAACACGGTGTGTGTCTCTGCACTAGTGAAATGTGGGGTGATAACTGTGCCGCCTTGCCAGTGGTCTCCTCGGAGCACTCCTCCACGGTCGTCTCTTGGGTGGCGGGGAGGCGGGTAAGACTCCGGATGGCCTGTCTTCATCAGATGGAGATCCTGCGAGACAATAGACATGTGGTCAGTGAGAGGGAAGGATCATTTTGTCTGACATGAACAACTCACTTGAGACAGGTCATTTGCGTGAAGGGGCAGTGGATCCTCATCTCTCTGGCGCAGGCCAACCTCGCTGTCGGTGAGTGCTCTCTCCTCGGGCAACCCCGCGATTTCCAGGGTCCATTCCTCATCGGCGGTGAGGACGCGAATCTCTGGGATTCTTGACCTTGACCCTGTCTTGACCCTTTCCTGTTTAATATGAGCTATGTTCTCCTGCGGGGACAAAGGGATGTGAGATTGCCAGTGCCAAGGGACGCTTCCATAATGCGTTCGGACTGGGGCGAGGGTCGGGGATCACTTCGGGAGCCTCGGAGATCTCTTGCTGCACTGGGGAATTCTGGCGAGCGGAGCAAAATGGGGTAATGTGCAGCCTCGGCCACATTCCCCACTGAGGCCCCTTATACAACGCAATTCGAATTGTATAGCCATATGTTTCTCGGCACTGTGGGAAACACGCAGCTAAATACACTCTGTATGGGACTTTATTCCCATTTAGTTGAATCGAGCCCTAAATCTTTCAATCAGATCTTCTCTCATTCTTCTAAACTCCAATGAGCAAGGGCACAACCTGCTCAATCTTTCTTCAAGATAACCCCTTCATCCCCATGAACCTTCCCTGAACCGATTTCACTGCAAGTATGATGTCTCTAAGTAAGGAGACCAAAACTGCACGTAATATTCACAGGTCCGAAGAAGAAATGAGGACTCAAAACATTAACTTTTTTCACTCTCCACAGATGCTGCCAGTACTTTGTGTTTTTATTTCAGATCTCCAGCATCTGCAGTATTTTATTTTTATTACACAACACACTTGGGTGGTCTGTACAGTTGCAAAATGTCTCTACATTTATACTTCATCCCCCTTGCAATTCAGGCCAGCACTCCATTTGCCTTCATAATGGATGCTCTTTTTTCGTGATTCATGTCTGAGAAAGACCATGGCGGGATTCTCCGTTTCTGAGACGTCAACTCAGAATTCGTGGACTTTCACGACAGAACAAATGGCGCCACATCTGGACCTATATCCGCTACTACTAAGGGGCTAGCACCGGTGCCGCGCAGAACACAATCGATTCCAATGAAAAACGGTGCGTGATTTGCCAAGTCTGTGATTGATACTCGGGAGACTGACAAGCTGCAGCCGCATATACACATTACAATCCCCACACACACTCATCCCAGCCAACAAGATGGCACTGGTTTGCTGGAGCGCGCCCATACAGCTGATGGGAAGGCTGGGGCCAGAGGGCACCTAGGGGAGTGCCCTGGGGGGACACCTGTACCACCCGTGGCACTAAGTTCAAAGTGGGCTGTTAGTGGTCTGTGGAGCTGCCTGGCTGCCTTGCTGGCTGTAGCAATGGTGTTCCATGTCTGTCCACCCCCCACTACACCCCCCGGACCTGGCAGAAGTTGCCTGGCCAGTGTCACAACCGTCAGCAAACTATGGTGATGTTGGACACCTTAAGTAACCCCTCTCTCTCCCTCAGCAACCGCCACGCCAGTTTCATGATTTTTAAAAGCATAAGTGAACCGCACCGGTGGGAACTTGGCCCATCGGAGGCGGAGAATCGTGGAGGCCACAGATAATACTGGGTCAGGCCCGCTAATGACATGCAAACGGTGTTTATTGTACGTGTGTTCGGGAACGCATTGACGCCGCTGTCGAGGTGATGGGAAATTGTGATCTGCCCCGATTTCAGAATCAAAACTTATTCTCCGCCCAATTGCCTTTCCCGATTGTAGAATCCTGCCCCATATACTTCTGTACTACAGCATTCTGTAATCTCTCTCCATTTAAATAATATTCTGCTTGTCTATGCTTTTTGCAAACCTCACATTTTCCCACATTATACTCCATAAAATGTTTGTTCATCCACTTAACCTATATCCCATTTCATAATTTTTAGATCTTGCTCACTCACACTTGCTTTCTTATCTATCTTTGTGTCATCAGCAAATTTGATTATAAAACAGTGAGGCCCCAGCACTGACCCATTTATCCCACCAAACGGCATGGACTTCACTTAAATATTTTTTCAAATTTTTTAAGAGTACCCAATTCATTTTTTCCAATTAAGGTGCAATTTAGCGTAGCCAATCCACCTACCCCGCGCATCTTTGGGTTGTGGGGGTGAAACCCACGCAAACACGGGGAGAATGTGCAAACTCCACACGGCCAGTGACCCAGAGCCGGGATTGAACCTGGAACCTCAGCGGCATGAGGCAGCAATGCTAACCACTGCACCACTGTGCTGCCCCACTTAAATATTTCTTAATGTATTTGAATATCATTAACGGGTCCCTCACATGATCTATCCTCCCAGAATATTAATATATTTACAACAGGTTTGGCCAAATGAGATTCAGTTGAGGGGATCCCTCCAGGTGCGCAGACGTAAGTAGAGCCCCACGGGGGAGAGGAACAAGCCTGGTACTGCCCCTTGGCATGGGTTGGTACTAACAGGCTGGCACTGCCAGATTGGCACTGTTAACCTGGCAGTGCTAATCTGGCTGTGGCAGTCTGTACCAGGATATTGCCAGGAACGGCCCTAGTGGGAGCCCCATATGTGGTGGGGGATGAGGGAGAGGTGTTGACGATGAATGTCGGGGGAGGGGGGGGGAATGCTGGTGATGATTTACAGGGGTTGGGGAGCCCCCAATTCCGACATGGGTAGGGCCGAGGTACATTACGTTGCAGTGCTGATCGGGCCATCCTTTATAGATGACTCCCCGATCTCTGCGGACCCGGTTGCCAGCTCTATCAGGCCACACCCCACCACAGTGAAGGCAGAAACCACACCCACTCTTTTTTTATTTAAAGAGGCTCTATCTGGAGAGAAAACTGATTTGTGCAACTGGAGAGGTACACGGCAGTTTTCAGTCCAAGCCTGATACTTTTCCAAATTCTGGTAAGGTTCCACCCAAGGCATCCACTATCTCTGCCCTGCTTCTTTTAAGGCTCTAGGATGTAAACCATCAGGTCCAGATGACTTGTCAGCCTTTAGTACTATTTATTTTACCAGTATTTTTCTCCAGCGATGGTGATTCTTTTAAGTTCCTCCATCCCTTTTGCCTCTTGCTTGTCTGCTATTCACACGGTGCTTTTTCTGACTTCTATCATGAAGACAAACATAAAATTGTTGTTCAAAATCTGTGCTGTTTCTTTGTTTCCTACTATTAATTCCCCAGTGTCATCCTCTAAAGGATCAATGCTTACCTAAACTACCTTTTGGTTTTTATACACTTGTAGAATCTTTTACTGTCTGTTTATTGAAAAATTTCTTGCTGGGAGCCGGTTTAGCTCAGTTGGCTGGACAGCTGGTTGGTGATGCTGAGCGAGGTCAGCAGCAGGGGGTTCAATTCCTGTACCAGCTGAGGTTATTCATGAAGGCCCCGCTTTCTCAACCTTTCCCCCCGCCTGAGGTTTGGTGATCCTCGGGTGAAATCAGCACCAATCAGCTCTCCCCCTTTCTTGCTACTTTTCTGTCATAGTCCCCCTTTAACACATTTTTAATCATCCTTTCCTGATTTTAAAAGTTCTCAATTTTCTGCTGGACCGTTGCAAAGGGCTACCTTCTGAAACCCTGGCCAGGATTCTCCGGTATCCGGCGGGGGGGGGCTGTACCGGCGCTGAGGAGTGGCGTGAACCACTCCGGCGTTGGGCTGCCCGGAAGGTGCGGAATCCTCCGCACCTTCGGGGGCTAGGCCGGCGGCGGCGGGGTTGGCGCCGCGCCAACCGGTGCCGAAGGGCCTCCGCCGGCCGGCGCGAGTTGGCGCATGCACGGGAGCACCAGCGTGTTCTGCCGCATGCACAGAACCGCTGCCGTGATCCCTGCGCATGCGCAGGGGGTTTCTTCTCCGCGCCGACCATGGCGGAGCTTTACAGCGGCCGGCGCGGAGGGAAAGAGTGCCCCCCCAGCACAGGCCCGCCCGCAGATCGGTAGGCCCTGATTGTGAGCCAGGCCACCGTGGGGGCCACCCTCCCGGGGCCGGATCCCCCCCGCACCGCTCCGAGGACTCCGCAGGCCGCCCGCAGAGCCAGGTCCCGCCGGTACGGACCTGGTCTAATCCACGCCGGCGGGACTGGCCGAAAATGGGTGGCCGCTCGGCCCATCGCCGAGCAGAGAATCGCCGGGGGGGGGTGGCTGCTGCCAACGGCCCCCGACCGGCATGGCGCGATTCCCGC
Organism: Scyliorhinus torazame; assembly: GCF_047496885.1. NCBI lineage: Eukaryota > Metazoa > Chordata > Chondrichthyes > Carcharhiniformes > Scyliorhinidae > Scyliorhinus > Scyliorhinus torazame. The sequence continues at coordinate 133,899,675 of NC_092712.1, forward strand.
CCCCGCCAAAAAAACGGCGCCGGAGAATTCGGCAGCCGGCGGCGGGGCGGGATACACACCGCCCCTCGGCGATTCTCTGACACGGTGGAGGGTCGGAGAATCCCGCCCCCTATATCCGCCTCACTCACAGACACATCCTCCTGCCCCTGATCACAAAATAAATTTGAAGTACCTGACACAAGAGGTGCGTGCGACTGTCTCCTGTGACTTTACCACTTCCTGCTACTGATACTTAGAATCATGATAATTAACTCTGAAGCTTCAGACACTTAACTGCAGATGTGCCACTGTGAACCACACAGGGACATAAATATTGGAGCGGCAGCTGTTATAGTGACCCAATTGACATTTTCAATGCCACAGCTTTGAGTTTAGGGAGAACATAAAACTTACTCACCAACCAACAGCATGCCTACTTTTCTCTGATGCCACACAAAGATTTTTTTTGCATACATTTGAAGTGCTCCGCATCTGCTGGTCCTCCATACTGCTGGCCCCTCTCTGTTTTCACTCTCACGGCTTTGCTGTAGCTCCTTTAACTTGCCCACTGGTCTCATTTTATTCTTGTTCATGCTGCTGCTGCTCTTTCATCTTCCTCGCTGGTCTCGATCTGTTCTTGCTTTAGCAACCCTGCTGCCACTCTTTCATGCTCCCTGCTGGTCTTGCTCTGGTGCTTGTTGGGATTTTTTCCAAGCTAGTTAATCTGACAAATCATTGATCGATGAATCTTGGTTTTATTGAGTATTAAATGTAAAATCCTCGGTTTTGCAAGATTACACAAAGGCCTGGAATTTTAACTTTGCCTAACCTGCGGGTGCAGTATGGCACGGAGAAACTGAAAAATGTTCCCACATATTATGGAGCTTTAAGATCATAGTGTGTGTGTGTGTGTATGAGACCCCATCAACCAGTTTGCCAGCCGTAATGACGGGTTTGGCTTTCAGTTCAGTGGAGTAGGTTGGTGGACGCTGCAGGACAGGGTAAGTCTCTGCCCAGGATATGGAAGGATGGGCTGATGCTTGGGTTGAGGGAGGTATATCGTGGGAAAGGGGTTGATCAACAGGGAGGAGCCCACCTTTGACACGTGTTGATGGTGAGGGGTAGTGCTGTTGATCCAGAAATGTGGGTGTGATCTCAGCATACGGGGTGGATGGGAAATCTGATTCTGTTGGAGACCTCAGTCGAGGTTCGGTTCGGGGAAAGGTCAGAAGACTCCTATGGGTGGGTGTGAGGTGTCTGATTGCAGGATTCGTTTAGGCAGACACACTATTTTATAGTTTTATTGAAAACGATGACCAGCTCACCTCGGCACTCATCAGCCCCCGTGGCTATGTCCTGTCCAGGAACAGAGAACCTGCCTCCGGCATGCACCTGCCTTCACGGAATGGAAATTATGCTGTTTTAGGCACTTGCGGTCAAGTTTTTTAAAAATTATTTAGAATACCCAGTTCTTCTTTTCCAATTAAGGGGCAATTTAGAATGGCCAATCCACCTACCCTGCACATCTTTTTGTGTTGTGAGGGTGAGACCCTCGCAGACACGGGGAGACTGTGCAAACTCCACACGGACAGTGACCCGGGGCCGGGATCGAACCCGGATCCTCGGCGCCATGAGACAGCAGTGCTAACCAAGTGCCACCGTGCTGACCCTGGGCACTTTCTGTCGATGCAGGCACACTTAGCTGGGGAATTTTCCGACTTCTATTACCTGCCGCAAGGATGAAAGACCAGTCCAGAATATATCTATTTTGGTTTCTAATGTAATTGGATACATTCCCATCTGAAAGAACACAATAGCAGAATGTTTATAATAAGGAACTTTTATGGGTAATTTCTGGAAACTGGTGTTGGACTAGAGTTACGTAATAAACTATTCAAAGCAAATACATGTTTTTGTTAATCTTTCTACTGGAAATGTGAACTAACAATCCCAAGCTTCTCCCCCGCCGGGTCGGAGAATTGCCGGGGGGGGGCGGCGTGAATCCCGCCCCCCCCGGCTGCCGAACGCCGGAGATTTGGCGGGAATCGTGCCTCGCCGGTCGGCGGCCTCCCCCTGGCGATTCTCCGGCCCGCGATGGGCCGAGCCCACCTGCTTTTGCCGGGTCCCGCCGGCGTAAATCAAGGTAGGTCCCTACCGGCGGGACCCAGCTCCGTGGCCGGCCTCCGGGGTCCTCGGGTGGGGGGGTGGGGGGGGCGCGCGGGGTGATCTAGCCCCGAGGAGTGCCCCCACGGTGGCCTGGCCCGCAGTCGTGGCACAACAATCCGCGGGCGGGCCTGTGTCGTGGGTGCACTCTATTCCTACGCGCCGGGCGTGTAAGCCTCCGCAATGGCCTGCGCGAAGGTGAACCCCCCTGCACATGCGCGGGGATGGCATCAGCAGACGCTGACGCTCCCGCGCATGCACGGACCTGCGCCGGCCGGCGGAGTCCCTTCGGCCCCGGCTGGCGCGGCACCAAAGGCCTTCCACGCCAGCCAGCAGGGCGCAAACCTCTCCGGCGCCATCCTAGCCCCTGAAGGTGCGGAGGATTCGGCACCTTTGGGGCGGCCCGACGCCGGAGTGGTTCCCGCCACTCCACTGCTCCGTTTCTGCCCGCCCCACCAATTCCCGGAGAATCCCGCCCCTTGTGTTTTGAGCCCCTCAGGGATGTGTTGATTATCCCTGCTGAAGTGGTTAATGGTCTGATGACAAACACACTTACAAAAGATTTGCATGAATGTCTCAGTCGGTAGAAGAACTGAGGATTCAATGTACAAGAGAGGTGCATGTGGGATGTAATAGTCTCTGAACTATTGAAGCAATTGAAATGTCATGATAAGGAAGCTAGCTGCTCATAGATATAAGACGATTATATGGATATTCTGACATCTTGTTTGATTGGAGTGCAGGAAGAAACTTTGAATAACCTGCTGGAAGATTAAGGATACGAATGAATCCGTTGTGAGTTGATGCAAATTTTTAATGTAAGCCCAGAATTAGGACCCAATGTGACCTGAAGTCAAGCAGATTGAGATTCCCTGGAACCATTTCAATTTGTTACCATATGGATCAAATCAGTGCAATATCAAACTTGGTTTACCATTACCCTGGAGGATCACATTTATATTGCGTGCAAATTATCCCGTTGCTGCTCTCTAAACATTTAAATCTCCAACTGCTAGAAGCCAGCTTTGTGCAGGTGTATACCTTGCCACATGCAGAGCTGCTTCCTAAACCGGAATGGTTCAAATTCCACCAAGGCAGAAGCCAAACGGTGTAAAAGTAGAATGGAAACTGCAGCTATTCGTCCGAAATCAGAAGTTAATGTGTAAATGTACGTAAACAGATGGGAGAGAATCCATTGCAGGATTAATGGACCAAATAGATTTATGCAGTTTCATGCTGCATGATTAACATTTTGATTTTCTCATAAGAAATCCTATCATAATCCTGTGACACAGCACGGCAAACCACAAAGACATTTGTCCGCCACATCGCTCTCCTTGAACTTTATAGCACTTTTGACATAATCAAAAGCCCCAAGATAAATCACAGAAATGTTACAAAGTGAAATTTTACACCAAACCAAATCAGGCGATAATAAGGCAGAGGCCACATATTAGTCATAAAGATGGGTTTTCAGAAGCGTCTCGAAGGAGGAAATGGGGGTCGATCAGTGAAGCGGTTTTGAGAGGGAATTCCAGAGCTTAGGTCTCAAGCAACTGAAGGTATGGCCATCACTAGTGGAATGATTCTTTTCATTCATTGATGGGCTATGGGCATCCCTGGTTTGGCCAACATTTATGGCAGCACGGTAGCATAGTGGTTAGCAAAATTGCTTCACAGCTCCAGGGTCCCAGGTTCGATTCCCGGCTTGGGTCATTGTCTGTGTGGAGTCTGCACGTTCTCCCCGTGTGTGCGTGGGTTTCCTCCGTGTGATCCGCTTTCCTCCCACAGTCCAAAGATGTGCAGGTTAGGTGGATTGGCCATGCTAAATTGCGCTTAGTGTCCAAAATTGCCCTTAGTGTTGGGTGGGGTTACTGGGTTATGGGGATATGGTAGAGTTGTGGGTTTGGGTAGGGTGCTCTTTCCAAGAGCCGGTGCAGACTCGATGGGCCAAATGGCCTCCTTCTGCACTGTAAATTCTATGAAGGTATTACCCCATCCTTAATTGCCCTTGAGTTAATTGAGTTAATTGCTTGCCATTTCAGAGAGCATTTAAGAATCAATCCCATTGCTGAAGATCTGGAGTCACATGTAGGCCAGACCAGGTTAAGGACAACAGATCTTGTGAACCAGATGGGATTTGAAAAGAATCGACAATGGTTATCATTCGGCTTTTAATTCCAGATTTTTATTGAATTAAAATTCTGCCACGGTGGAATTCAAACAGAGCCTGGGTCCCTGGATTACTTTTCCAGTGACAGCATGAATGCTCCACCACCTCCCCAAAATTGAGGATGCCCAAGGGACTAAAATTAAATGAGTGCAGGTATCTCAGAGGGTTGTGGGACTGGAGGAAATTACAGAGATAGGGTGGGAGAGACCTGTGCAAGGATTTGAAAACCAGGATAAGAATTTCAAAATCCAGGTATTGCTTCATCAGCAGCCAATAAAGGGCAGCGAGCAAAGGGGTGATGATTGAATGGGACTTGGATTAAGTAAGGACACAGCAGAGTCATGGATGACCACGGGTTTACAGAGGGTTGTGTGTGGGGGAACAGCCAGGGATGTATTGAAATAGTCGATAAAGATTAAAAAGGCACGGATGAGCATTACAGCAGCAGATACATTGAGGCAGGGTGGAATTGGGCACTGTTACAGAGGTGGAAGTAGGTGGTCTTAATGATGGCATGAAGATGAACCTCCGAAGCTCATCTTGGGGGTCAAAAATAGCACCAAAGTTGCAAACAGTCCAGAAGTGTGTAAAGGACAATGATACATTTTACAACTCATTTCTTTACCATCCATTTTGCTGTTTCCTCATAGAAACTCACCATGTGAATCTCCTATTTCATATAAGACAGAATGTGGAGCAATTTAAAAACCTTTTATCCCTCTCCACTGACACGCAAAAGCCAAATGAAAGTCAGCAGCTGGTTCAGTCGGTGCTGTATTCTGCCTGTCAGCTCTAATTGGTGTATAATAGGCTACAAGCACCTTCCAATAGGCTAGCTAAATACCTTATAACTCAAAAAGCCACTTATTAACCCACAAGCCATAGTTCACCAACATCTTGGCAATTAAATAGTGTGTTAATATCAGAAACTGAAGTTATCAATGGATTACTGAATTGTAATGGAGAGTTGATATACGTTTTAATGTGAGCAGGTCATGGCACCTAATTCAGTACATAGCGTGAGGTGGAAGATTCGTTGAGACCTTTTGGCTGGCAATTTGGATTCTTCTCTTCAAGAGGTTTATCATTCATGGAACCAGACAATATAACAGAAACTTTATCCACAACAGTGAAAGAACTTGACCAGGGCTACCAGACCACTGTGGGAGCAACGAAAATAAAGTCATAGTCATGATTTAAAGCCTGTATCCATAGTCTCTACATTATCTGCTATTTACTTTATGATATAATTTGTGTCTCAAAAGAGAGTGTGGTGAAAATGAAGGCCGGGAATTTCCAGACCTGCGATGGTGGGACCCACCACAGCCAATGCAACGAGCCAGCCAGAGGTCCATTGACTTCGGCAGCACCGTTAAATCCCGCCGGTGGGTGGAACTGAAACAACCTGCCAGAAATTTTGAAATTTCTCACAAACTATGAGACTGACTGCTAATTGGTTTCCTGAAAGTTTAAAATATTTGGCTAAGTTTGCTGCAACAGGTCATCTAGCCCTATCCTCTACTTTTCATTTCATGTGTTCTTTTTTGTGTAAAATATTTTTATTAAAGTTTTAATTTTATAAAACACAAAATAAACGAACCCAGACAAACAAAATGGCATTTGCAAAGCCCTACGCTGAAAAAAAAACCAAACCACCAACCCCCCTTACACGCCACCCCACCGTCCCGCCATCCCCCCTTTCTCCCCTTCTTCCCCACCATCACCCCCCACCCCCACCGCCCGCACCCCACCCACCCATTGACTGTGACCAATTCTGAAAGATTAAAGGCAACAGTCGCCATCTCCAACAGGACCAGACCCAGGACCCATCCACTAACCCTGCCCCTATGATGAGACAAAAGATAGCTCTTAGTCCCAGTTAGAACCCTACCAACCTACCCCAAGCACCTCTCCCACCCCCATACACCTGAAAAAAGCTTTCCAGAAAGACAACTCCCTCCACTCTCCCCCCCCCCCCCCCCCCGTCACCAAATAAATAAGCTAGGCTCATCGAACCCTGCCCAAGCTGGCCCAACAAGTCACAGCCCCTTCCCCCAACCTCACTCCCGTTCACTGGCTGAAACTTTACAGCCAGTAAAGGTAACCCCCCCCCCCACACCACCCAGGGTGTATGCTCCAAGAACAACCCGTCCCAGCTATGAAAGAGTGACCAAAGCCCAACACCCTTACAATAGTTATGCTCCAACCAGGATCCATATATTATTCCCCATACTGTTACCTTGACCACTACCCCCACCGATAACCATTGCCCCCTCACCCCAAACACAACAGATAGAAACTACAGCACATCTTAAACCAACCTGTCTCAATCGTTCCCATTAAAGTCCCAATCAAATCCATTCAATCAAGCCCAAGTCCATGCTCCTTGACAAAAGCCACTGCTCTTCCGATGTACTGAAAAAATGATCTTTTGACCTCTCAGCCTCGCCGGGTACACCAGTCCAAACCTGACTCTACTCCTGAATAATGACTCGATGGGCCGAATGGCCTCCTTCTGCACTGTAAATTCTATGATCTATGATCTAAGTGTCCTGATTGCCCACAGTTGTAACATGACCCCCGGGACACGTAAGGTGGAGCAGGTTCTCTGGTGTACTGCTCCCTTGGGTATGGTTCCCTGGGATATTGGACTTCTCCTCTACCCTCATTTATCCATGCGGGTCCCTGACTAGTCCTAACTGGATGAATGGTGGCTTCCTGGCAATTCTGTTCTATCTGTTCCTGCAGTAACTGTTCCCATGCTGTAGATAAATGTCTCAGTACCCATGCTTCATTGTGTGCCTGTTTTGTGGGATCGAAGGTTACGCAAGCCTTTTTACCTGCTTCTGTGGCGTGGGAGACTAAAGTGCGTATCCATTTGGTAGTGTCTTCAGCATCTAGGTTAGCACGGTTTAAATCCCCAAATACTGCCTTAAAATATAACCAGAGGCGACCGGCAAAGGGAGTCGGATGTTCCCCTTTCCTCTGTCTACATTTTATCGTGTTGGGTGTTCTGATGCACAAATGATCCAACACGGCTGTAGATGGTACAACTCTGTTTTATTGTCTAACCAACGGTAACAACTAACTACTTCACCAGCTAACCTGTGGACCCAGCCCTATCACTATCTTAGTGAGGCACTCAGCACATGGTCTATGTCTGAGTGGCCCGCTGTGAGCTCTGTGCTCTGAGCTATCTCCTGGTAGAATGAGCGGGAACTGTGGTGTTCCCTGTTTTATAGTGCGTGTGCTCTCACTGGTGATTGGCTGCGATGTTATGTGTGTGCTGGTTGGTCCAACTGCCTGTCCATCAGTGTGTGTGTGATTGCACCATGATATGCTGATGTGGATATCATGACACATTTGTTCAAGCCCTCCACCAGCTCCCCTTTATTGTATCCGATAGCGGCTAGTATGGCATTCTTCATTTTGTTTAGTGTCCTCCCTCCTACATTTTGGGGCTCAGGTAGAGCTGATCATATGGATGGGCTAAGGCTCATCACAATTAATTTAACTTCTTCCCTTTCATCTAAGCCATACATAATTTTCTGTTGCCGAATCTCTTCAAAGAAGCAATGTGGGTCCCCACTAGGCTCAAATGTGGTGATTCCTCATACGCGTCCCTTAACTGGGTTACTGTGAGCGGGGTGGTGTCGCTAATAGCGGGACCTAAGGCATTCCCTATCCTCCTTTCTGTAGTGACCGGATTCATGGGTGCCGGGGCAGTTTCACTGCTCGCTGGGGTTGGTGTGACCTGTGCAGCCGGGCCTGCTGGTGCGGCTGGTGCATTTCTTACTGGGATTGGTGGCGGTTGCTTTTGGATTTTAGTTCGATCTACATACATCTGCGCGCTTTCCCTTTTTCCAATTGGCCATCTCTTCTTCATCTGTCTCGTCTGTCCCGAAGGTACACATAAAACCATTTTGTACTGAGAGTAGCGACTGTAACTTTTCTATCTTCTGTCGGCATTTAGCATGGTCAATGGTACTCTGCCTCTGTTCTTTAATGGAGTTGTGGAGCGCTCTCAAAGCTGCTTTTAAATCTGCGCATTTGCTAGTTAGCTGGGCGACCTGTTGTTCTGTTTCCTCTCTTACCAGGACTGCGCGCTGTGTATCTTGGTAGGCTTTATCATACTGGGTCTGGAAGCTACTAAGGTGAACTAGACAAGATTGATGTGCGCGTTTTACATCGGCCATTTCCTTGTCCTTAGCTGCTAACTGTTCCCGGAGTTGCTCAATTATCTTCTCGCTTTCGTTACTGTTTCCCTCGTTCTTTTCTTCCTTCTCAATTAACTGCCTACCAAGTGTCTTCACGACCTCCTCTGTGCCACGCAACTGTGCCAAACAGGACACTATTGCCATCAGCTTTCTGACTTACCCTACATTTTTCTTGTGGACCTCGCTTAGGTCCTCCCACCAAGTCTGTCCTAGCTTTCCTGGACCACTCATCATTAGCGCAAAAATTCGACCAAAGGGGCCATCCTTTTCCCTTTAAGTATTTCCTTAACTCTTCCTCCCATATGGGGCATTGCTCTGCTCTGTTGTTCGCTGTGACCTCGGGTTCCTGTGGATTCATCAATCTTTCCATTGCTTTAGTGGCCATTACTTCTCTTATCTCTTTCTAATTTTAATTTGGGACAGGGGAATAAGGCGGCGATTTGAACAGCGGGTATGGCTTAAGCTATTTTCCGGCTCACAATCCCTCGATAGAGGTACACAATTCTGACGAGTTACCTTACTCTTCCTGTTAGGTACGCATGCAGGTTAGTACACACTTCCGAAATTCGGTTATTTGGTCGATATGGGACTTGCACTTGTGGTTCTTTCTCTTTCTCGCAATTGGATTCAAAGTTTGTGGGTTCTCTTGGAGTGACAAAGTCACTTCTAATCGAGTCCCGTCAGAGGTCGCCAATAATGTTGCTCTATTTATTTATCTCGGTGAACCACAAGCCTTTCCCTGATATCGATCAAATGACCACACAACCAGTTAGTTAGTTCAAAAGATGGTTTATTTACATACACAAGAGTTATCTCGACATGCAAACACAATATCTACTACGAGTTAAACTACACCTATCAGCTACAATAACCTATACATAACTTCAGGGTGACCGGCACTATGCAAATGGACAAAGGCCTTTATCTGGATTTCACTTGGCTGGGTCGAAGAAAGTGGTCTGTCTCTGCTGGGCTTATCCGTCAGGTAGCGATCGTTGGTCTTGAACTTAACTGGCTGTTCCTGCTGCAATTGGGTGGCACAGGCCATATCCAAGAGAGACAGAACACATGGCTGCGTCCTCTTTTATCCCCCTGGAATTTTGCGCTCTTTGACCTTGGCAGTTGTGCTTTCTGAGTAAGGGGAGTTGTGCCGATCTCTGTGGCTGTACCGGTTGCTTGATTGGAGTCCTATTGTCCTGGGAAAATGGGCCACTGAAATGTAAACGAGCGGGGGTTTCGGTCAGGTCTGTTTACCTGTGTTTTAGATACACATAGGCTGTGTATCTGTCTGAGTCCTGGGTTGGCCATAATTCCCATGGTCCTTTGCAGGTGGCCATCTTAGATTGCTACACTGTCTCCACGATCTGTTTTCCAAGTCATCCACCTTTGCCCTCAATGTCTTGTTCCTCTCCTCCACCAGCAACATCTCGGCTTCCAAGGAGGTGATTCAATCCCCATGCTGCAACAAGGCCCCTTCACACCCTTCAGCACACTCCATGCTCCTGCACTGCCTCCAGGATTTTTCCATCTTTTCCCAGATCTGGCTAAGTGCCTCCTCAATTGACCGCTGAAAGGTTTCCATCGTCCCCTTGCCCTGTTCCTCAAAATGCTTCACAAACTATTTTTCAAACTCTTGGACCATCACCCCAGTCAGAATTTCCACTGTGATATGAGCAGCCACACCCAAGACCGGGTCCAGCACCTTCCCTCCTGCTGAGCTTCGCTGGCTTTCTGGCTCTGTCAAAGGATTACTCCCAGTAATCTTGTCACCAATCTTCTTCACAGATTTCAACATATTTTCACCGGCAAATTCCTTATCCTATACAATGGGCTGTTTTGATAACCAAAATTCTGAGATACTGGGTTAAAATGTCCAAAAAACAAAGACCATGATAGGAGCTACCTTATCTGCGACCTTCTTCTACCTGTCGCCATCGGAAGTCCTTTATTTTATTTGTAACCCTTGTCTAATATAATAGTACAACTTGAACATTGATTTGAATTTTCGGGACTCTGAAACTTTTCAGGCATCGGATCAACTTCATTTGAAATTGGGAACAGGACTTCAGGCACAATCATGCAGATCCAACAAATTAAGAAAGACGAGGAATTAAGGCGAGTGAGTGAGGTCTGGAGACAGGAAATAGACACAGCTGTCGACTGCGTTTGCAGTGTCACAAGTGAGAATTATGCATAGGGGCAAGTAACAGGGACAGGAGGGATACAATAAAGACACCATCATTGTTCAGGGGAGTGGCTGACACTATCGACGGGATTCTCCCGCACTTGGCACGATGGCCCGACGCCGGCTCCAAGAGCGGCACAAACCACTCCTGCGTCGGGCCACCCGGAAGTTGCGGATTCCTCCGCACTTCCGGGGGCTAGGCCAGTGCCGGAGGGGTTGGCACCATGCCAACCGGCGCCAAAGGGCCGCCGTGGGCCGGCGTGAGTTGGCGCATGCGCAGAACCGCCGGCGTGTTTCCTGCGCACGTGCAGGGGGTTTCTTCACCGCGAAGGCCATGGAGGAGTCTTACAGAGGCCGGCGCGGAGGGAAAGTGTTCGCCCATGGCACAGGCCCGCCTGCAGATCGGTGGGCCCCGGTCGCAGGATTGGCCACCGTGGGGACCCCACCCCAGGGCCGAATCCCCCCCGCGCCCCCCCCCCCCCCCGAGGACTCCGCTAGCTGCTTTCCAAGCCAGGTCCCACCGGGATGGACCATGTCATTTCACGCTAACGGGATTGGCCGAAAACCCCATTGGGGCCCGGAGAATTGCCGGGGGGGGGGGGCTGCTACCAACGGCCCCCGACCGGCGCGGTGTGATCCCGCCCCCGGCCGAAAACCGGCGTCGGAGCAGTGGGGCGAGATTCACGCTGCGCGCTGGCGATTCTCCGACCCTCAGATTATGGCAAGCGTCTGACGTGCGAATACATCAGCCTTGCCAATTCCAGCCAGCTCACATTAAAAAGCCTTGAAAACTCACACAGCTCCGTGCCACTACCTCTTCTGAATTGCCAGGTTGCTGACACCGTGCAACGCAGGCAGGATTGAGTTGTACCATAAAAATCACTGAAAATTGCCCCTGCATCATGTGGCACTGCCATCCCTGATGGTTCCCATTGTCTGCACCATCGTGTCGAAGCCCGCAGCGATGCTCCTTAGTGACTGGGACATGATCTGCAGTGCCTCAGCCGTGTCCAAGTATGACTGGGACAAGCTGTGCAGCGCCTCAACCATGACCATCTGATAGCGGGACATGTTCCGCAGAACCTCATCAAGGTCAGCCAGGTACTGGGTGACATCCCCTAGCGAGGCGGACATTCTGCCGAGACCCTCAGCCATGGCCGTCACTTACTGCGCAACACCTTGTACACCTACACTCATAGTGCCAACATCGTTCACCAGGCTCTCCACTGCAGTCGCCGCCCGAGCAGTGTTGGCCTTGGTGCCACTTACTGCCGGTGCCATCTCCTGCACCTGTAGCCTCTTGGACTCCTCCAAGTGGCTATCAATCTGCTGGAGTGACGTTAACATCTTCCTCTGAATGTCCCGGCTGCTCCCTATCATCTCCATCAGCTATAAATAACCCACTTTCAGAGGCTCAGCATCAGGCTGGGGCCCAGCTGGGTCCTGGGATCCAGCAGCCCTCCAACTGCTGTCTCGCCTGGGGGTTCCTGCCTCCACCAGATGTTCATCATCAGCGGTGTGGTACTCACCAGATTGTGCCCCAGAAGCGTGACCACTGACATTTCCCACCGAGGTTTGTGTATCACAGCTGTGACGCTACTATAACAGTTGTATCCTCGGAGCTCTCCTCCGAGGTGTTCTTCACAGAGTCAGAGGAGGGGGCCAACCCAGATGAGCCGGTGCCGTTGGCTGCTGGACCTGTGGGAGAATGGACATGTGGTCAGTGGGAGGGATGAGTCCATCAGTAAGGCAATCACTACTCACGTTGACAGGTCCTCCTGGTGGAGCCCGGTGGTTCCTCACCACTGCGGAGTCCGCCTGCCTCCGCTTTGGTGACCGCCCTGTCCTCAGCCACACCAGAACCCTCCAGGGCCCACTCCTCGAAGGAGGTGAAGATTCTGAAGTCCGGCGCCCCACTCTGGGTCTGGGCCCTCTCTCGCCGAGTGTGACACTGGAGGCCAGTCCTCCTGGTCACACTCCCCGAGCTGACTGCTGCTGCCACCTCGGCCTGGCAGCACTGACTGCCTTGTGGCTCACCCTCTGGGATCCTCGAGGGAACAGGCCATACCTCCTGGCCTCCACCGCGTCCAGGAGCCTCCCTTGGTCAGCGCCCCCGAATCTTGGGGCTGGTCTCCTCGTGCCATTATTACGAACTGGCTGAGGTTGACTGAGCAAGTGCAGCTTAAGTGCTGCTCGACGTTGTTAGCGGTGGGGGGGGGCTGGCGAATGCAGTCCCGACAAATCAGCTGGCAAGCCGTCATTCGCGGCGAGAAGCCTGTGAGGCTCATTGAGTGGATCAATTAGCATTGAATTACGTTGCCGGCCTCGCTGGAGTGAGCACTGCGACGCTCGCAGCAATTCTCGCTCACTACCACACTTACAAAGTTTTCCACAGAATCGCGCCCTAAGTTACTCACCATGGTAACAAAAATCCAATCCGAAGGGCTTGGAATTGTAACTGCAGACGTCATCATGCTTCTGTAAAACTCTCCAAGGTGGGAAACATGTGGCATGAAAGAAGGATATGATGGCACCATTTGTGAGAGTAACCCAATATACAGCTCTGTGTCAATAATACAGGAGTGGAGCATTTATGTGTGTACTATTAAGCCCTGGTCCAACCAATGGGTACGTATACCAGAATGTTCTTGGTGTCCTCTAATTACTGAAATAAATTCACTTATAGTTGTGAAATCATCAAAGCAATGTATGTATTTTTTTTTCCATTACTTAAGTGCTTCAGCAGCAGATGCTTGGATTCATACCGTAAGATTGAAATCGGTGCCAAACTCAATGGGAGCACTCTCCAAACACTTTGGCACTTTGGTTCAAATGTAGCTCACATTAATAGGTTGGAAGTCTCTCCTCCCAGCCTTCTATGGGTATTGCATGTGAAAATAGTTTTGGACAATTTAATTTCTATTGAATATTGATCCAAAAATTGACACTAAGTTGTCGGGCTCTAAAGAATGTTTGATATGGGGTCTTTGAAACGCTTATATTTTTCAGGATTCTGTTCAGGGTTTGAGATTAAGATGTGTTTGACGGATTTTTGCTCAGTGCAGATATGTGTCAAATGTAATCTATCTTCAGTCAATTCTTTCTTGCTCCATTTCCTTTCACTATTTGGTCCTTTGCTTGACACAGAGTACAGGATCTTTTGACAGACATGATTTGGAAAGCAGACACTTTGCTGAAAATAATCACAGAAATTGCAGAAATACTCAGGAGGTCTGGCAGCATCTTTGGAGAGAGAAACTTGTTGGGTGCAATTTTGAGCCCATGTTAGCAGTGATCGTAACTGGCGACATGGCCGCAAAAAATCCCAAGAGTCAAAAGACGAGATTCTCGCTGGCAAGACCTCGTTTTCCAATTTTCCCAGTGTAACAAGGTCCCTGGCCAGGAAGGATGGGAATCTCATTTTAATATTTTAACATGTCATTAGTGAGCTTTCATGAGTGCAATTTCTCACTGATGACACCAGTGAGATCCTCTCCAGTTTGTTGGCTGAAACGGCCCCTGTTCCGAAATATCAGAAGATTCCGCGTGGAGTTTCAGGTTAATGAACTTTTATCAGAGCTTTGCTGAGCTTTTTAAATTATCTTTTTGTCTGTTAAAGCATCTTAGGTGATGGTAATTTTAGGAAAATTATAAAATTGTAAAATAGCGGATACTTAGCTTTAGGTTGACAAGATTATCTAAAATGATCATTGATGTTTTGAAATGCATGTAGAGTGTTTGGCAGCAAACGTTCAAAACAGCATTGATGTTGAGGAGGGTTAAGAGCAAAAAATATGATTTCAGGATAAAAGATTCCATAAAGAGAGCCACAGGGGGGACCTTATGTAAATAGGAAAACAACTATATATCCAAGTTTTTAAATACTGAAATACACAAGTAACATAGATATCGGCCGGAATTCTCTGGCCATTCACTGATGGCAGGATTCGCCCATCCCACTGGCAGCACACCACCTTCTGTGGGTTTCCCGGCAGCGTGCGGTGATTTCCATGGGAATTCACATTGACAGCGGAGGGACCAGTGAATCCCGCTGCCTCCTGCCCCTGGGAAATCAGAGAGAGCTGCCCGTAATTTCAACATGTATTACAGAACTAGAAGACACATATGCAACGTCTATGAGCTTCGAAAAAGTCAGGAAATTGGAAGAATGTTTTCTTCCTCATATTTTAGTGAATAGGTGGTACAGACCCGTGCAGGAGTGTGGGGAAAAGGCACGGGAATGGCACTAAGCCATGGTGCTCATTTGGAGAGCTAGTGCAGACACGATGGGCCAAATGTCCTCCTGCACTATAACAATAATGTGATTCTATGATAAAATTTTTCAATTGAGGATTGGATAAATATCTGGCTAGAAACAGGGTTGTGGAGATAAGCAGAGGTTCAAATGCTCCATGCTTCTTCAATATCAAGACCAAGAAAATATTGTTTGTAGAAAACTACCAGTCACAATGGAATAATGGAGACAAATGGATATACTAGAGTTTAATTAAATTTCCGAGTAAAGGATTAACACTTCCCCATAGGAGATAAGGAATAGATTTATAAATTGGTCTTCCTATTGCAGAGCTTTGCACATAATTTTCCATTTTAATGAGGGCAGAATAACAAGGGACATGCTAACCTTTGTGCCAAAATGTTTAAAATGCACTCTTGTCTTGCAAAATCCTGCATCAGAGGCACTACTTTGTGAAATTTATCACAGAGGTTAGTTCATACATGGCTCACGGAGAAGAAGGCTTGAATGGCTTAAAATGTGTTCTTGAGATGTAGGTACACGGCAGTATTTATTATCCATCCAAAGTTTCCATGGCCATAAAGTGTATGTGTGGTCTTTCCCAGTTGAAGTTGCAACATTGGAGGACCCGAATAATAAACCATGTTCGAAAATTCTCCTTCCTTTTCCTTTTTCTCGCAACCTCTGCAGTAACATTGTTGGGTCTTTACTCCAGGCCTCCCAAAAGCGAGCGTGAAGTAGAGGTACAAATATGTAGACAGATTATAGAAAAATGTAGGAGCAATAGGGTGGTCATGATGGGAGATTGTGGGCGCAATTCTCCGATTGGGAGACTAAGTCCCGACGCCGGAGTGAAAACCGAGTGTTTCACTCCGGCGTCGGAGGCCGTTCCCAGCCCCCTATTCTCCGGCCCCTGGGGGGCTAGGAGCGGCGCCGCGTCATTTACGCGCGCTGGGCCTTGGCACCGCGTAAAAGCGGCGGCGCGTAAATGACGCGACTGGCGCCGTGTAAATGACGTCACCCGCGCATGCGCGGGTTGCCATCCTCCCCGCGGCCGCCCCGCAAGAAGATGTCGGATGGATCTTGCGGGGCAGCGGAGGAAAGGAGGTCCTCCTTCAGAGAGGCCGGCCCGCCGATCGGTGGGCACCGATCGCGGGCCAGACCCCTTTTGAGCCCCACCCGGTGCAGGAACCCCTCTCACCCCCCCCACAGGCCGCCCCCCAAGCGTGCCCACGCTGTTCCTGCCGGCAGCGACCACGTGTGGATGGCGCCGGCGGGAACCTGTCGTGTTGGGCAGGCCGCTCGGCCCATACGAGCCAGAGAATTGCCGCTCGCCCATTACCAACGGCAAGCGGCAATTCTCCTAGCGGTCAGCCGTGATTTGCGCCGCGCCGGTTTGGGGGGGGTGAATCACGTGCGGGCGTCAGGACGGCATGGTAGGACTCGCACGGCGCCCGGGCGATTCTCCCACCCGGCGTGGGGGGGGGGGAAATTCCGCCCTTTAACTTCCCCAACATTGAATGGGACTCATGTAGTGTTGGAGGGGTAGATGGAGCAGAATTTGTAAGGAGCATCCAGGAGAGTTTTTTAGAGCAGTAGGTAAATAGTCCAACTCGGGAAGGGGCCATACTGGACCTGGTATTGGGGAATGATCCCGGCCAGGTGGTTGAAGTTTCAGTCGGTGATTACTTTGGGAATAGTGATCACAATTCCGTAAGTTTTAGAATACTCATGGACAAAGACGAGAGTGGTCCGAAAGGAAGAGTACTAAATTGGGGAAAGGCCAAGTATAACAAAATTCAGCAGGAGCTGGGGAATGTGGATTGGGAGCAGCTGTTTAAGGAAAGGTTGATTAGAGTGCAGGACAGACATGTCCCTGTGAAAATGAGGGATAGAAATGGCAAGACTAGGGAACCATGGATGACTGGGGTGGAATTGTGAGACTAGCTAAGATGAAAAAGGAAGCATACATAAGATCTAGGCGACTTAAAACTGATGAAGCTTTGGAGGAATATCGGGAAAGTAGGACAAATTTCAAACGTGCAATAAAGAGGGCTAAAAGGGGTCATGAAATATCTTTGGCTAACAGGGTTAAGGAAATTCCCAAAGCCTTTGATTCGTAGAAAAGGAGCAAGAGGGTAACAAAAGAAAGGATTAGCCCACTCAAAGACAAAAGGGGGAATTTATGCGTGGAGTCAGAGGAAATGGGTGAGATTCTTAATGAGTACTTTACATCGGTATACACCAAGGAGGGGGACATGACAGATGTTGAGGCTAGGGATGGATGTTTAAATACTCTAGGTCAAGTCGGCATAAGGAAGGGGGAAGTTTTGGGTATTCTAAAAGGCATTAAGGTGGACAAGTCCCCAGGTCCGGATGGGATCTATCCCAGGTTACTTAGGGAAGCGAGGGACGAAATAGCTGGGGCCTTAACAGATATCTTTGCAGCATCCTTGAGCACGGGTGAGGTCCCGGAGGACTGGAGAATTGCTAATGTTGTCCCTTTGTTTAAGAAGGGTAGCAGGGATAATCCAGGGAATTATCGACCTGTGAGCTTGACGTCAGTGGTAGGCAAACTGTTGGAGAAGATACTGAGGGATAGGATCTATTCACATTTGGAAGAAAATAGATTTACCAGTGATAGACAGCATGGTTTTGTGCAGGGGAGGTCATGTCTTACAAACCTAATAGAATTCTTTGAGGAAGTGACAAAGTTAATTGATGAGGGAAGGGCTGTAGATGTCATATACATAGACTTCAGTAAGGCGTTTGATAAAGTTTCCCATGGCAGGTTGATGGAAAAAGTGAAGTCGTATGGGTTCAGGGTGTACTAGCTAGATGGGTAAAGAACTGGCTGGGCAACAGGAGACAGAGAGTAGTGGTGGAAGGGAGTGTCTCAAAATGGAGAAAGGTGACTAGTGGTGTTCCACAGGGATCCGTGCTTGGACCACTGTTGTTTGTGATATACATAAATGATCTCGACGAAGGTATAGGTGGTCTGATTAGCAAGTTTGCAGATGATACTAAGATTGGTGGAGTTGCAGATAGCGAGGACTGTCAGAGAATACAGCAAAATATAGATAGATTGGAGAGTTGGGCAGCGAAATGGCAGATGGAGTTCAATCCAGGCAAATGCGAGATGATGCATTTTGGAAGATCTAATTCAAGAGCAGACTATATGGTCAATGGAAGAGACCTGGGGACAATTGATGTACAGAGAGATCTGAGAGTTCAGGTCCATTGCACCCTGAAGGTGGCAACGCAGGCCAATAGAGTGGTCAAGAAGGCATACAGCATGCTTGCCTTCATCGAACGAGGTATTGAGTACAAGAGGCGGCAGGTCATGTTACAGTTGTATAGGACTTTGGTTGGGCCACATTTTTCCAAGAGTGGGGGTGTCAATTACAAGGGGTCGCGATTTCAAGGTGAGAGGGGGAAAGTTTAAGGGAGATGTGGAAAGTTTTTTATGCGGAGGGTGGTGGGTGCCTGGAACGCTTTGCCAGCGGAGGTGGTAGAGGCGGGCACGATAGCATCATTTAAGATGCATCTAGACAGATATATGAACGGGCGGGGAACAGAGGGAAGTAGATCCTTGGAAAATAGGTGACAGGTTTAGATAAAGGATCTGGATCGGCG
Source organism: Scyliorhinus torazame (assembly GCF_047496885.1). NCBI lineage: Eukaryota > Metazoa > Chordata > Chondrichthyes > Carcharhiniformes > Scyliorhinidae > Scyliorhinus > Scyliorhinus torazame. The sequence continues at coordinate 133,918,283 of NC_092712.1, forward strand.
CAGGCTGGGAGGGCCGAAGGGCCTGTTCCTGTGCTGTAATTTTCTTTGTTCTTACATCAGAATGAGTAGCATTTGAAAGCTTTTCACGATTAATCACCAAAATATCACACCACTGCTATAACATTAGGAAAAATTTAGCTCTTGTGTGGCAGGGAACATGTTTTACATTGTTGGAAACATTTTATGCAAAAGAATATATGTTTTACCCTTAATGTCTCCAAAAAGAAAATAAATAACTGATTTGTAACTTACCACATACCCAGCAGCATGTGCCGTTTTATTCTTCTTTGATCTCTAGATAACAAACAAAATTTGAATTTACCTGGTCCTTTATCACATTGAAATGTCTGAAAGTAATTTGCAGAATTCATTTATTTTATATTTCCGTGATCGCTAAGCAAACAATTGTGGTAGTGACTCAATATCAGTAATGTCCCACAGGCAGGCAATGAAGTGAACACTCAAGTATTCTGGTTTGTTTAGTTGTGTTGATTGAGGGAACAATGTGGCTGAAGTGCAAGGAGGGCTTTCTGCTCTTGTTCCCGAACAATAAAAGATCTCCAGCAGAGATATAAGATCTTGATCTCATTCAGTGGAAATATATATTTTACGCAGAAATGCAGAGTCAACCAAAGACATTTCGGCTAGACTTAACAAGGGTCATGGCATTGTGAACTCACTTTAAAAGAGTATGGTGTAGCCACAGAATCTCGATTACAACATAAATTCATCTTCCGGAAATTCTTGCGTCCGGTGACAATGTATAGATGTGAATGCTGGACCATGAAGAAGAGTGACAAAACTCAAATAAAAACAGTTTTATTTCTTCCATTCTTTAACAGGACATGGATGTTGCTGGCTTGGCCAGCATAACCATAATTGCCTTTGCCAAGGTGGTGGTGAGCTGCCTTCTTGAAACACTGAAGTCCTTTGAAATGAAAGATCAAGATGAATATTTTGGCCGCGATCCAATGGCCATGCTGCGCCCGAAAGGCAGCTCCCCATGGTGCAGTGCGGCCGATAGAAGTCGGGAGACCCCACTCCCGGGATCTATCTAGCTCTCAACACCTTGTGAGATCTAACGTGATCTCGTGAGACGTTGCGATATAAATCCCTCCCATTGTGGGCAGGAGTTTTAGCAAATCTGCACATTAGAGTGAGACAGCTAGTTTTTGGTTCAAACATGGACCAAAGAGCTGAACGCCAGAGGTGAGGTGAGAGTGACTGCCCTTGACATCAAGACAGCATTTGACCGAGTATGGCATCAAGGAGCCCGAGCTAAACTGGAGTCAATGGGAATCAGGGGGGAATCTCTCCGCTGGTTGGAGTCATACCTGGCACAAAGGAAGGTGATCCAGGATATCATTGCAGCGTTTCCTCAGGGTAGTGTCCCAGGCCCAACCATCTTCAGCTGCTTCATCAATGACCTCCCTTCCACGATAAGGTCAGAAGTAGGGATGTTTGCGGATGACTGAACAATGTTCAGCACTATTCAAACTCCTCAGATAATGAAGCAATCCATGTCAAAATGCAGCAAGCCCCGGACAATATCCAGGCTTGGGAGGACAAGTGGCAAATTACATTCATGCCACACAAGTGCCAGGCAATGACCATCTCCGACAGAGGATCTAACCATCACCCCTTGACATCCAATGGCATTACCATTACTGAATCCCACACAATCAACATTCTGGGGTTTACCATTGATCAGAAACTGAACTGGACTCGCCACATTAATACTATGGCTAGCAGAGAAAGTCAAAGGCTAGGGATTCTACTTCAAGTAACTCACCTCCTGAAAGCCTGTCCACCATCTACAAGGCACAAGACAGGAGTGTAATGGAATGCCTGGATGAGTGCAGCTCCAACAACACACAAGTAGCTCGACACCATCCAGGACAAAGCATCATGCTTGATTGTTCCTCCATCCACAAACATTCAAACCCTCTACCACCAACGAACAGTGGCAGCCATGTGTACCACCTACAAGATGTACTGCAGAAACTCACCAAGGTTCCTTAGATAGCACCTTCCAAACCCACGGTCATCTACAAGGAAAAGAGCAGCAGATACCATCACCTGAAGGTTCACCTCCAAGTGACTCACCACCCTGACTTGTAAATATATCACCACTCCTTCACTGACACTGGGGCAAAATCATGTAACTCCCTCCCTAACAGCACTGTGGGCGTACCTACACCTCAAGCACTGCAGCGGTTCAAGAAGGCAACTCACCACCATCTTCTGAAGGGCAATTATGGATGTGCAATAAATGCTGGCCTAACCAGCGTTGCCCACATCCCGTAAATTACATTTTTAAAAATGCATGTCTCGAGGTACCCGAGGCAGTGAGAGCTTTCCCCTTCCCCTAGGAGACCACGGGTGAGCGCCGTTCATTACTGGTCTCCACAAATGGGTACCAGATGAAACGGTACTCATGGGGGTCTCCCAGGGGGTGGGAGGCCCTCAGGTCAATGCCCTTTGGACAGGGTAGCAACCTGGCACTGCTGGCGCCAACCAGACACCCTGGCACTGCCAGCCTGGCAGGGGCACTGTCAGGTTGGAACTGCCAGTGTGCAAAGCTGGCATTTGTTGTGAGCTGCCGATCGGGCCGGTGGTGCCCTGCGCTCTGCCCCCAATGGGCCGAGTTCCCGACAGTGTGGGACACGTGTGGTCTCAGCGGTCGTGAACCCGGCGTGGCGGCTGGGGACTGTGTCCAGAGCCACAACACTCGGCCAAAATCTGTGCCGCTGGCCAGAAGAGCTTCTGTGAAGGCTGGTGGGACTGGTGGGGGGTGGCTAGGGGGTCGTGGATGGCGGGCCTGGTCCGCGCATGGCCGGCGGCATGTTGTACGGCATGACCACTGCAGGTCATCAGCCCTGCGCATGCGTGACCAGGGACATGTCCATTCTCCAGCTGTTTTCGGCATTGGAGCCAGGGGTTTCATCCTGTGCCGCTGCTAGCCTCTCACCAGACACGGAATTAGTGCGGGGTCGGCGCCAATTTGTTTCATGTCAACCTCCCGTGAATTCTCCATTCGAGCCAGCATTTAGCCGCTGAAACGGAGAATCCAGCTCCTGATCTCTCGCTAAACTGAGGAGTTCCGGCGAGCATATTTAACCGCGTGTTTCCCAACGCTGCGAGCACCGGGAAACACGCGGTTAAATATGCTTGTGATGGGACTTTGTTCCAATTTAGTTGAATTGCGCCCTATGTTTGTCATAGATAGCCAAGCGGACCACCAAGTGGGTGCTCAAGAATGCCAGTATTAAGTGGAACCTGCTTGAGGCAGTGATATCAAGGAAGGTCACGTATTTTGCACATGTGATGTGAATAAGAAGAGAATGTTTGAAAAACAGGTCATGCAAGACAAAACACCGCCAGACATGAAAAAGGAGGGCCCAAGATAAATAGATGGATAATATCAAACGTGGAATGGTCCCTCTATGGGACGGCAGTGAGAGCAACAGGGAATAGAAATTATTGGAGAAAGATGATTAGTGCAGCCAATTCTCATAATGAGGACAGATGAAAGACAAGGCAAGACACGTCATTTATGCAAAGGTTTTTGAGACTGAATGCAGTTTTGCTCACAATAGGAACATTGTATTATTTTTATTCTTAAATCCAGCATTTTCAGTTTCATAAATATTCACCAACTTGCCCCTCAGTTTAAAAATATCTTTTACAATTCTTTATCGTTTCTGAACATGGAAGAGGATATCATCATGGTTGAGCCTCTTTCATTCTCACTTTATAACCAGCCACTAAGATTGGTGTGGAGTGATGATCCTCTGATTTCTGAAGTAGTTGTCCTTCACCGACAGATGAAGAACACCCCATGCACGTGACATATGTGTCCAACCAGCTAGAAGTGCCAGGGTGCATTGAAGCCCAACATGCTTGCACCGCAGTGCTGCCTCCTCATGGTATTTGTAGCAAGATCTGCTCGAAATTGTCCAACAACCAATTCCGTACCAGCCTCCCCGAACAGGCGGCGGAATGTGGCGACTAGGGACTTTTCACAGTAACTTCATTTGAAGCCTACTTGAGACAATAAGCGATTTTCATTTCATTTCATTTCATATCAGTCTGATATTATCATCGCTAGTGAGGCGTGTGATATCAATCCAGTTAACATGATGCAAGAAGCTCAGCATGTGACTGAATCTCATTACTCCCTCTGTTTGTCGTCAAATTACTTTAATCAGGTGACTCAGAAAGAAATGGTGAGTAGTCACAATCATTGAAAACCCCAGCTGTGAGGTTATTCCAATAGTTACTATTTTACTGTTCTATTAAATAGAAAATATCCAGAAACATTGAAGGAATAATTGCAGAGGAATGAATTCATTAAAGTGTCATTGCCACCCTCTTGGCGAGCTGAGAAGGTCCACATACATACTATTATGATGCTCAGCAAACACTTATGATATTTTTGATGTTAAAAAGGAATCTTTTTGCAGTGACTTGCTGGTGGTCAAGACTGGGAGATATTTACGGAGCTGCAATTTATGCATTTCACATGGGGATTTACTTGCACTTCTCAAAAAAGCCTGAGTAAAAGAGAATCCATTCAAGGGCCGGATTTTTGAAAACCCTTGTTTTGGGGGTGAGTGGGGTGGGGGGGGGGGGGGGGGGGGGGGGGTAGGCGTTGAGGGGAAGGACTGCAGGAAGTTTGCAGATTCAGAATTTTGTGCCGCTGGCCGGCATCTGGTTTGCAGGATGCCGAAGGGTTATTAAGGCTTGTAACTACAGGAATTTTCCAGTTAGCAGGCAAAACCATGCACTGCGAATGGAACATGGCCGGTGAGAAGAAGCAGGAGATGGCCAGGAGGCAGGGTCAGTATTTAATCTAGCTAGGGTCCTCAGCCACACCCACCAAAGCCCCTTCAGCCGCAGCTATGGCTGCCAGTCGTCCAGTGCAGAGGGAGCTCCTCCACTATCATGGCCGGACAGCTACGGCTGTTTTGAAATTAAATTAAATTTGCCTTGTCACTCTTTCCATCTCTCTCTCTCTCTCACTCGAGGCATCGGCACTTGCCCCCTTGGTTGGTGGATCTGCCAACATATCATCGCTGAAGGACCTCTTATTGGTCGTACAGCCTCCCAATCCTCAAATGGATGGCAAGTACATCCTCTGGCCACTAATTGGCCAGCTTATTAAAAACGTATTATATCCCAAATCCCAGGACTGTGGGGATGGGACCCATATTTAATCCCAACATGGGTGCCCCTGCCCAAATGGAAAAACCAGCCTCCAAAATACATGAATCTAATGTTAAAATGGTGGATTGTAAGGGGGAAATAAAGTCAGGACATGGGGCGAAATTCTCTTGAAACGGCACAATGTCCGCCGACTGGTGCCCAAAACGGCACAAATCAGACGGGCATCGCGCCACCCCAAAGGTGCGGAATGCTCCGCATCTTTGGGGGCCGAGCCCCAACATTGAGGGGCTAGGTCGGCGCCGGACGAATTTCCGCCCCGCCAGCTGGCGGAAAAGGCCTTTGTTGCCCCGCCAGCTGGCGGAAAAGGCCTTTGTTGCCCCGCCAGCTGGCGTGGAAATGACATCTCCGGGCGGCGCATGCGCAGAAGCGTTAGCGGCCGGACGGCATTCCCACGCATGCGCAGTGGAGGGAGTCTCTTCCGCCTCCGCCATGGTGGAGACCGTGGCGAAGGCGGAAGGAAAAGAGTGCCCCCACGGCACTGACCCGCCCGCGGATCGGTGGGCCCCGATCGCAGGCCAGGCCACCTTTGGGGGCACCCCCCAGGGCCAGATCGCCCCGCGCCCCCCCCAGGACCCCGGATCCCGCCCGCGCCGCCTTGTCCCGCCGGTAAGGTAGGTGGTTTAATTTACGCCGGTGGGACAGGCATTTTAGCGGCGGGACTTCGGCCCATCCGGGCCGGAGAATCGAGCGGGGGGGCCCGCCAACCGGCACGGCGTGATACCCGCCCCCGCTGAATCTCCAGTGCCGGAGACTTCAGCAACCGGCGGGGGCGGTATTCACGCCAGCCCCCGGCGATTCACCGACCCGGCGGGGCATCGGAGAATCTCGCCCATGATTTCTGCAACATTAAACTATTTTAGCACTGAGCACCACTAAGCTAATGTTGCTGAAAAGGCATTTCTCCTGCAATTGTAAAGGCCACTGCTGCATTAGGTATCTCCACAACAAGCGCCTTTGAGGTCAGCACAGGTAACATTTGCAACACAGGTGGTCCACATGGGCGACATTCTCCGACCCCCCCGCCGGGTCGGAGAATCGCCGGGGGCTGGCATGAATCCCGCCCCCACCGGTTGCCGAATTCTCCGGCACCGGATATTCGGCGGGGGCAGGAATCGCGCCACGTCGGTTGGCGGGCCCCCCCCCACGATTCTCCGGCCCAGATGGGCCGAAGTCCCGCCGCTAAAATGCCTGCCCCGCCGGCGTAGATTAAACCACCTACCTTACCGCCGGGACAAGGCGGCGCGGGCGGACTCTGGGGTCCTGGGGGGGGCGTGGGGCGATCTGGCCCCGGGGGGTGCCCCCACGGTGGCCTGGCCCGCGATCGGGCCCCACCGATCCACGGGCGGGCCTGTGCCGTGGGGGCACTCTTTCCCTTCCGCCTTCGCCACGGTCTCCATCATGGCGGAGGCGGAAGAGACTCCCTCCACTGCGCATGTGCGGGAATGCCGTCAGCGGCCACTGACGTTCCCATGCATGCGCCGCCTGGAGATGTCATTTCCGCGCCAGCTGGTGGGGCACCAAATGCCTTTTCCGCCAGCTGGTGGGGCGGAAATTCATCCGGCGTCGGCCTAGCCCCTCAATGTTGGGGCTCGGCCCCCAGGGGCGGCACGATGCCCGACTGATTTGCGCCGTTTTGGGCGCCAGTCGGCGAACATTGCGCCGATACCGGAGAATTTCGCCCCTTGTTCCTGTACAGACCAATATGTCTGATGCTATGTTTTTCAGAGGAAACCCCTTTATCACTTACCCAGTGGAAGAGATACCACCTTAAAACAAGCACCTGACAGGCTTCACTTGAGTACAGCACTTTACAGTTGAAACTCATGTGTTAACCACAGCCCTGTACATCTACAGAAATGGCTACCAACCCTGTAAAGCCGATGGTTTCAAAATACAGAAATATGACACTGTGCAATCATGCCTAATTTCAACTGCAGTTGACCAAAGGACTGAGGAGATTAACAATGCTTTTTGGAAAATTGAAAATTGATGAAAGCATTGTACATGCATAAATATTTTTGCATCAGGCTATGGACAAGATCTATATTCGAACATGCATACCTCCTGCCACTGACCAATGTTGTTCTGGCACAACATTTTGGTCCTGTGAATATGTCATACTTGCCCTCCACTCAAGAAGAATGATCACGTTTCAGTCCTCTCCCATCCATTAGCTTCTTTCCTGGACCCTACAAAATGAATGACCAGTGTCCATGTAAAGAACAAATACAAAATCTACACTTATTTTGGGATATTTACATTTTTAATGTGTTTTAAAACTCTGCTTCCTTTGGTGACCCAATAATCTCAGACTTAGTCTCGGAGCTCCTTCACTTTGAGGAGTGACAGTGGGGTAGGTGGACGTTAAGTGGGGTGGTCTCAAAACTCTAGGTTTATGATCTCATGATGTTACCACAATAGCAGGAGCCACATCTCACAATAAAATGGCTGCCAGTGCATGCTCAATCCTAGCCACTATCTCAATCTTAGAGACCTCTGGCAGTAGTTGGAGGATGTGCAGTCATTTCTAGGGTCATGAAGGTCATCATCTCAAACTCGGACAGCTGTTTTAGCAGAGTTGGTCCATCATTATCCTTGGCTCTGTCCCGATGTTCATTAGCAATTTTGATCTATTAATTTAACAAAATTATGAAGGTATCAACAAGTGCCTAAGTAAACCCGATAGCACCCCTTTATCTCTGTCTGCTGACAGACTCCCCCTGTGACAGAACTTCTCACACTATCTGAAGTGTTGAGATTGTTTGTTTACCACTGCAAAGGTTGAATGAAGAAATATTACATCAAAGGGTCAATAATACAAATTTCTTGCAGCCGCTTACATCAAGCATACTTTTCAAATTATTTTCCAAGAGTGCTGCCACTGAATATTACCATTAGATCCACTCTTGAATGAAGATTTTTCCAGCATACAAGCGTGTCTATACTTAGCATTCCCTTTTGATCACTGAACTTTTCCTTCCAGGTTTGTGCCTCGATATGGTGGGAGCAGCTCACTGACCTCCATCCATTTGTTATGCAGCTGGGATTTTAAAGGTGGCAGTTAGAACACCAAACACTTCCACCTTCTCTGCACTTTGACAGTAGTCACAAGGATTCTCTGCTGAAGGCAGAAACCTTTCGTGTTGACCTCATCCTGTACATGATGCCCAAATCAGCTGTTCCCTTCAGCTCAATGGAGACCTGTTGGCACACCCAATTTTCCAAATTGCAGTCAATCTGCTTCTAGGCCTCATATACATTTTCCAAAATGTATTTCCCATGCTCGTTTCATTAAATGGAAAAGCCTTGCCTTGTCACACATTAAGCTATGCCAGCCCTCTCTGTTGACAGCCCATTTAGAGAAGTACCACAGATTAACGTAGCCCCAATTATTCCCGCCTCAGAAAATTGGGACCAACAATCTTAGTTGGGAGTCACAAAAGCAGTTCAGAAAAATACATTTAGATAGAATAGAGATTTAATTGAGCGAGAGATCATTGATTGATACAGAATTGTTGGACAATAAAACTGTGCTCCAGCCTCTTGTGAATTGAGAGTGAGATATTATAATAGAATGGTAATTGCATTGAAATGACATCTTCTGTGGATTCAGTTGGCAGGCTGATGATTCCTGTTTGAAAACAAAATGGGCAATGAAACAACACTAAGGTGGTGGAATATAATCTGTTGCAGTGGTTACAGTCACCCTGTGTTAGAATTTCAAATGTGCTGTCTTTGTATAAAGGCAAAAATTGGAACCCTGCAATGGTGTTGCAGTATGAACAGGCTTTTATTGTCACCGTTTGGACTGTGTTGAGATTGCACTGCGCCTCAGGCTGTTTTAATTATAAAAATAGGCAATTGGCTCAGAAGGTAAATCCGGTGACAAGGGTATTGAAGTGATATAAACATCGTTGTATCTATCACCAAACTTTGTTCCACCCCATCTTACACAATATAAAATCCATCACCTTTCCCCCTCTTTAACTCTGAAGAAGTCATACAGACTCAAAATGTAAGCTCTCTTTCTCTCTCCATAGATGCTGCCAGATCTTATGAGTTTTTTTCCAGCATTTTCTGTTCTTCAGTGTTTTAAGGTAGATGCCTGCAATCACCCCATGCTTTATGATACTGAATGTATGGGATCTCTGAGGATTCATCAGGTTGGGATCGTTGAAGAAGAGAAGGAAGATTTGAGGAAGTTCCATCTTCCTGCTGTTCTCATTTATATCTTGATTAACCACTTACCCTGCCAGCTGCATTTGGTACATTATGGTGTAAGAGAAAGAAAAACAGAGCAGTGATTGTTTCCCTTCAGTTGCTTAAAATGGTCGGGCATACATTTAGATTGGGAGCTGGTTAGCTCCGTTGGCTAGATGGCTAACTAGTGTGGTTCAGAATTCTCCAACAGCTTGGGTTTGATTCCCATTCCAGCTGAGGTAGACTTGGAATCTGCCTTCTTGCCCTGCCCCTAAGAGTGGAAGGCAATTGCAAACCACCGCTGACAAAATCTGTCAAGAAAACAGCTCAGAATGAAGCACTTACAGACAATGAGATAGGACCTGCCTTTGGGAAGTACACACATGACTATTTAGATTGGTGAAGTTGAGATGCAAATGCTGAATGAGTGTGTGGTACATTCCTCTATGTGCAATCTTAAAGCAGATATTGATCTTGATAGATAGCAAACAGTTTGTGTATCAAATATAATGCTCAGTCTATATTATAAGAGTACTAACCTCCATACCAGAACTCTACTGATCAGCCAAGAAGCTATATTGCAGCAATTTTTGCTGGCTGTGATTGAAGCATGCGTACATGCAGCTTTTTTTATGTGTGCTCACCATGGCCCACATGTGCAAGCGATGTGCCAGAGTATCCATATTTTTTGAAAAAAAGCATTTTGTCAAAGCTTTTTGTCTTGCACTCATCAGGACAATTGCACGAATACCAATGTCAGGGAAATAACAACTTTATACACTATGAGAAGAGGGTGCTGATTGGTTGGCAAGTATACTCTGATTGGTCGAGGAGAATATGTCAGTTGATGGAGACTGACAGTTAACTGTCAAACATTGTTTAAAATTTAAACCAGGTAGCTGGACTCTGCTTGGTGAAGGCATTGCCCTGCGGCATGAACAAGCAATTGACTATCATTTTATTTTGTTTTCTTGAAACTGCCACAAGTTGTGTACATGAGGTGACATTCTCCATTCGGGGGACTGTGTTCTCCCGCTGGGTTGAATTGCTCCTGATTTTATGCTCCCACATATCAGGAAGCAATTCTCAATCCTCAGCCATGCAATTTTATGCATGGCGAAGATTGCAAGCGATTCCGGAGGGAATCCCCCTATCGAGCCACCATTTTGAGCAGGAGACCCGATATCAAGGACACAGTTGGCCACCCCTCTCCCCGCATCGCAATTCAGCCTCCACCCCCCCCCCCCCTCCCCCCACCATCGCACATCGCCTGGATTTTCTGGGTCCCCCCCCTACCCCCAAGGACAGGAGTGACTGGACCCGCCCGCACCCCAGAGACTCTTAAATAGGGGGACCCATTTGCATCCTCCCACTAGCGGGATTTCTGGTGCCTGTGGGGGGCCGGAGCATCGCAAACGGGCGCTGACCCTAACTTCCGATTCTCCGCGACATTGGTAACCCCTCTACCAGTGATGGCCAGTGGAGAATTTTGCCCATGTTTACATATCTGCGGAAATCAGGGTCCTGTGTTCATCTATGTAGTTTACAGTGCACGCAGATTTACAAGATTGCGAGCCAGACTGGCAATCTTAAATTTGTTGTCAGCATAATTTTTAACACGCTGAGGATTATTTAGCGATATTGTCCAAACACAGAATCACATCTAATGTTGGCCATTGCGTTTTGAGTTTTGTAAGCATGGGCTGGTTGGGTACAGTCTGTATTATTTTGCGCAATGTGAACAGCTGGAGGGACATGCTGTTTGATATGATCCACCAGTCTTTGGGACTATATACCTTGTGCTAGATTCTCCGCCGGTGGGATGCTCTGTTTTGCCGGCAGCCCGGGGGTTTCCCATGGCGTGGGGCAGTCCCACAATGGGAAACCCCATTGACAGGCCGGTGGAACGGAGCATCTTGCCGTCAGGGTGAAACGGAAATGTGGCGCGGCGTGGCAGAGAATTCAGCCCTTGGTATCACACTGGCACTGAAACTGGGTCTACCTCAGATCTCTCTGGAAGAGCAAGGTATCTCAAACATTTGAGCAACAATGGAAGCGAGCTGTTTAACGCTGCTACTATCCACTAGTGACATGAGTCTGATTCACCACCAACAGGATGCTACTGTCAAGCCAAAAGGTTGTTCTGCCGACCATATAAATGAGTAATGTGGTATATGTGACAGGTGATGGAATTTAAGTTCAATTATTATTCAGTTGATTCACAAAAACATGGACTTGAAAATGATCTCAATAATTGTTCAATGATGCTATCATGAATTGTGGTAAAACCCAATCGAGTTCACTGCTATCCTTTCGGGAAGAAAATCTGCTGTCCTTACCTCACCTGGCCAACATGTGATTCGAAACCTACTGCAATCTAGTTGACTTTTAACAACTCTCTGAAATGTCCCATCAAGCTGCTGAGTGGTACCAAAACGCAACAGAAATGTCAAAAAGGAATAAATCCAGGGTGGACCAAATGGCATCAACTTGGGCATGACAAATTAAATGGCATATTCTTTCCTGAAGAGACTTCCTCACACATATCTGGAGACTTCTGACAGATTTTTGAGAACTGTCCCGCAGAATGGTCAAGCAACAGCCTGACATCGTCATACGAACAGAACTGTGGGCACGATTCTCTGAAAAGAATTCTAAGTGTGGTAGTGAGCGGCGACTGCCGCGAGTTTCCTGGCGCTCAGCCCAGCAGGGCTGGCAATGCTATTCAACATTAATTGGTCCGCTTAATGAGGCCCCACGGGCTTTTCGCCGCAAATGATGGCTCGCAAACTGATCTCGAGGTGTAAAAGCTCAGAGCTGTGGTGACCTTGACGGCCACCGGGAGTGGTTGTCCTCCTGCTCCATTTAAAAAAAATTAATTTATGGGATGTGGGCGTCGCTGGTTAGGCCAGCATTTATTGCCCATCCCTAGTACTCGTTCAGAAGGTGGTGAGGAGATGCCTTCTTGAACTGCTGCAGTCCTTGAGCTGTAGGTACACCCACTGTGCTGTTAGGGAGGGAGTTGATGTTGCCCAGCAACAGTGAAAGACCTGCGATATAATTCCAAGTCAGGGAAGGTGAGTGACTTTGAGGGGAACCTCCAGGTGTAACCAAGACCGTGAGGAAATGGCAAAGGTGTTGCACTGCCTCCTTGTTGAGGCGGAGCCTCCTGCGGCACGCGCTATCTGTCATCTGTTCAAACGACCAGTGGCGCCTATACATTGGCCTGATGGGCGGCTGGTTCCTCAGGGTGTGGGGCGGGGTCCAGCGCATGGTCTGCCGCCCCGAACATCTTCAGACACTGCGGCTGTCGCCGTCTCCGGCGTCTGGCCGCCCGGCCGAGCAGCAGCACCACGAGGGCAAGTTCTGCTGAGTCCAAAATCCCTGCTCTAGCGTTCAATATCTGTAAGGCATTGGAAGAGGGTTTTAGACTGACAAACAGTGGTGGCTCCCACCCCGGGACCCTCCATTCCCCCATTGATTCACCCCTCCCCCACCTGAAAAGTCCAGCCCACTCAAACCCGGCCGCAGAGGGTCCCCCTCACCGGACCCCAGACCCTTTACTCTGGACATCCACTCATAACATCACCTGGGCCTGGCGTTGGTCCCCTCCCCATGGCACTCACCCCCTCCCCATGGCACTCACCCACCCTCCGGCCGGGGATATGTCACCAGAGCTGTGTCTCATCCCCTGGGTGTTCGGATGTTGTCTGCTGCATGTGTGGTGTTGCTTCCCGAAGTGTTCAGCCAGAGTGTCCAAGTATCGTGGTCTGGGTAGGATGCTAGGCAATGACTCCCACATACTATATGGAACTTTTTTTTCCAACTTGCTAATAAAGCATCTCGCAAAGCATAATGTGATCACAGGGGCTGGTTTAGCACAGGGCTAAATCGCTGGCTTTTATAGCAGACCAATGCAGGCCAGCAGCACGGTTCAATTCCTGTACCGGCCTCCCCGAACAGGTGCCGGAATGTGGCGACTAGGGGCTTTTCACAGTAACTTCATTTGAAGCCTACTTGTGACAATAAGCGATTTTCAATTTTTTCATTTCAGTAGTGCCAAGTAGAGATTCCTCTTGGCCTCCTCCTGAGGACCCCAGCATAATAAATGCCAATTTCCAGCCAGTTCGATTTGTCCCATGTGATATCAAGAAACAGTGAAGGCTCTGCATGCTGCAAACACTATGGGCCCTGATGACATTCCAGTGATAATACTGCATACTTGTGTTGCAGGTGCAGCTGTGCCACTAGCCAAGCTGTTCTAGTGCAGCTAGAACACTGGCATCTACCCAGAAATGTGGAAAATGTGTCAGGTATGTCCTGTCAACATTAAGCAGGACAAATCCAACTTAGCCAATTACTGCTACATCAGCCTCCTCTTGAGCACAAACAAAGTGATTAAAGGTGACTTGAGCAATGCTATCAACGAGCACTTACTCGATGATGTTCAATTTGGGTTCTACCAGGGCCACTCAGCTCCTAACTTCATTATATCCTTGGTCCAAACATGGACAAAAAATCTGAACACAGGTGAGGAGGTGAGAGTGACTGCCCTTGACCAAGTGTGGCATCAAGGAGCCCCAGTAAAACTGGAGTCAATGGGAATTGGTGGAAACTGCACTGGTTAGAGTCATACCTAGCACAAATGAAGGTGATTGAGGTGCTGGTTGTTGGACACCAATCATCTCAGTCCCAGAACAACACTGTCCTAGGCCCAACCATCTTCAGCAGCTTCATCAATGGCCTTCCCTTCACAAGTGGGGATATCCACTGATGATTGCACAATGTTTTGTACCATTTGTGATGCCTCTGATACTGAAACAGCCCATCCATCTCCATATTCAAAATTACCTGGGCAAAATTATATAGCATGAGCTGATAACTGGAAAGTAATGTTCCTGCCACACAAATGCCAGGAAATAACAATCTCCAACAAGAGAAAATCTAACCAACTACCCGTGACATTCAATGACATTACTATCGTTGAATCGCACAGCTGACATTCCTTCCAACATTCTGCTAGCGGCTGTTTCAGCCCATGAGTCCAACCCTGTCACTGTCTCCAAGCCCATTCTGGGCCTCCCTGTTGCTGTGATTCCCACCGGGCATTAATTGACCGACCGGTACTTGAGTAGTGAAAGAAGATGGGATTGGACAGGAAAGGACAATACACCTCCTCAATACGTGTCCTTCGTCTACTCCTGCACCTCTTTCTTCTGTTCTACTGTTCTTGTGAGTTATTTTGCTTCTGCCCATGTCACTCACTCACTCACTCCCCATAAAATTCTGCCCATACTTTTCAAAATGCTGAACAATTCAATTCTACATTATAGCTCATCAACATGAGTGTAAACTAGCATAATCTGCATTTTCTGAGCGAGGAATGTTCACCAAATAACAAAGAAATGCCCTGCATTCCTCCAGGCGTGGAGTGAATCTTATTTTCATTTTTATTTTTAAAATCTTTTTTCCTTATTTTCCAATTAAAGGTCAATCTAGCATGTCCAGTCCGCCTACTCGGCATATCTTTGGGTTGTGTGGGTGAGGCCCATGCAGACACGGGGAGAATGTGCAAACTCCACATGGACAGTGACCTGGGACCGGGATCAACCTCGGGTACTCAACACCTTGAGACAGCAGTGCTAGTGCAGTGGAATCTTTAATGTTCACATGGACATGTAGATAGGACCTCTGTTTAATGTTTTATTTGAAGGAGAATGCTTCTGACAATATTCAGCACTGTGTCAGATCAGATTAAGTACTCAAGCCCTGGGGTAGGATTTGAGCCTACAAACCTTTCACTCAGAGCCAAGAATGCTACCAAGTGAATGAGCTAGATACTTATTGAAGAATAGTTATTCAAAAGCTATGGGACAACCTTCAACGGGTAAAAGTGCATTGTATGAGCTCCATAGCAGACACAATATAACTGAAGCCAGTTGTAAAATCAAGTGTTAACAGTCCCAGGCCAATATGGAATTTTTATCAATCTTTAATGTTACAGACATTGTCAGAAATTTGCCAATGGCTCTTCTGTCTTCAGTTAAGCAGTTTATGCACACAGACACCATAAGACTTGTGGGGAAAAACTTTGTTCATATAGCACAATCAGATTGCATTGATTCCCAGGAGCAGGCAGTAGTACAGGCCCTTACCTGTGTGGCCTGCAGGGGTTCCAGCAATGATATAAATGAGAAATTCTACTAAGGTAGTGGCTGGCGCTGTTGTTGCCTGCCCCATAGAAGAAACATACTTGCAAATCACCTCTGGACACACATTTCCCCTGTGGATCTTGTTTCAAGTCTTATGCCTCTGGTTAAAACCATTTTCTGGAATGGTTTTAAATGCTGTCATAAAAACGTAATTATACCTGCCACAGGTAGATTGAACGGATATACACACAGTCACGAACCATACTGATGTTATCTGCGAGGGTATCCCTACTTGGAACATCGGTTCATGTGGGTATTTTGTTTTGTTTTTGGAATCGTATAAGGAGCCAACTGAAACCCCAAGTCGTTGTGTAACAATTATTATAGATTATTTATTCAATTAAAGAAAGGCAAATACACATGACCAAGACTATACTATGCTGAGACAATTAAGTACATGAATTACTAAACACATACACAGTTTATATAGAACATACCCCTTGTTCCAATATATATCTATGATCCCTGAACTCCTTAAGACTTTCCCCTTCCCCCAAACAACATCCAGATTAAATAGATCCACAAGTAAAAAACAGCTTTTTGTAACCACAAAATACAGGTAGGATAATCACGGCTGAAAACGCCTTGTCCTGGTCCAGTAAAGCTATTTAAACTGTTTTTATGGAGGTTTCTGCACTGCCTTGACTCTTAGACTTAGAGGTTGTTAGATGTAAAACTTGGCCTCCAGGCTGCTAACTGGAAACTGGCTTGTTTGCTTCTGAGGCTGCTGGATGTCAACTGCGTGCCTTGCTTCTGAGGGTCCTGTCAATTATACCTCTGTTCCACTTTGATTCTGCCTTCAGTGCATTTGGCTGTCTGGCCCCCTTAAAATTTCTTGACTCTAGAAATTAGCATGTGTATGTTTCACGAATCTTCCAATCATCTAGTTAAACTGCTTCTGGTGTAAATCTCATTGCTGGGAAAAACGCATCTCATCCTGTCTTTGTAGGCTGGCAACTGCTGTTGCTCGGCAGATTTCTACCTGTTACAGGGTATATTGCACCCTATTTTGTTTTGTTAAATTTGTTCTACTGCTCTTACTAGGCAAATCCATGACAACACATACCATGTGACGACTAGGGCTTTTCACAATAACTTCATTGCAGTGTTAATGTAAGCTTACTTGTGACAATAAAGATTATTATTATTATTACCAAAGATTAAAATATATATCACTCTCTGTTGAAATATTGGGGGGGATTCTCCCAAATGGAGCCCAAGTGTTCGCGCCGTTGTAAACGCTGTCGCGTTTCACGATGGCCTGAAACGGGCATGGGGATGACCGATTCTGGCCCCCACAGGGGCCAACCTGCGCATGCGCGGGGGACTTCTTACGCCTGCCGGTCCCGACTCAACATGGCGTTGGTGTTCAGGGGCCGGCCGCGCAGGAAAGTGGGCCCGTGGGGGGCGAGGCCGGCCCGCCAATCGGTGGGCCCCGATCGCGGGCCAGACCCCATAGGAGGCCCCCCCCCCACAGGGACAGAGCCCCCCTCCCCACCCCCACCCTCCCACAGGCTGCCCCCCGACCGTTCGTGCAGAGTTCCCGCCGGCAGCGACCAGGGGTGAACGGTGGCGGTGGGACTCTGTCGTATTCGCACGGCCGCTCGGCCCATCCGGACTGGAGAATCAGCGGCCCCGCCGATTCCAGCGGCCGGCGCCCGCCCACCGCGCCAGAGCAAATGCCCCCGATTCTCCGCACCTCGGAGAATCGCGCGCCGGTGTCGGGGTGTCGTGGCATGGTTGCGGCGATTCTCCGGCCCGGTGTGGGGCTCGGAGAATCGCCCCCATTATCCTTGGTACACTCTCTTAAAATTGGCAAATGGAGTAAAAGTTATGTGAGGAAAAACCTTTTCACCCAAAGGGTGGTTGGAGTTTGAAACAAACCTCCTCGGAGGGTGGTGGAGATATGTTTGATTGAGGTATGCAAAAGGAAATTGGATTGCTCTCTGATAAGAAAGAATGTGCAATGATACAAGGATCAGACAGGAGAGTGGGATTCGGTAGAATCCCCTTTCAGAGACACAGGACAGATTTGATGGGCTGTATGGCCTCCTACTGCGCTGTGATTTAATAGTGATGCGATACCGCCAATATTTCCTTCCATAGTAAACTGCAACCCTCTCATGATCTTTAGGTATTTTGCAAAGTAAAAGCTTTAATTTATACAGATCCTTTATTGTGAAGGGAGCCATAAACAATGTGCATATTGGAGGTCATGTTATATTGCAGAGCATTATGCTGAGAGTTTTCGACATGGTAGTGGAGCTGATTAGATTGCAACATGTCCCATTATAGATTTTTTGTCTCTCTTGTTTTACAAATGCATCCTTTAGCATCTTTCTGTTGACATCGATTACACGCACTTGATGCTGATAGATATAAAGCTTTATTCTGCTCATCTGTTTGAGTAATGACTGTCCTTTTAATCAGATCTGTGATCTGCTGGGATGTAGATAACATGCCACATCATGCAAACAAATGATGAGCTTTTTGAAATAGTTTTCACAGTTGATGAGAAACAGATTCTTGGTACAGTATCTCATTTTGAAAGCTGTCTAGGCTTTGCATGTAACAAAAAAAAACATCTTAATTATCTTAGTGTTTGGTTATATTTCTGAGCTGTAATATCCTGTGCTCTTGCAGCAGATTATTCTGGCAGTATATCGACAAGTTGACATTATTTCCAAATCTGACAAATAGCAGATAATGTAATAGAAAGCATTAGTCGTGAATTCATGTGGCTATAATGTAGCTTGCATAACTGTGTCGTCGTGAGATGACCTCACAATTTACTCTTACTGGAATGTGGAAGAGCAGAATGTGTTTCAGTGCAAATCTGTAAATTCAACCCGAGAATTTTACATTTTCCTCTTTTGAAAACGAGGTCTAAGTGTCCTTTTGTTCAGGATGACTGCTAATCAGCGTACCGGAAGAGAATATTTTAACACAGGGATTCGCTGACAAAGGGATGAAAGATTAATTATCAGGAGAGATGGGCGTCACGGTAGCACAGTGGTTAGCACTGTTGCTTCACAGCACCAGGGACCTGTGTTCGATTCCTGGCTTGGGTCACTGTCTGTGTGGAGTCTGCACGTTCTTCCCTATGTCTGCGTGGGTTTCCTCCGGGTGCTCCAGTTTCCTCCCACAAGTCCCAAAAGACGTGCTTGTTGGGTGAATTGGACATTCTGAATTCTCCCTCTGTGTACCTGAACAGGCACCGGAATGTGGTGACTAGGGTTTTTTCCCAGTAACTTCATTGCAGGGTTAATGTAAGCCTACTTGTGACAGTAAAGATTATTTTTTTTAGATAGTACGATTTCTGAACCAGTAAAAGAAAATCTGTCTGAAGAAAGTGAAAATGAGCACTACACTAGCTTCCACCTCTCTCTACTTGTAACCTGCAGGAGAATAAGAGAGGTTCTGGCTAGACGAGCATTTGGCACCTATCCCTAATTATCCTTCAGAAAGAAGGTGGTGTTGAATTACCTTTTTGATACTTTGAAGTCAATGCCATATTCGTACACTCACAGTGTTGTTAATTAGGAAGATTCAGAATTTTAAGCCAGCAACAATGAAGGAACACAGTTATTTCCAAGTCAGGATGGTGTTTGACTTGGTTAGAAATGTGCAGGTGATGGTGGGCGGGATTCTCTGATCCTGAGGCTAAGTGTTGACGCCGTCATAAACGACGTCGCGTTTCCAGATGGCGTCAACATGGCCTCAGGATCAGCAATTCTGGCCCATATAGGGGGCCAACACGGCGCTGGAGCGACCCACGCCGCTCCAGCTGCTGATCCCAGCGTCAACTGGGCGCCGCGGGGTCCGCGCATGCACAGTTGCACCGGCGCCAACGCGCGCATGTGAGGCCAGCCCACCGATCGGTAGGTTCCGATCGCGGGCCAGGCCACAGCGGAGGCCCCCCCCCCCCCCCCCCGGGGTCGGCCCCCCCACACACACAGACCGCCAGCGGGACTCGGGTTTTTTGCGATGGCCGCTCGGCCCACCTCGGGCCGAGAATCGCCGGGGGGCCCCCGTAGAGCGGCCCCCGACCGGACCCGTGCCAACCACGGCAATGGCGCCGATTTTCCACCCTGCGGAGAATTGCGCCCCGGCGTCTGGGCGACATGTCGCAATTCACGCCGGTCACAGCGATTCCCCGGCCCGGCCCCTGGCTGAGAGAATCCCGTCCCGTGTTCCTACATGCTTGCTGCTCTTGCTCTTCCAGGCAGCAGAGGGCTTGAGTTTGGAAGGTGCAGTCAAAGAAGCATTGTCAAATTGCTGCAGTGTTTCTGAGTATTCTTAGACATCAAGGCCGGGATTCTCCCTTCTGCGGAATAAGTCCCCACGCCGCGGGAAAAACCGGCGCCAACCACTCCAGCACCCGAAAGTAAGGAATTTTCCGACCCTTCGGGGGCTAGGTGGATGCCGGAGGGGTTGGCAGCGCTCCAGCCGGTGCCAAAGGGATGGCGCGAGTTTGAAACATGCACGGGACGGCCGGCGTGATCTCGCGCATGCGCGGACAGACTGGCGTATTTCCACACATGTGTAGATCGGCCGGTGTATTTCCGCGCATGCACGGGGATTCTCTTCTCCGCGCCGGTTCCCCGGCAATGTGGCGGAACCCTACAGGGGCCCGGCGCGGAGGAAAGAAGTCCCCCCACGTAACAAGCCCACCCGCAGATCGGTGGGCCCCAATCGCGGGCCAGGCTACCGTAGGGGCCCCCCCCTGGGATTGGATATCCCCACGCCCCCCCGAGGACCGCCCTCGCATGCTCACCTGTCAGATACCGCTGTGCGTGAGGTGAGTAATTCACGGCAGCGGGACTGGCCAAAACTGGACTGCCGTTCGGCCCATCGGGGCCCGGAGAATTGCCGGGGTGGCCGCTATCAACGGCCCCCGACCGGCGTGGCGGGAATCCCGCAAAACGGCGGCAGAGAATAGGGAAGCCGGCGTCGGCGGGGCGGGAATCTCGCCTCCCCCCCGGAGATTCTCCGACCCAGCGGGGGGTCGGAAAATCCCAACCCAAGTTTCTGGTGAAAGATACAAACAGTAAATATGCATCATGCATATCAAAGATCAAGGAAGTGTGGATGTCATGCTTCAATGTTATTGTGCCTTAGTGAGACTTCATTTGGAGAACTGGATTCAGTTTTTGGAACTTTATAACTTGAACTTTCTTCGATGGGGTGGATGTAGATTCACCAGGATAATGCTCGGACTTCAAAGGTTAAATTAAGGTGGCAAAATCTGTATACTTGACTTGTCTTCCCTTGACATTCAAATGTTGACATACGGCCTAATTGACAGGTTGAAAACACTAAAGGA
Organism: Scyliorhinus torazame; assembly: GCF_047496885.1. NCBI lineage: Eukaryota > Metazoa > Chordata > Chondrichthyes > Carcharhiniformes > Scyliorhinidae > Scyliorhinus > Scyliorhinus torazame. The sequence goes on from NC_092712.1 coordinate 133,939,250, forward strand.
ATCTGATAGAGTAAATACAGGAAAATTACTTTCAATAATGGGAGAATTGAAAAGAAAGGGACATAATGTAGAAATAGACCAGTCAGAAGAGAATTCAGGAAGACTTGAACACAAGGGACTGGATTTTACAATCCTCTGCCAGGCATGTTTTCGGTGGGGGAGGACGTAGGATAAAAGTGGAGGAAGGTCCATCACCTTCCTACCCACCCCGACCCTGTCACCATAATAATGGGTGTGTCGGCATCAACATCGGCAACCTGCCTGCTGTTTTTAAAAAGAACATAAATGGGAAAATTGGCTTGGTACCCATGATATTTCACACTGGTCACGCCATAAAGCAGTTGGCGTGGGAAGGTGGGTGGGAGTGGGGAACCCGCTTTTGAAAGAAAATTTTGGGAAATCCAGAAAGGAATGGCAGAATAGAATTCGGGGTGAGGGGGATGTGCCCATTGAATACACCCCCCCCTCCCTCCCCCAAGATGTTCTTCCTTTGATCCTCCCCACCTGGCCGCAAAGCCCATACCTCTCATACCCCTCTTTAGGTTACCTGCTCCCTCCCTGCCCCATAAAACTAGGATTTGTCTAAGTTCTTTCTGCCCACCACCTAGTTCTAGCGCTCTGGGACTGCTTGTGCCAGTTCAGAGGTATGAGTTCTTCCCACAGAGAGATGGAAGTCCCATTCTCAGTTAAGCACACCAGCAGCAGAGTTCGGGGTTTTTTTAGGTCCATCAGCTGCCAGCCAACTCTTCAAGAAATACATCACCAAGCACCCCCCACCCCAGCCACATTCAGCCTAAGAAGCAGTAGAAATAAGTTAATAGGATATAGGAGCAGAATTAGGCCATTCGGCCCATCAAGCCTGCTCTGCCATTCCATCATGGCTGCTATGTTCCTCATCTGCTACCTTCAATGTTACAGACCAAGAGCTGGATTGTGAAATCAGCCAGAGCATCTCCTCACTGGAACACATTACCTAGGAGCAGGAGTAGGCAATTTAGCCACCCGAGCCTAACACCCTTAATGTGATCATGGCTGATCCCATCCTAGCCTCAACTCCACCGTCCTGCCTGTTCTCCGTCACCCTTCAACCCATTACTAATTAAAAATCTAACTCCTCAAACTTACTCACTGTCCCTGCATCCACCGCACTCTGGGATAGCAAATTCCTCAGATTCACAACCCTTTCGGAGAAGTAGTTTTTCCTGAAATCTGTTTTAAATCTGCTACCTCTTATTCTAAGATTATGACCTCTCATTTTAGAATGCCCCACAAGAGGAAACATCAGCTCCACGTCTACTTTATCCATACCTTTTAGCATCTGTATACCTCAATTAGTTCTCCCCTCATTCTTCTAAACTCCACAGAGTATAGGCCTGAATGGTTCGATCTCTCATACGACAAGCCCCTCATCTCTGGAATCAATCCAGTGAACCTCCTCTGAACTGCCTCCAATGCCACAACATCTTTCCTAAAATAAGGGAACCAAAAATGTGCACAATATTCCAAGTCAATGCCTTGTAATAATCTTTATAATCTTTATTATTGTCACGAGTAGGCTTCTATTAACACTGCAATGAAGTTACTGTGTAAAGCCCCTAGTTGCCACACTCCAGCGCCTGTTCAGATACAGAAAGGGAGAATTCAGAGTGTCCAATTAACCTAACAGCACGCCTTTCGGGACTTGTGGGAGGAAACCGGAGCACCCGGAGAAAACCCACGCAGACATGGAGAGAACGTAAAGACTATACACGGACAGTGACCCAAGTGGAAATCGAACTGTGGACCCTGTCGCCCCATAGTATAGTTGCAACAACACTTTCTTAACTTTATACTCCATTCCTTTTTCTATAAATGCTAACATTCCATTTGCTTTCCTTATTATTTGCTGCCCCTGCCTGCTCGTTTTCTGTGACTCAAGCACGAGGACACCCAGATCCCTCTGCATCGGACCCCGAAGTTTCTCCCCATTTAGTTAATAAGTTGCATTTCCATTTTTCCGACAAAAATGCATAACGTCACACTTATCCACGTTAAACTCCATCTGCCACATTTTGGCCCACTCTCCTAACCTATCTATATCCATTTGTAAGGTTCTTATTTCCATTCCAAAAACGTCAATTGAAATTTTCAAGGTGGATGAATAGATCTTGTCGGGTAAGGATATCACAGGGATATGGAGAAAAGGCAAGTGGAAGAAGTTAAGGTACGTATCAGGCATGACCCGACTAAGCAGAATTGTCTTGAGGAGTTGAATGCCCTACTTCTAATACTATTTTCCTGAGGTCCTATAATTTTACCTTAAATTAAAGTTGCCTACCTCAGAGCAACTTTTAATCAGGGGGCGGGATTCTCTCATCCCGTGGCAAAGTGTCCACGCTGTCATAAATGCCGTCGCGTTTTACGACGGCGTGAATGGGCCGCTCCCAGGGCTAATTCTGGCCCCTACAGAAGGCCAGCACAGTGCTAGAGTGGCACCGGCGCCAACGCATACATGCACAGTGGCTTCCTTCAACGCGCCGGCCCCGACGCAACATGGCGCAGGGCCACAGGAGCCGGTGCGTAGGAAATTAGTCCCCCAGCCAGTGAGGCCAGCCCGCCGATCGGTGGGCACCGATCGCGAGCCAGGCCGCATCGGAGACCCGCCCCCTCCCCCCCCCCCCCCCGGGCTGAGAGAAGGTGTGGATGGCGGGACTCAACGTTTCCACGACGGCCGCTCGGCCCATCCCGGCCCGAGACTCGACGGGCCAGCCGCATAGAGCGGCCCACGAACGGCACCGCGCCATCCACCTGGGGCAATGGCGCCGATTCTGCGTGCCGGCATCGGGGCGGCGTGGCCCGGTCACGGGGATTCTCCAGCCCAGCCAGGGCTGAGAGAATCCCGCCCCCGATATCCAAGCACCGAAGGCTGAAGCTTACTCAAACTCTTTAGTAAAGTTGTTAAAGACTCCCAGATGTCTATTTATTTCCATTAGACTAATTAGAGGATAAATCCATTAATGATTCAACATTGAGCTACAATACCTATCTATTTGACAGGTTAAAATGTTATTTTATTGATAAGAAATAAATGGATCTCCTGCTATGATGCTAATGGTGAGATAGCCACTGTTTTGCAATGACTGGACACTTGTGTATTCTCAATCCTAATTGCTCCACTAGCAGAGCAGTGGCTGTGCCTTCTGTTGTCTAGACCCTATACTCGGGAATTCCCTCCCTACACCTTTCCTCCTTTAAGATACCAATGCTGTGATCAAACTTTTGACATCAGGGGCGAGATTCTCCGACCCCCCGCCGAGTCGGAGAATCGGCGGGGGCTGGCGTGAATCCCGCCCCCGCCGGTTGCCGAATTCTCCGGTACCGGATATTCGGTGGGGGCGGGAATCGCGCCGCGCCGGTTGGCGGCCCCCGCCTCCCCGCGATTCTCCGGCCCAGATGGGCCGAAGTCCCGCTGCTAGGAAACCACCTCTCTTACCGGCGGGACAAGGCGGCGCGGGCGGGCTCCGGGGTCCTGGGGGGGCCGCGGGGCGATCTGGCCCCGGGGGGGTCCCCCACGGTGGCCTGGCCCGCGATCGGGGCCCACCGATCTGCAGCCGGGCCTGTGCCATGGGGGCACTCTTTTCCTTCCGCCTTCACCACGGTCTCCACCATGGCGGAGGCGGAAGAGACTCCCCACACTGCGCATGCACGGGGTGCCGTGAGCGGCCACTAACGCTCCCGCGCATGCGCCTCCCGGCAATGTCATTTCCGCGCCAGCTGGTGGGGCACTTCCGCCAGCTGGCGGGGCGGAAATCAGTCCGGCGCGGGCCTAGCCCCTCAACGTTAGGTTAGGGCTCGGCCCCCCAAGATGCGGAGGATTCCGCACCTTTTGTGCGGCGCGATGCCCGACTGATTTGCTCCGTTTTTGGCGCCGGTCGGCGGACATCGCGCCGATACCGGAGAATTTCGCCCAATATCTCCTTTTGTGGCTCGATTTCTCTTGTGAAGCATCTTGGGAAGTTCCATTACATCAAAGGTGCTCAATAGATAAAATGGTTGTCCTGTGTTAAACTGTAAAATACGCAGAATATTGCCACTAAACATTACAAAGAAATCCTACTTTTCCTTGAAAGTGAAGGATAAACAATGGTTTGCCAAGTGCAGCTTTGCCTGTTAAGTTTACATCCTCAAACCTGATTGCCTCTGAGCAGTTTTTGCATGCCTGTTATGAAATGTGTACCAATCAGCAGGCTTTGGATGCTTCAGACAGATTTAGACACTTTGACAAGTGTAAAACTTTTAATTATATAGTTGTGTGGTTTTCAATTGTTTAGAAATGCCATCACATTTTGTGCAGATGATTTGCTGAATCTCATTGCTGCGTTTTATCATTTGTATGATAGAGTAGCAGAGCAACTGATTTTTTATACATTTCCTTCAATTTACAGCTCCCTAGTTTTCAATGAAGTTGCAATATTAAATATGTGATTTGGCACTGAACTCCCAAATTGCTTTGCTACTTTCATTACCTAATTCAAAATACTGGATAATTCAATTCCTTCATGCAAAAATCTATGATTGGAAATACAATGCATCCGAATCACAGAAACTGTGTTAAAACATAGTTAATAAAATTTTATCACTACATTTTCTTATACCTAATAAAACATTTTATAACGGATGTAGATGTTGTGCTTCCTTGAATCACTGATGTCTGGGTCTCTGAATTTGTCTATATATATGTTTCTGGAACATACCTCTTCATTCACCTGAGGAAGGAGCTGCGCTCCGAAAGCTAGTGACATCGAAACAAACCTGTTGGACTTTAACCTGGTGTTGTAAAACTTCTCACTGTGCTCACCTCAGTCCAACGCCGGCATCTCCACATCTTGAATCACTGACACAAGGGGCTGGATTCTTCAACCCTCCGCACGAAATCGCGCTCGGCGCAATTACCCAAAATAGGCTCCCACGCCAGCAGGCGATTCTCCGGCAAACGGAGAATCGGCACCATTCACGTGCGCACGCGATCGACGCGGTGCCGGTCAGGGGCCGTTGGAAAAAGCCCCCCCCACCGGCGATCCTCTGCGCTCGATGGACCGAGTGCCTGCCAAGTCCCGCCGGCGTGGTTCTAATGTGGTTCCACCTGGGAGGAACTCAGTGTCGTGGGCGTTATGGTGGGGGGGGGGGGTGGAGATCGGACACCGTGGGGGGTCCTCGACGACGGGCAGGCCCGCGATCGGGGCCACCGATTGACGGGCCATCGCGATCCGGAGTGACCTATCTTCCTCCGCGCGGGCCCGCTGTGTGGCTCCGCCATGTCGGTGGCTCCCGCTCCGAGGTGGGCTGCCGCGTGCATGCGCGGACCTGCTTGTGGCTGCCGTGCACATGCGCGGCCGTGCGGTCTGTCCAGCAGGGAGTTGTCGAGGAAAAAGTCCGGAGTGATTCTCAGCCGTTTTCCGGCGGGCGTGGGGACTTCCTACCCCAAAGGGAGAATCCCGCCCAAGGACTTTTAACAAATTTGATTACATTTTTTGAGGCGGTGATTAGATATGTAAATAAATGGTGCATTTGATGTAGTTTATCTGGAGTTCAGCAAAGCCTTTGACAAGGCCTCACATGGGAGACTTGTGAAGAAGGCAAATGTACATGGGGTACAGGGTAGTTTTAGAAGGTGGATTCAAAATTGGATAAGTTGTAGGAGGCCGAGGATGATGACAGACGGCAGCTTTAGTAACTGGAAGCCAGAGTCCAGTGGCGTACCACTGGGATCTGTGCTGAGTCCCTTATTATTCATCATTTATATAAACGCTATAGGGGCAGGGGCAGGGGGGCGATGGGGGAGTTGGGGGTGGCAGTGGGATCAGTAAGTTTGCGGATGACACAAAGATTAATCGGGTGGTTAAAATGAGGTTGAGTGTCTTGGGTTGCAGGAAGATACAGACGGGATGGTCAAATAGGCAGATAAGTGGAAGATGGAATTTTTTTTCTTCTAAATTTAGGGTACCCAATTATATATTTTTTTCCAATTAAGGGGCAATTTAGCGTGGCCAATCCACCTAACCTGCATATCTTTGGGTTGTGGGGTGAAGCCCACGCAGACATGGGGAGAATGTAAAAACTCCACACAGACAGTGACCCGGGGCCAGGATTCGAACCGAGGTCCTCAGCGCCACAGTCCCAGTGCTAACCACTGCACCACACGCTGCCCTGGATGGAATTTAACCCTGAAAAGTGTGAGGTGACTCACTTTGGAAGGAGAAATTTGACAAGGAAGGGTGGATAGGGAGCATCTGTTCCCCTTAGTTGAAGGGTCAGTTCGGAAGGGACACAAGTTTAAGGTAGATTTGAGAAAAAATCTTTTTACCCAGTGGCTGGTGACAGTCTGGAATGCACGGCCTGGGAGGCTGGTAGAGGCGGGTTGCATCACATCCTTTAAAAAATAGCTGAATGAGCACTTTGCATGTCATAACATTCAAGGCTATGGGTCAAGTGTTGGCAAATGGGATTATGTAGGCAGGTCAGTTGTTTTTCACGCATCGGTGCAGATTCGATGGGCTGAATGGCCCCTTCTGCACAATGTTATTCTGTGAAGTACTGAATGAATGGCATGACACTGGGAATTTCCGAGGAACAAAGGGACCTTGGCATGTTTGTCCATGGGTCTCTGAAGGCAGCTTTACAGGATGGTGAAAATATGATGGTGAGCATATGGGACACTTGCCTTTATCAATCGAGGCGCAGATTACAAAAGCAGGGAGATCATGTAGAACATAGAACATAGAATATAGAACGATACAGCGCAGTACAGGCCCTTCGGCCCACGATGTTGCACCGAAACAAAAGCCATCTAACCTACACTATGCCATTATCATCCATATGTTTATCCAATAAACTTTTAAATGCCCTCAATGTTGGCGAGTTCACTACTGTAGCAGGTAGGGCATTCCACGGCCTCACTACTCTTTGCGTAAAGAACCTACCTCTGACCTCTGTCCTATATCTATTACCCCTCAGTTTAAAGTTATGTCCCCTCGTGCCAGCCATATCCATCCGCGGGAGAAGGCTCTCACAGTCCACCCTATCCAACCCCCTGATCATTTTGTATGCCTCTATTAAGTCTCCTCTTAACCTTCTTCTCTCCAACGAAAACAACCTCAAGTCCGTCAGCCTTTCCTCATAAGATTTTCCCTCCATACCAGGCAACATCCTGGTAAATCTCCTCTGCACCCGCTCCAAAGCCTCCACGTCCTTCCTATAATGCGGTGACCAGAACTGTACGCAATACTCCAAATGCGGCCGGACCAGAGTTCTGTACAGCTGCAACATGACCTCCCGACTCCGGAACTCAATCCCTCTACCAATAAAGGCCAACACTCCATAGGCCTTCTTCACAACCCTATCAACCTGGGTGGCAACTTTCAGGGATCTATGTACATGGACCCCTAGATCCCTCTGCTCAGCCACACTTTCAAGAACTTTACCATTAGCCAAATATTCCGCATTCCTGTTATTCCTTCCAAAGTGAATCACCTCACACTTCTCTACATTAAACTCCATTTGCCACCTCTCAGCCCAGCTCTGCAGCTTATCTATATCCCTCTGTAACCTGCTACATCCTTCCACACTATCGACAACACCACCGACTTTAGTATCGTCTGCAAATTTACTCACCCACCCTTCTGCGCCTTCCTCTAGGTCATTGATAAAAATGACAAACAGCAACGGCCCCAGAACAGATCCTTGTGGTACTCCACTTGTGACTGTACTCCATTCTGAACATTTCCCATCAACCACCACCCTCTGTCTTCTTTCAGCTAGCCAATTTCTGATCCACATCTCTAAATCACCCTCAATCCCCAGCCTCCGTATTTTTTGCAATAGCCTACCGTGGGGAACCTTATCAAACGCTTTGCTGAAATCCATATACACCACATCAACTGCTCTACCCTCGTCTACCTGTTCAGTCACCTTCTCAAAGAACTCAATAAGGTTTGTGAGGCATGACCTACCCTTCACAAAGCCATGCTGACTATCCCTGATCATATTATTCCAATCTAGATGATTATAAATCTTGTCCCTTATAATCCCCTCCAAGACTTTACCCACTACAGACGTGAGGCTCACCGGTCTATAGTTGCCGGGGTTGTCTCTGCTCCCCTTTTTGAACAAAGGGACCACATTTGCTGTCCTCCAGTCCTCTGGCACTATTCCTGTAGCCAATGATGACATAAAAATCAAAGCCAAAGGTCCAGCAATCTCTTCCCTGGCCTCCCATAGAATCCTAGGATAAATCCCATCAGGTCCCGGGGACTTATCTATTTTCAGCCTGTCCAGAATTGCCAACACCTCTTCCCTACGTACCTCAATGCCATCTATTCTATTAGCCTGGGGCTCAGCATTCTCCTCCACAACATTATCTTTTTCCTGAGTGAATACTGACGAAAAATATTCATTTAGTATCTCGCCTATCTCTTCAGACTCCACACACAATTTCCCATCCCTGTCCTTGACTGGTCCTACTCTTTCCCTAGTCATTCGCTTATTCCTGACATACCTATAGAAAGCTTTTGGGTTTTCCTTGATCCTTCCTGCCAAATACTTCTCATGTCCCCTCCTTGCTCGTCTTAGCTCTCTCTTTAGATCCTTCCTCGCTACCTTGTAACTATCCATCGCCCCAACCGAAACTTCACACTTCATCTTCACATAGGCCTTCTTCTTCCTCTTAACAAGAGATTCCACTTCCTTGGTAAACCACGGTTCCCTCGCTCGACGCCTTCCTCCCTGTCTGACCGGTACATACTTATCAAGAACACGCAGTAGCTGATCCTTGAACAAGCCCCACTTATCCAGTGTGCCCAACACTTGCAGCCTACTTCTCCACCTTATCCCCCCCAAGTCACGTCTAATGGCATCATAATTGCCCTTCCCCCAGCTATAACTCTTGCCCTGTGGTGTATACTTATCCCTTTCCATCATTAACGTAAACGTCACCGAATTGTGGTCACTGTCCCCAAAGTGCTCTCCTACCTCCAAATCCAACACCTGGCCTGGTTCATTACCCAAAACCAAATCCAACGTGGCCTCGCCTCTTGTTGGCCTGTCAACATATTGTTTCAGGAAACCCTCCTGCACACACTGTACAAAAAACGACCCATCTATTGTACTCGAACTATATATTTTCCAGTCAATATTTGGAAAGTTAAAGTCTCCCATAATAACTACCCTGTTACTTTCGCTCATATCCAGAATCATCTTCGCCATCCTTTCCTCTACATCCCTAGAACTATTAGGAGGCCTATAAAAAACTCCCAACAGGGTGACCTCTCCTTTCCTGTTTCTAACTTCAGCCAATACTACCTCGGAAGAAGAGTCCCCATCTAGCATCCTCTCCGCCACCGTAATACTGCTCTTGACTAGCAGCGCCACACCTCCCCCTCTTTTGCCTCCTTCTCTGAGCTTACTAAAACACCTAAACCCCGGAACCTGCAACATCCATTCCTGTCCCTGCTCTATCCATGTCTCCGAAATGGCCACAACATCGAAGTCCCAGGTACCAACCCACGCTGCCAGTTCCCCTACCTTGTTTCGTATACTCCTGGCATTGAAGTAGACACACTTCAAACCACCTACCTGAACGCTGGCCCCCTCCTGCGATGTCAAATCTGTGCTCCTGACCTCTATACTCTCATTCTCCCTTACCCTAAAACTACAATCCAGGTTCCCATGCCCCTGCTGCATTAGTTTAAACCCCCCCAAAGAGCACTAACAAATCTCCCCCCCAGGATATTTGTGCCCCTCAGGTTCAGATGTAGACCATCCTGTCTGTAGAGGTCCCACCTTCCCCAGAAAGAGCCCCAGTTATCCAAAAATCTGAAACCCTCCCGCCTGCACCATCCCTGTAGCCACGTGTTTAAATGCTCTCTCTCCCTATTCCTCATCTCACTATCACGTGGCACGGGCAACAACCCAGAGATAACAACTCTGTTTGTTCTAGTTCTGAGCTTCCATCCTAGCTCCCTGAAAGCCTGCCTGACATCCTTGTCCCCTTTCCTACCTATGTGTATAAAACCTTGGTGGGGGCACAGCTGGAGTACTGTGTGCAATTCTGATCACCACATTATAGGAAGGATATTATTGCACTGCAGGGGAGGCAGAGGAGATTCATCAGGATGTTACCTGGGATGGAACATTTAAGTTATGAAGAGAGGTTGGACAGGCATGCGTTGTTTTCGTTGCAGTGGAAAAAACTGAGGGACGACCTAATCGTGGTGCACAAGATTATGACTGGCATGGGCAGGCTGGATAGGCAGCAAAAACAGAAAATACTGGACAATCGCAGCAGGTCTGACAACTGTTGCGATCGTCCAGTATTTTCTGATTTTGATTCAAAATGCGTCTAGGCAGAGGGATCTGGGTGTCTTTGTTCCTGAATCACTGAAAGTTGGTATGCATTTACAGCATGTAATTAAAAAGGCAAATAGAATGTTTGCGTTTATTGCAAAAGAGCTGGAGTATAAAAGTAGAGATGTGTTACTGCAATTGTATAGGGTGTTGGTGAGGCCACACCTGGAGTATTGTGTCCAGTTTTGGTCTCTTTATTTGAGGAAGGGTGTGGTGGCATTGGAGGCAGTTCAGAGGAAGTTCACCAGATTGATTCCAGGGATGAAAGGGTTGACATATGAGGAGAGATTAAACAGTTTGGGTTTATACTCATTGGAGTTTAGACTTGATTGAGGTATATAAAATACGAAAATGAATTGATAAAGTAAACGTAGACCAAATGTTCCCCCTTGCAGGGCAATCTAGAATGAGAGGTCATAGATATAGGTTCAGTGGCGAGAGATTTAGAATTGAAATGAGGAGGAACTACTTCTCACAGAGGTTGATGAATTTGTGCAACTCACTGCCCCATAGTGTGGTCGAATCTGAGTCATTACATGGTTTCAGGAAGGAGATAAATATATTTCTGATGAAAAGCGGGTTAAAGGGATATGGGGAACAGGTAGGGAGATGGATTTTAGACCAGGAAGTGATCAGCCGTGATCTGATTGAATGGCGCAGCAGGCTCGAAGGGCTGTATTTGCCTACTTCTGCTACTAATTCATATGTTCCTATCTTCAGATTCCACATCCACAGGAATTTGCTTTTATCTTCGTGGATATGGAGCAGCTGTTCTCCTGAGTTGAAGGGTCAGTCACGAGGGGACATACCTTTAAGGTGAGGGGCAGGAGGTTCAGGGGCTGTGAAGAAAAACCTTTTTACCCAGATGGTGGTGACGGTCTGGAATGCACTGCCTGGGAGGTAGCAGAGGCGGGTTGCCTCACATCCTTTAAAAAGCAACTGGATGGGCATTTGGCACATCATAATATTCAAGGTTATGGGCCAAGTGCTGGCAAATGGGACTAGGTAAGCAGGTCAGGTGTTTTTCATGTGTCGGTGCAGACTCGATGGACTGAAGGGCCTCTTCTGCACTGTATTATTCTGTGATTCTGTTAACAAGGTAGTTTATTCACTAGCTCTGCAGCTGCTTGAACACTTGTGCTCTGCCTGCTCTCCCGGAAATAACTAACTCCCGCGTTCCTGCCGTTTGGTCTCTTTTGTCGCTGCATTTTCACGTGATCACTCAGACTACAACATACATCTCAATTATTCATGCTCCTGCTGTTTTAGCTTTTAACAGTGCCATACTTACGTATTTTTATTCAGTGAATAGGAGGAACTCTGTTGATAATTTGAAATCCTGTCTTCCTTCCACATAAGTAACTCACACACTATATGTGGAGGTCACAAATCAGTTTGCATTTTCATATTCCCTTCTCCATCTCTCTTTGCAAGAATTTTTCATGATTAATAGTCAAATAGCTCCTTAACAAAACTTTTGACGTCACATTTTTGTGCTGAAAAATGAATGTTTGAAACAGAATGTGTGTGGACAGAGAGTGTAGCCATATTCAATGACTTTATAATGTTCCTAATTTGCAAGACACAGCTTTAGGAGACACTTTGCTTTTATTTCAAAGGTCTTAAGTGAAACCTTCTGACATTTTGATTCTGGCAAAAGGAAAAGGTGGAGGAGATTCAGGAGGAAGGTTTCACAGACATGCAATAAGAACAATAGGTGGAGGAATGCTTTTAAGGATTCCTTTCCCTTGAAACAGTGCTGATAGGCTGAGGCCCAGGACAACAGACTACACTTTGAGCAGTGAATGAAGATGCTGCACTTCTCTGGGAGGTTGTCACAGAATAGTGGCATCTTCTGCAACCAATGCCACAGCCAGCATTGAATGCCTTATGCAGTCACTGCAGCCCTTTGGCTGCCATGGGAATATCAACATCATTTGTAATTTATGCTTGTGTTAAGTAAGGGGCTGATGTTATCTTTCATGTAAAAGTGAACACCGTTGTCTGTCACCTTATTGAATGTCCTTTAGAAATCCAAATGCTGTACATCCACTGGTTTCTTCTACTTGTCACATCCTGAAAAAACTCAAAAACATTTTGCAAACACAATGTGCCTTTTCAGAAAACCACATTGATTTTGCCTGATCATCCTTTGATTGTCCAAGTGCATTGATAAAACTGCCTTAGTAACATATTCTTGCTCTTTCTTGATGGTTGATATACAAAGAACAAAGAACAATACAACACAGGAACAGGCCCTTCGGCACTCCAAGCCTGCACCAATCATGTGTCCTATCTAGGCCAATCACCTGTATCCTTCTATACCCCGTCTGTTCATGTGCCTATCCAGATAAGTCTTAAAGGTCGCTAACGATATCAGACTAACTGGCCGATAGTTCCGGCTTTTCTCTTTCCCTCCTTTTCTGAATAACGGTGTAACATTTGCACTCCCCAGAGCATATTTTGCACAGGACCTAACACCATCAGGGGCGGCACTGGCGTAGTGGTATTGTCGCTGGCCTGGTAATCCAGAGATCCAGGGTAATATTCTGGGTTTAAATCCCACCATGGCAGATGGTGGAATTTGAAATTGAATTCAACATGAAACCATTCCTAATTGTCATAAAAACCCATCCGCTTCACTCATGCCCATTGCAGGCAGGAACCAGGGGCGGGATTCTCCGACCCCCCGCCGGGTTGGAGAATCCCCGGGGGGCGGCATAAATACCGCTCCGTCGCCCCGACGCCGCCCGTGATATTCTCCAGCCCCCCAAAAATCCCATCGATGTGAATTGCAGCGCACGCCTCGCAGAATGTCGAGGACCGGCGCGACGCAATGGGCCCCAGGCCCACCCCAATTCTCCAGGCCGGATGGGCCGAAGACCCGTCGGGGTCACTCCGACGTAAATCGAACCACATATTTAACGGCGTCAACCAGTCATGCTGGTTGAGGCCGGCCAGCGCGGAGGTAGGGGTCGGCGTGGGGCGTCCGCCGGAGAGGGGATGGCACGGCCGCAGTTGGTGGAGTGGGGGGGGTCGCAGGAGCCGTTGGAGTGTGCATGCCGGGGGGGGGGGGGAGGAGGGGCTGAGGAGGGGAGGGAGGGGAGGTTGGGGAGGGTGCGTGCCGGGGAGGGTTGGGGAGGGTGCGTGCTGGGGGGGGGGGGGTTGGGGAGGGTGCGTGCCGGGGAGGAGAGGGAGGGGGGGTTGGGGAGGGTGCGTGCCGGGGAGGGTTGGGGAGGGTGCGTGCTGGGGAGGGGGGGTGGGGGGGGGGGGGTGTAAGTTGGGGAGGGTGCGTGCCGGAGAGGAGAGGGAGGGGGGGGTTGGGGAGGGTGCGTGCCGGGGATGGGGGGAGGGTTGGGGAGGGTGCGTGCTGGGTAGAAGAGGGAGGGGGGGTTGGGGAGGGTGCGTTCCTGGTGAGGAGAGGGAATGGAGCGGTTGAAGAGGGTGCGTGCCGGGGAGGAGGGGGAGGTGGAGGAGGATGAGGAGATGGTGGTGGTGCCACGGTGACGGAGACGCCCGATAAGGCCCCGTGTGTACCTACCCCGCTCATCGTACCAGGACCTCACGGACCGGGCGTGCAGGAGGAGACTCCGGATGAGTCGGGAAACCTTCGCCAATATCTGCCACCTGATGGCACACCTGGCACCACATGGCACTGGGGGAGGACACCCTCTCCCCGTGGCCATCAAGTTTACGGTGGCCCTGAACTTTTATGCCTTGGGTCATTCTAGGCGCCGAGTGGGGACCTGTCCGGCATCTCGCAGACATCGGTGCATCCGTGAAGTGACAGACGCCCTATATGCCATTGCGGACAGCTACATCCAGTTCCCTGTGGACCGGGCCAGCCAGGATGCCAGGGCAGCAGGCTTTGCTGCCATAGCCAGGATGTCCATCGTCCAGAGGGCGACCGATGGGAGGCACGTCGCCCTGTGGCCACCTGCGTATAACAGGGCCGTGTTCACGAATAGGAAGGGGACCTATTCCATGAACGTGCAGGTGGTCTGCGACCACCGCATGAGGATCCTGCACGTCTGCGCCCGGTACCCGGGCAGTGTACATGACTCATTCGTATTGGCGCAATCTTTCATCCCCACCATGTTCGAGAGATGCCCTCCTGCCCCGGCTGAGCTGCTGGTTGCTGGGCGACAGGGGTTACCCGTTGCGGTCGTGGCTGATGACGCCTGTACGGAGGCCACAGACTGACGCGGAGAACTGCTACAACGATGCCCATTCAGCGACCAGGGGTGCAGTAGGTGCTTTGGGCTGCTGAAGATGCGCTTCAGGTGCCTGGACCGCTCTGGAGTGGCCCTCCAATACCCGTCAGATAGGGTCGGCCGCATCATTGTGCTGATGCGTCCTGCACAACATAGCCCAGCAGAGGGGCGATGTGCTGCAGGCAGAGGAGGGGGAAGGGGAGGAGCAGCAAGGGGAGGCGCAGACCTTCCCAGATGAGGAGGATGGGGGCAATGTTCAGGACAGACGGGCTGGACATGGACGGGAGGCTGCCCACCATTACCGGCTGGGTCAGCGGGCACGGGACAGGCTGCTAGCCGCCCAGTTCACGGACTAGGGGGTGGGGCGTGGGAATTGCCGAGTGTGGGCACAGACTACACACTATGGCACCAGCCTACCACCCTCACCCCACCCATCCACCACCAACCACACTCACCCCACCCACCCAACACCAACCACCTTCACCCCACCCGCATGCACACCACCCCTCCATTGCACATCCACCTGCGGCACAATGGGCAGGGCTCACGCGGTCGCCAGTGGAGGATGATGACAACCCGCTCTGCGATGAGCTCCGGGCTCTACATCATTAGACAATGTCTGACCCATGGCTACAGTTCCACCCTCCACCCGGACCGTCCCTGCATGCGGATTTGACACTGCAGCGCACGATCCCGTCGTCTGCCCGGGGGGGGATGGCGAGGGCGACCCGGGGGTTGGGGGGGCACACTCACCTGAGGCCGACGTTCTATCACCCCTCACACACACACTGGCACTCACCTCTCACCACCCCCCCCCCCCCCCCCCCCCCGCATGCATTGGACAGAGTACAGAGGCAGCTTCTGTAGGTGTGAAAGTGATTTTACTAATAAACAGTTCATGCACGTGCCCTAGCTCCTATAACTCGTCTGTGCCCTGCACCTTGACAAATTACTCAGTGTCTAACTTTCTGGCCTTACGGGCTCTTTGACTACGTCTAGGTGGTTCCCCAGATGGTACAGCAGAACTGGAGGTGGACTCTTATAAGATTCCTGACCTGTGACTAGAGACCCCTTTGGCAGCCGTTTCCTGGGGCGGCCCGGCCTGGATGTGCCTGTCTGCTGCCCGGGCAACTGGGATGGCAAGCTGCCAGCCTGTCCTGCCCGTTGCCCACCAGATGCACCTGGGACGGAAGGGGGTGGGGGGGGAGTCCAAGGTGTTGCGGTGTTCCGGGACCGCCCCTGCAGGGTGACCCGTAACAGGCCCCAGCACCTCCTCCTCCCTTGGGGTGCCCGATGGCCCCCAGGCCTCTACATGTGCCGGGTTGCGGATGGACCGAGTCTCCGATGCCCCCCCGACACCTGGCGCTGCCAGTCCTGGAGGCCCGCCCTGGTATCAACAAGGGTCTGCAAGTTTGCAGCCATGGAGCTCAGGGTGTTGGCCAACCATGTCTGTGTCTGGGCGACGCTGGCCAGCACCTGGACAATGGCGCCGATGCCCTCAGCGATGGCCTGCAGAGAATGGCCAATGGCCTGCTTAGACTGGGCCATGGCCTGTTGAGACTAGGCCATGGCGTTGAGCGCCTCTGCGAGCTGCTGCAGGCTCTGGCTCATGGCTGCCTGTGAGAGGGCAGCCAAGTCCTGGGCCACGGCCTGCTCGGAAAGTCCCAGGCCTTGCATACTGCTCCCCATGCCTGACACCGTCGCACCCATTGCCTCCACCGTGGACGCCACCCGTGCGGTTTCGGCCTGTGTGGCACGCATGACCGGCACCACTCCCTGCTCCTGGACGCGGGTGGACTCCTCCACCTGTGTCTGCAGCTGCCGCAAGCCGGCCGTCACCCCCTTCGATTGTCCCTTGGTCCGTGACTGCATCGGGTCTATGGGTGGGTGTGGTAACTCCAGGAACCCGGGACCCGTCTGGGCGGCAGATGGTTGCCTGCACTAGGCTGCCCTCCGACCGCCCGGCCCCTCGGCTGCTCCTGCCTGCACCTGCTGTACCGGGACGGCTGTGTTGTGCGCACCAGTTAGTGTCCCAGATGCCCCATCGCTAAAGTGCCCAACCATGGTGAGTGTCTCTGCGATGGTGGAGGGTGTAGGAGATAGCAGGGCATAGTGTTGTGCTCCTCATCTGACCCAAAGTCCGGGGTCCCCTGGAGTGGTGATTCTTGTCCATCCGTCCCCTGTGTGTGGGTGTCGAATGCGTCACTGTCCTGTGCGTCAGTGTCCTGGGTGTCAGTGTCCTGGGCGTCAGTGTCCTGGGCGTCAGAGTCCTGTGTGTTAGTGTCCTGTGTGTTAGGGTCCTGTGTGTCAATGTCCTGTGCGTCACTGTCCTGTGCGTCACTGTCCTGTGCGTCAATGTCCTTGGGGTCAGTGTCCTGGGCGTCAGTGTCCTGGGTGTCAGTGTCCTGGGCGTCAGTGTCCTGGGCGTCAGTGTCCTCGACGTCAGTGTCCTGGGTGTCAGTGTCCTGAGTGTTGGTGTCCTGGGTGTCAGTGTCCTGGGCGTCAGTGTCCTGGGTGGGTGTGTCCTGGGTGGGTGTGTCCCGGGTGGGTGTGTCCTGGGTGCTTGTGTCGCGCAGGTCAGTGTCCTGGGTTGACTGCGACGGGGGCCTGTTGCTGTGGCTGCCCTCCTCGTCGCTGGGTGTGGCCCGCCGGCGTCGTCACACTCGCACTAGATGCCGTACGCCTGGTGCTCCGGGTCTGTCACTGGCTCGTGGGCGCCCGGGCACATCCTGGGGGCGTCGTATGCCTGGCGCTCAGGGTCTGTCCCTGGCTCGTGGGCGCCCGGGCATGACCTGGGGGCGTCGTATGCCTGGTGCTCCGGGTCTGTCCCTGGCTCGTGGGCGCCCGGGCATGACCTGGGGGCATCGTCTACCTGGTGCTCCGGGTCTGTCCCTGTCTCGTGGGCGCCCAGGCATGTCCTGGGGGCATCGTCTGCCTGGTGCTCCGGGTCTGTCCCTGGCTCGTGGGCGCCCGGGCACGTCCTGGGGGTATCGTATGCCTGATAGGCCGGGCCTGTCCCTGTCTCGTGGCCGCTCTGGCACGTCCTGGGGGCGGTCGGCATCCGCGGGGACAGGTGGGTTGACGTTTGGTCCTGCAATACACAATACAGCCTGCATGGTCAGACATGCAGACGGGGATGGGGGAAGGAGGGATATGGGGAAAGGGGGGATATGGGGGAAAGGGGGATTGGGGGAGATGGGGAAAGGGGGGATGTGGGGGTAGGGAAAAGGGGGGAAGGGGGCTTTGGGGGAAAGGGGGGATATGGGGGATGGGGGAAAGGGGGGATATGAGGGAAGGGGGATATGGGGGAAGGGGGATCTGGGGGAAAGGGAGATATGGGGGAAAGGGGGCAGGCAGTGGGGGGTCTCTCTTGGTGGTGCGCCTCCGACCTCTGCATCCGCAACCTGCCGGTCCTCTGGTCCGCCTGCAAGGTCCAGGAACCTCTCTTCATGAATGGTGAGTGGTCGCAATTCGGGTGGACCCCCTCCGGTCCTCTCACGCTCCCTGTTGTTGTTAACGCGCTTCTCCTGCCGGGGCGGGGGGAGTGCGGGTGAGGGGGGGGGGGGTTGGCAGGGATAAAGGGCAACAGTGTTAGGCAGACATATACATGCGGACCAGCAGTTGTGTGTATATTGGCATAGGTTCACAACCCATCCTGCCAATGCAGCCTGCATGGGTGGGTGCAGCCATGTCGGTCCAATGGCCGTGCCACCCATCGGGAGGTACTCACTCTGGCTGCCCTGACAAGGTCATTGACCTTCTTGTGGCACTGGACGCCTGTCCTGGCTGTTACAGCCACGGCGCTGACGGCCTCTGCCACCTCCCTCCACAGGCGCCGGCTGAGGCGTGGAGTGACCCTGCGGCCGTGTCCGTGGTACAGGGCCTCACTCCTCTGCTCCACTGCATCCAGGAGCGCCTTGATGTCGCCCTCCTGGAACCTCAGAGCTGCGCGGCGGGCAGCCCTTTTGCCATGTCTCCGGGGGTGGCCGTCTTTTGTGCTGCGACGCCGCGCGGCGTCAATGACGGCGCGTGCGTCCGTGACGGCGCGTGCGTCCGTGACGGGTGACGCCATCGTGAATGGCGTCACGCCGCTGCTAGCCCATTCCCGGCCAGAGAATTCATGATGTTCCGGGGGGCCTGATGCCGGAGTGTTTCACGCCGGTTTTGGCGCTGGCGTTGGGCCATCGCGCCAATTCCCTGAGAATCCACCCCATATCACAACATCCCGTAAAATCCCGTTAGATCTCGTGAGGCGTAATGACCATTGGGAATCCCAGAAACGGCCTCTCGCGGGTTCTATCTACCGCATCCCATTCTGATTCCCGTGGGACGCGGCTGGTAAATCGCGCTTGATTTCTCTTTATGTGGCTTGGTCTCAAATTATGTTTGATAACTTTCCTGCGATATGCCTTGGGACATTTTACTATGTGACGGGGCTTCTATGAATGCAAATTATTGCTGTTGTTGCCAAGCACCATACTAGCCCTCTGCCTGTCCTGCTTGTGAAACACAGCCTTCTTCTGCAGGGGGAAAAAAAATTAAACAGTATTCATTGCATGTGCCACTATAGAGCAGTCAAAAACTAAGGGTCAAAAATAATATCTCATATCATGCATGGAACAATACAGTTGCAATAACCTTGGTTACTGACCTTATAATATCTGACTGTATAAATTCATCTCCTGAATGCTTTGAGTGAATGTTAATGTTTCACAGTTAACCTTATCCACCTACAAGCTGCATGCATCCCCATATATGGCATTTTGTAATGCTTCTGATCAATCCAAATTAGTTTTGTTCGTGGTCTAAAGCCACTAGAAAGGTAGATTTAAAATATTCTCTGTCTGTCTGGACTGTCATTCAAATCTACCACTTGGCTTCATATTCAAATAAAGCTGCCTCTTTTCAGCACTTTGAAATGATCCTGATTTCTTACCTTTGCATTTTTTTTCAACTCTGACATTTTCTTAGCAACACCCTTTCAGATCCAGTGGATAGCAGAACTCCTATTTACCGTGCAGCCCCCCCGTCCCAACTAGACAATCTGTTCCCCGCTCCCTCCGCCCATTTATATGCCCATTGATATTCTGTACATGACTGTGCTTTTTTTTCTCCATTCATGGAATGTTAATATCATTGACACTAACTATCATTAATTGCCCTTGGGAAAGAGTTAGCAAGAGTGTCCATGTGCGATGGCTTTTTAAACTTCTTTTGCGGGGTGTGGGCATCGCTGGCTAGGCCAGCATTTATTGCCCATCCCTAACAGCACTTGAGAATGTGGTGTGAGGTGAGCCACCTCTTGAACCACTGCAATCCATGTGTGTAAGTACACCCACAGTGCTTATAAGGAGGGAGTTCCAGGATTTTGACCTAGCAATAGTTAAGGAACTGCAATACAGTTTTCATAGATTATCATAGAATTTACAGTGCAGAAGGAGGCCATTCGGCCCATTGAGTCTGCACCGGCTCTTGGAAAGAGCACCCTATCCAAGTCATCACCTCCACCCTATCCCCATAACCCAGTAACCCCACCCAACACTAAGGGCAATTTTGGACACTAAGGGCAATTTATCATGGCCAATCCACCTAACCTGCACATCTTTGGACTGTGGGAGGAAACCGGAGCACCCGGAGGAAACCCACGCACACACGGGGAGGATGTGCAGACTCCGCACAGACAGTGACCCAAGCCGGAATCGAACCTGGGACCCTGGAGCTGTGAAGCAATTGTGCTATCCACAATGCTACCGTGCTGCCCACGGGTCAGGATGGTGTGCTTGGAGGAGAACTTGCAGGAAATGGTGTTCCCAATCATCTACAAGCCCTTGTCCTTCACGGTGATAGAGATCATGGGTTTGGAGAGCTGGGAGATAATTTACTCTTTACAGAAAACCCATCCTCTGATCCCTGTAACTACAGGGTTTACATATCTGGTCCAGTTCCTTAGGCAGCACCTTCCAAACCCATGACCAATACCATCTGGAAGGACAAAAGCAACAGATATATGGGAATCCCCCCACCTGGAGGTTCCCCTCCAAGTCACTTAGCACCCCGACTTGGAAATGTATCACTGTTCCTTCATCATCACTCGGTCAAAATCTGGGAACTCCCTCCCTAACAGCACAATGGGTGTACCTACACCTCAGGGACTCCAGCGGTTTAAGAAGGCAACTCACCACCAGCTTCTGAAGGGCAACTAGGGATGGGCAATAAATGCTGGTCTAACCAAAAACATCCACATCCCATTAATGTATTTTTAAAAAGTTAAGTTTCTGCTCAATGGTAACCCCCAGTATATTGATGGTGGGTGATGCAGTGAAAGCATTGCTGTTAACTGTCAAAGGGAAATGGTTAGACTCCCCCTTATTGGAGATGGCCATTACATGACACTTGGTGTGATTTGAACGTTACTTGCCACTTATCAGCCTGAGCCTGAATGTTGTTCAGATCTTGCTGCACGCAAGCATAGACTGTTTCAGTGTCTGAGTAGTTGCAAATGGATCTGAACACTCCATTCATCATCCAATATCCTCATTTATGACGTTCTGATCAAGGTAGGTTCGTTGATGAAGCAGGTGAATATGATTGGGATGAGGATACTATGTTGAGGTACTCCTTCAGCAATGTCCTAGGGTTGATATGATTGACCTCCAATCTTCCTTTGCATTAGATAATATAGGGTGGATGGCACAGAAAGTAGAGTAATGTGGCACAATTTAGCATGCTGGCTTTTATGCTCTACTCGAGCGTTTACAATCACTCCTCACCTGAATCATCGTAACCTTTTATCTCTTTCTCCATCATACATGCTCATCCAACTTCCCCTTAAATGCATCTATACTTTTTGTTCCAACCACACCCTGAAATGGTGAGTTCCACACGCTCACCATTCTTTGGGTAAAGAGGTTTCTTCTGAAATTTTGCATTGGAATTCTTGGTTGCCATCTGACATTGATGAACTCCGGTTATATTCTTCCTCATAAGAGGAAACTTTCTGTACTCACTCTATCAAAAACTTGCATTATTTCAAAAACCTCTATTAGTTCACCCCTCAGCTGTTTTTCAAGAGAAAAGAGACCCAGCCCGTCAATCCTTCCCTGATATGTATATCTATGCATTTAAGGTACCACCATCATTATATATCTTTTCTGCACTCCCTCCAGTGCCTCTATATTCATTTTGAATATGGTGACCAGAATTGTACGCAGTACCTTAAGTATAGTTGAACCAAGGTTCGATACAAGTTTAGTATAACTTTTCTATGTTTCAATTCTATCCCTCCTCGAAATATAACCGCATGCTTGGTTTGCTTTATTTTATGTCCTTGCTAACCAATGGTGCAACTTTTAGAGTTTGATGTTTTTGGTCTTTGAGGTCCTTAGTTCCCCTACCTCACGTAGACTCGCAACTTTCAAGTAATAAGTGACCTCCCGATTTTTTGCCATCAAAATGTACTATCCCAAATTTATCAATGTAGAACAACATTTGCCAATGGTTTGCCCATTCTACAAGTTTATTAATGTCTTCCTGTATTGATTATTGACGCTTATGAAAGAGGCATACATTAAGTACATAGACGGCGAGAGGATAAGAGAGAATGGGACGAGTATAGCAGTAAAGTCAAGAAAACAGGACGGCAAAGAGAAACGATGAAATTCAATTATCAAGGAACATAAAACAAAATATAGCCACATGAATAAAAAAAGAAGTCTATGATAGGAATAGGACCATCAAGGGATAGATAGAATAAAACCGCAGGGGACGAGACTATTTTTTCCTTCAGCTTCCTTCCACTATTAGCTGGTCTGTGACGATACCTATTACTGTGATTGACCCTTGATTATATTTTTATCTACGTTCATATAAAATCTCTTTTTGTCTGGCTAATAGTTGTATCCCTCTTTTCTTCACCCATTGTCTTATCCCCAATACAGTGCTTCCCAAGCTCTTTCCATTGTGATCCTATTTGAACACTTGAAATTAATGTGACCCAATATAAGGCGCCAATATTAAAAAAAACAATAAATCAGCATAGTTACATTCAGTATGTAACAGTTAAGGTTCTGTGAACAAACACAACACACCAATAAATATGATAATCTGTGTTCTTATAGTATTTTGTAAAAAATATTATTTCATGTACTGATCAGTCTATTACTTCATCTGAGCCATTCCAGCTCCTGGACCTTGGAGATAAAGTGGCTGATACTCCTGATATTCACTTTTGTATTCAGCGTTGCTAATCTGGAGCAACATCACACCAAGATTTCCTAAAGGTCATATTGGCATCATTGATTTTGAAGTGAGATGGGTCAAAAAAACTGTTGTACACTGGTCTCCTTGACTTTCAGTCCTTGTCAGTAAACATGTCCAAGAAATATCTACCAGGTCTGATTCCTTTCAGCACATGATTGCCTCCAGCTCCTATGTTTTAATATGGACACTTTGCGCTCTGTTGTACAGCCAATACCACTCATTTTTAATAGGATTTCCTCTCATGCCGGGGTGGATTTAACAGGCAAGTTAGCAGCGGGTGCATATCCTGTAAAGACTGCTAAATATCATGAGTGGCCAAAAACAGCATTTGCGCAGCGATATTTGAGAATATGATCTTCCCAGGCCCTCCCTGAGGATGTGACTAGGTTTACGCCCAGGAAGGCCTACATGAATTTTGGAGTAGGCCCAGCAGGATGAGAGCGTTATGGGATTTGGCATCATAGGTGGTCTGCTTCAGCAGCAAGGTAGCACAGTGGTTAGCACTGTTGCTTCATAGTGCCAGGGATCTGGGTTCGATTCACGGCTTGAGTCATTGTCTGTGCAGATTCTGCATGTTCTCGCTGTCGGTTTCCTCCGGGTGCTCCAGTTTTCTCCCACAAGTCCTGAAAGACCTTGCTTGTTAGGACATTCTGAATTCTCCCTCTGTGTACCCAAACAGGCGCCAGAATGTGGCGACTAGGAGATTTTCATAGTAACTTCATTGCAGTGTTAATGTAAGCCTACTTGTGACGCTAATAAAGATTATTATTATAGCTGCAGGGGATAATCGAGCACTCATATCGCTCTATGATCGCTTCTGATCTTAGTAGGTCATTCATCTTTTTTCTGCATTGTGAACTCATTCTCTTGGTCAGGCTGCTGGCACTGACCAGCGCTGCCATCGTGTCCCAGATAGGATTCGGCATCTTACTGGAGGGTCTCTTGCTACCCAAAGAGCAGATTGTAGTCTGCCTCTCCTTCAGAGCATCCAACAAATGGCTGAGGGCCCCCTCCATATATCCAAAGCTAGTTTCCTAGCTGCCATCCTTCTGGTTTGAAAGAGAGCAAGTGCTGTGGAGTTGTTTAAATGCAGCCCCCTCCTTTATTGAAGTGCTCAGATGACTCGCAGAGTGGGCGAATCAGGTGCTTCATGCCATAGGCTCAGCGATTTTAGGCACGTGGGGGAGGGAATTAATTTTCAAAGGGCCTGAAAATTGCTGGTTGGATCATGCCACCAGGGCAAGCAGGAACTCCCGGCCCAGTGAAGCAGTTGAGGCTACCTCGTTGGATGTTTTTAAGGCAAAGGTAGATAGCTTTTTGAACAGTAAAAGAATTAAGGGTTTTGGTGTGCGGGAGGGTAAGTGGAGCTGGGTCCACAAAAAGATCAGCTATGATCTTATTGAATGGCGGAGCAGGCTCGGAAGCCAGATGGCCTACTACTGCTCCTGGTTCTTATGTTCTTATGTTCTATATCCTACTGATTTTCCCATTGCAAATGACACTTTGGTATTTGTGGGGTAAATTCCGCCTTATGTTTTTCTTTATTATTTGTTCATGTGATGTAGGCATTGCTGGCTCGGCCTGCATTTATTGCCCATCCCTAATTGCCCTTGAGAAGGTGCTGGTGAGCTGCCTTCAGAAACTGTTGCAGTCCATGTGGTGTATGTGGATCCACAGTGCTGTGCGAATGGGATTCAAGGATTTTGACCCAGTGGCAATGAAGCAACAGCGATATAATTCCAAGTCACGATGGTGTGTGACCAGGAGGGGACTTTGTAATTGGTGTCTGCCCATGCATCTGCTGCCCTTACCCTTCAAGGTGGTTGATGTCACAGGTTTGAAAGATGCTTTGAAGGAGCCTTGGTGTATTGCTTGCAGTGCATTTTCCACATGGCACACAGCACAGTTGTGGAGAGAGTGAATGTTTATGGGTGCCAATTAAATGGGATGCTTTTTTCTGGGTGATGTTGAGCTTCTTGAATGTTGTTGGAGCTGCACTCATCCAGGCAAGTGGAGGGCATCACACTCCTGACTTGAGTCTTGCAGATCCTGGACAGATATGGGAGTCAGAAGGTGGGTTATTCTCCAAAGAATTCCCTGTCTCCGACCTACTCCCGTAGCTATACAGTCTGTACGTAGCTGGTCCAGTTCAGTTTCTGGTCAATGCTAATCTCCAGGGTATTAATAGGAGAGGATTCAGTGATGCAAATGCCTTTGAATGTGATGTGGAGAGGTTTAGATTCTCTTATGTTGGAGATGGTCATTGCCTGGAAATTGTCTGGCGTGAATGTTAGTTGGCATTCATTATCCCAAGCCTGGATATTGTCCAGGTCTTGTTGCATTTGGACATGGACTGCTTCAGTATCTGAGGAATCATAAACAGTGCTGAACATTGTGCAGTCATCCACCAACATCCTCACTTCTGACCTTCTGATTTGGGAAGGTTATTAATGAAGCAGCTGAAAATGGTTGGGCCAACTACACTATCCTGAGGGACTCCTGAATTGATGTCCTTGGATTGAGGTGATTTATCTCCAACAATCACAACCATCTTCCTTTATGTTAGGTATGACTCCAACCAGTGGAGAGTTTTTTCCATATTCCCATTAACTTCAGTTTTCCTATGGCTCCTTGTTGCCATATGCGATCAAATGCTGCCTAATGTCAAGGGCAGTCATTCTCACCTCATCTTTAGAGTTTAGCTCTTTTGTCCATGCGTGGACCAAGGTTGTAGTGAGATCCCAAATGTAGCATCAGTGAACTGGTTTTGCTGTACAAGTGCTGATTGATAGCACTGTCAATGACACTTTGCATCACTTTGCTGATGATCAAGAGTAAACACATGAGGCTATAATTAGCTGGGTTGGATTTGACCTGCCTTGTGTGTAAAGGACACGCCTGGGCAATTTTCCACATTGCCGGGTAGATGCCAGTGTTGAAGCCGTTGTGGAACAGCTAGGCTAGGGGTGCGGCAAGTTCTGGAGTACAAGTCTTCAGTAGTCTTGCTGGTTGTCAGGCCCCATAGCCTTTGCAGTACCCAGTGCCTTCAGCCTTTTCTTGTTATCACGTGGAGTGAACCAGATTGCTTGAAGATTGACATCTGTGATGCTGGGGGCCTCAGGTTGGTCATCTGCTCAGTACTTCTGGCTGAAGATTGTTGCAAATGCTTCAGCTTTGTCTTTTACATTGATGTGCTGCCCTCTTCCATCATTGAGGAAGTAGATATTTGTGCAGCCTCTTCCTCCAGCTAGTTGTTTATTTGTTGACCACCATTCATGATTGGTTGTGGCTGGACTACAGAGCTCAGATATGTCCATTGGTTGTGGAATCACTTTCCTTGTCAATTACTTGCTGCATATGCTCCTTGGCACGCAAATAGTCCTGTGTTGCAGCTTCACCAGATTGAAACATGATTTTTAGGTATACCTGGTGCCATTTTTGGCATGCCCCCCCCCCCCCCCCCCCCACCCCACATTCTTCATTGAACCAGGTTTGATCCCTCAGCTTGATGGAATTGTTAGAATGGGGAAATGCCGGGCCATGAGGTTACAGACTGTGGTTGCATACAGTACTGATGCTGCAGGTGGTCCACAGCACCTCATGGATGTCCAGCTTTCAGTTGCAAGATCGGCTAAAAATCCATCCCACTTAGCATGGTGGTAGTGTCACACTGCACGACAGAGGGTATACTCAATGTGAAGATGGGAGTTCTGGAGCTGAGTGGTCCTGAAAGAATTCAAATTGCACATCATTGAGCAGGTTGCTGGTGAGTAAGTATTGCTTAATAGCATTGTCAACAACACCTTCCAACACTTTGTTGATGATTGAGAGTGGACAGATGGACAGTAACTGGCCAGATTGGATATATCCTGCTTTTTGAGCACAGGACCCATGGACAATTTTTATCTTTGTTTGGGTAAGCATCATTATTTGTATCTGCTCTGGAACAGCTTGGTTGGTGGTGCAGCAGGTTCTCCAGCACAAGTCTTCAGCACTAGAGCTGGGATGTTGCCATTGCTGTATCCAGTACATGCAGCTGTTTCTTAATGTCACAGGGAGTGAATTAATTTGACTTCTGTGCATGTGGGTTCAATAATGGTGGAGGTCTTAGAAGGAGGGAGAGATTATCCACTCAGCACTTCTGGATGAAAATGTTTGCATGTGCTTCAGCCTTGTCTTTATAGCTGACTCATGATGAAGAGGTTCATGGATCCTCCTGCCCTCGCTATTTGTTTAATTGTCCACCACCATTCACAACTGGATTTGGCAGGATTGCAAAGCTTTAATCTGATCCATTGGTATGGTATCACTTAGCTCCGTCTGTAGCATCCCCCTTCCAATGTACAATGCACACATACATTCTACAAGAGAGGATCTAACCATCTCTCCTTGATATTCAATGGCATTACCATCGCTGAATCCCCCACAATCAACATTCTGGAGGTTACCATTGATCAGAAACCGAACTGGACAAGCCAAATTAATACTGTGGCTACTAGGGCAGCTCAAAGCTAGCAGTCCCACGGTGGGTAACTCACCTGCTGACCCCCAAAGCCTGTCCACCATCTACAAAGAACAGGTCAGGAGTGTAAAGGAGGGCAGCACGGTGGCACAGTGGGTTAGCCCTGCTGCCGCACGTCGCCAAGGTCCCAGGTTCGATCCCAGCTCTGGGTCACTGTCCCTGTGGAGTTTGCACATTCTCCCCGTGTTTGCGTGGGTTTCACCCCCACAACCCAAAGATGTGAAGGCTCGGTGGATTGACCACGCTAAATTGGGGCTGGTTTTGCACAGTGGGCTAAATAGCTGGCTTTTAAAGCAGATCAAGGCAGGCCAGCAGCGCGGGTTCAATTCCAGTACCAGCCACCCCGAACAGGCGCCGGAATGTGGTGACTAGGGGCTTTTCACAGTAACTTCATTTGAAGCCTACTTGTGACAAGTGATTTTCAACTGCCCTTTAATTGGAAAAAATGAATTGGGTACTCTAAATTTATTTTTTAAAAAGGAGTGTAAAGGAATACTCTCCACTTGCCTGGATGAATGCAGCTCCAACTACACTCAAGAAGCTCGACACCATCCAGGAAAAGGCAGCCAAACTTGATGAGCCAGATTGCTAACTTCCACAAACATTCAAACCCTCCACCACTGGTGAACAGTGGCAGCCATGTGTACCATCTATAAGTTGAACTGCAGTAACTCGCCAAGTTTCTTCAGACAACACCTTCGAAACCGACGATCACTACCATCGAGAAGGACAAGAGCAGCAGATACCTGGGAACCCCACCACCTGGAGGTTCCCCTCCAAGTCACTCACCACCCTGACTTGGAAATATATCGCTGCTCCATCACTAGGGCAACATCATGGAACAGCACAGTGGGTGTACTTCCACCTCAAGGACTGCAGCGGTTCAAGAAGGCCACCTTCTGAAGGGCAGCTAGGGATGGGCAATAAATGCTAAAAAGTGACACCCACATCCTGTAAATGATACGACCAAGTGGCGTTTTAGGCCCATTCAGAGTGCAGATAAGGGCTAGCAATGTTGCTTTAGGTCTGGAGTCAGCTATAGACCTATTTTTGACTCCAAACCTGGTATGGATGGAAGATTTCCTTCTCTAAAAGACAGGGGTGAATCCTGTTTTTACGTTTTTAAGACAATCTGACAGTTCCATGGTTACCATTGTTGATACTAACATTTTGTTTCAAGGTTTATTTAGCTAACTAAATTTAGATTCCCCAATTACTGTGGTGGGATTTGAACTCATGCCTCCAGGCCATTAGTTCAGACTTCTGGATTATGAGTTCAGTACCATACACATGAAGTTACCAAACCACTTGACTCCTCCAATATGTCAATATGGTGGTCTGCTGCTCACATTCAGTGAATTTTGCTTTTCATTTTCTCTGTGCTTTCTCCATTTATCCAGTAAGAATGTGTCTCACAGCAAGAATGCTGCACTTCACACTATTTATGGTGATAAAATACTCAGCTAATTAATTGCTTCTTTAACAGCATTAGGATAATTAATTTGAGTATCACTTGTATCAGAAGTCTGAAAATCAAGCTGAGAAATGTTGTGTTTTATGGGCAGGGCATATGAAATAAGCAGGAGGGGAAAATACACCTCTTCATTAACACGATCAGTGAGCGAACAACAGAAAATGTCAGTTGCTTTACAATAACCTGAGCTCATGTACTGAAAGCCTTCCTAATTGTGTATCATAAACTGTTTTGAATGTTATTTTTGTATTTACCATTTAATCTTTTGCTATATGATATCATTTGCACATTCTCAGTACTGTAATTTCATCCCAGTGAAAACAATAATTGTACCAAACACAAATCAAAATAATACCCACTGTCGCTGCCCCGACATCTTTAATGGCTTTGTGAATATATTCAGCCATAACGTTATCTGAACACTGAGATTATTATCTTTAATGAGTGCCAGTCAGCAACCATTCTCCGCGATATTTACATAAATTCTTTAAATGTTATTTTGATGCTGCAGTGTTCAAAATGAGGTATTGCTGGGTTCACAAGTGCCTGCATTGAGTCAATGGATATGCACAATGCCCAAGGATCTCCTGATCATCTGGCAAAGCCTCAGCAGAAGATCAGCACAAACTTCATGGGACATAGGAAGAGTAGTAGGTCATTCAGCCCCTAAACCTTGTTCTGATCTTCAAGTAGATTGTGCCTGAATTGTGCCTCAACGTTCTTCACCCACCATTGTTCCATATCATTTGATGTGCTATCAACATCACTTCTGAAATTATCAGCTGACATGGTTTCAACAGCTTTTGGGGAAGGACAAGAGTTCCAGATTTCCACTATTTTTTAAGTGTCTCCTGACATCACTCCAAATGGCATCATTATCCCTTCACACCATTTCTACAGACATAGAAACAAAGAGAAACATAGAAAATTGGCTTCTCGGGCCGATGGTGCCATCGCATATGATCATGGCTGATCCTGTCTCAGTGCTATCTTCCCCATACCCCTTGATACCTTAGTCTAGAGATGTATCTATTTCCTTCTTTAATATATTCAGTGGCTTGGCTTCCACAGCCTTCTGTGGTAGAGAACTCCACAGGTTCACCACCCTCTGAGTTAAGAAATGTCTCCTCATCTCAGTCCTAAATGGTTTATCCCAAATCCTTAGGCCGTGACCCCCTGGTTCTGGACACCCACTCTATCGGGTACATCCTTCTTGCATCTACCCTGTATAGTCCTATTAGTATTTCATAGGTTTGTATGATATACCCCCTCATTTTTCTAAACTCGAGAGAATGTAATCCTAAATGACTCGATTTCTCCTCATACGTCAGTCCTGCCATCCCAGGCCTCAATCTGGTAAATCCTCTTTGCACTCCCTCTATAGCGAAAATACCCTTCTTCAGATAAGGAGACCAAAACTGCATACAATATTCCAGATGTGGTCTCACCAAGGTCCTATATAACTGCAGCAAGACATTCCTGCCCCTGGACTTGAATTCTCTTACTATGAGGGTCAGCATGCCATTAGCCTTCTTCACAACCTGCTGTACCTGCACACTTACCTTTAGTAACTGGTTTACAAGAACACCCAGGTTTTTGTTGCACATTACCCTCTCTCAATCAAAAAGCCCTTCAGATAATAATCTGCCTTTGTGTTTTTGCTACCAGAGTGGATAACCTCACATTTATTAATATTATATTGCATCTGTCATGCATTTGTCCACACACCCAACTTGTCCAAATCACACTGCAGCATCCCTGCATCCTCCTCACAGCTCACCCTCCCAGCCAACTTTGTGTCATCTGCAAATTTGGAAAAACTGTACAGTTCCCTCATCTAAATCATTAATATACATTGTGAATAGCTGGTTTTCTACACTGATTCCTGCAGTAACCCAATAGTTATTGCCTGCCACTTGGAACAGGACTTATTTATTCCTATTCTTTTGTCATAGATTGTCAAAAACCTTCTGAAAGTCCAAATAAACCACATCCACTGGCTCCCCCTCATCAACACTGCGAGTTACACCCTAGAAGAATTCCAGTATATTTGTCAAGCATGATTTCCCTTTCGTAAATTCATGCTGACTCTGTCCGATCCTGCCGTTGTTTTTCAAGTGCTCTGCTATTAAATATTTTATTATGGACTCTCGCATTTTCCCCTCTACCGGCATCAGGCTTACTGGTCTATAATTCCCTTTTTCTCTCAACTCCCTTTGAAAATAGTGGGGTTACATTTAGCCACCATCCCATCCATAGGACTGT
Source organism: Scyliorhinus torazame (assembly GCF_047496885.1). Lineage (NCBI taxonomy): Eukaryota > Metazoa > Chordata > Chondrichthyes > Carcharhiniformes > Scyliorhinidae > Scyliorhinus > Scyliorhinus torazame. The sequence continues at coordinate 133,970,364 of NC_092712.1, forward strand.
TTTTGAGTCGATAGATTTTTGGAACATGACCACTAATGCGTCCACTTTCTCTGGGGTTACTTCCTTAAGCACTCGGCGGCTATCAGGCCCTGGGATTTATTGTCCTTCAATCCCATCAATTCCCTAAACTATTTCCTGACTAATACTGATTTCCTTCAGTTCCTCTTTCTTACTAAACCCTGTGTTCTACAACATCTCTGGTACATTATTTGCGTCCTCCTTTGTGAAGGCAGAACCAAAGTATGTATTTAGTTGGTCAGCCATTTCTTTGTTCCCCATTGCAAATTCCCCTGTTTCTGAATGTCTTCACCAATCCTTTACCCTTCACATATCTAGAAAAGCTTTTATAGTCAGTTTTTATGTTCCCCACAAGCTTACTCACGTATTTTATTTTCCCCTTCTTAATCAATCTCTTTGTCCTCCTTTGCTGAATTCTAAACTGTTCCCAATCCCCAGGTTGGATATTTTTCCTGGCCAATTTGTATGCTTCTTCCTTGAATCTAATACCATCTCTAATTTCATTTGTCAGCCATGGTTTGGCCACCTTTCCGCTTTATCATTGGGCCATACAGGAATGAACAATTGGTTACTATTCACCCATGTGCTCTTTGAATATTTGCCATTGTCTTTTCACCAGCACCCCTTCAAATAACGTTCCCCAATTCATCATACCCAATTCGCAACTCATACCAGCATAGTTTTCTTAATTTAGATTCAGGACCCTGGTCTCAGAACCAACTCCCTCACTCTCCACCTTGATGAAGAATTCTATCATGTTTTGGTCGCACATCCTCAAGGGGCCTCTCACAACTAGATTACCAATTATACCTTTCCCATTACACAATACGCAGACTAAGATGGTAGTCCATTTCAGCCCATCCAGTATCTAGTTGAGATACTAGATGGGCTGAAAATTGAACACAGGAACATAGGAGCAGGAGTCAACCATTTGGCCCTTCAACCTGCTCCACCATTCAGTAAGATCATGACTGTTTTGGTTGTGGTCTCAACTCAACTGTTCTGTCTGCCCTCCATAACCTTGGGCTCCCTTGTCTATCTGATTGAATCAATTGGATCAAACTCAGCCTTAAATGAATTCAGTGACACAGCCTCCACTGTTCTCTGGGGAAACAAATTCCACACAATATTGACGCTCTGAAAAAAGAAAAAAATCCCATCTTCTCTCCCTCTTAAACTGTGACCCTGGTCTCCCGACAAGAGGAAATACCCTTCAGGTATCTCCAGTGAACACAGGCCCAGCCTGTTCAATCTGTCTTCATAGGATCAAACCCTCACACCGGGAATAAATCAAGTGAACCTCCTCTGAACTGTTTTGAATGCAATTATATCTTTTTTCAAGTAAGGGGACCAGAACTGTACATGGTATTCCAGATGTGGTTTTACCAATGCCCCGTGCAGCTGCAGTAAAACTTCCTGACTTTCCAATATTCCATTCCTCTTGCAATAAATGGTATCAATCTATTTGCCTTCCTAATCCTTGCTGTAGCTGCATACAAGCTTTTTATGATTCATGTACCAGGAAACCTAGATCCTTCTGTGTCACCAAGTTCTGCAATTTCTCTGCATTTAAATAAATATGCTACTTTTCTATTCTTCCTGCCAAAGTGGACAAGTTCACATTTCCCCTCATTTTTGCTTTCTCATTTCACCTATTTATAACGTTTTGCAGACTCTCTATCTTCTCTTGACAACTTATTTTCCTACTTATCTTGGTGTCATCAGCAAATTTAGCTACCACATATTTGGTCCCTTCATCTCTTCAATGATATTGCTTATAAATAGTGAGGCTCTAGCATTGTTCCCGGTGGCACTCCAACAGCTACGGCTTGTCAACCCGAAACAGACCCATTCATCCCTATTTTCTGCTTTATGACAGGTAACCAATCCTTTACCCAATATGTTATCCCCTGCACCACGTGCACTTATCCGTGCAGTAACCTTTGATGTGACACCTTAAATGCCTTTTGAAAATCCAAGTACACCACATCTGTAGGCTTCCCTTTAGCCACCTTTCTCATTACTTACCTACCTCCTCAGGACACTCTAATAACTTTCCCTTTCACAAACCCATGCTATCTTAACCTGACTCCATTATGATTTTCGAGATATTTTGCTATAAACCTCCTTCATGATGAATTGCAAGAATTTCACTCTGAAAAATGTTAGGCTAACTAGCCTCTACCTCCCTGCTGTCTGTCTCCTTCTTTCTTGAATAAAGGTGTTAGATTTACCATCTTTCATAAGAACATAAGAACTAGGAGCAAGAGTAGGCCATCTGGCCCCTCGAGCCTGCTCCGCCATTCAATGAGATCATGGCTGATCTTTTGTGGACTCAGCTCCACTTTCCAGCCTGAACACCATAACCCTTAATCCCTCTATTCTTCAAAAAACTATCTTTATCGTTAAAACATTTCATGAAGGAGCCTCAACTGCTTCACTGGGCAAGGAATTCCATAGATTCACAACCCTTTGGGTGAAGAAGTTCCTCCTAAACTCAGTCCTAAATATACTTCCCCTTATTTTGAGGCTATGCCCCTACTTCTGCTTTCACCCGTCAGTGGAAACAACCTGCCTGCATCTATCCTATCTATTCCCTTCATAATTTTATGGTTCTATAAGATCCCCCCCTCATCCTTCTAAATTCCAACGAGTACAGTCCCAGTCTACTCAACCTCTCCTCATAGTCCAACCCCTTCAGCTCTGGGATTAACCTAGTGAATCTCCTCTGCACACCCTCCAGCGCCAGTACGCCCTTTCTCAGGTAAGGAGACCAAAACTGAACACAATACTCCAGGTGTGGCCTCACTAACACCTTATGCAATGCAGCATAACCTCCCTAGTCTTAAACTCCATCCCTCGAGCAATGAAGGACAAAATTCCATTTGCATTCTTAATCACCTGTTGCACCTGTAAACCAACTTCATGCACTAGCACACCTAGGTCTCTCTGCACAGTAGGTTTTAATATTTTATCATTTAAATAATAATCCCTTTTACTGTTATTCCGACCAAAATGGATAACCTCACATTTGTCAACATTGTATTCCATCTGCCAGATCCTAGCCCATTCACTTAACCTATCCAAATCCCTCTGCAGACTTCCAGTATCCTCTGCACTTTTTGTTTTACCACTCATCTTAGTATCGTCTGAAAACGTGGACACATTGCCCTTGGTCCCCAACTCCAAATCATCGATGTAAATTGTGAACAATTGTGGGCCCAACACTGATCCCTGAGGGACACCACTAGCGACTGATTGCCAACCAGAGAAACACCCATTAATCTCCACTCTTTGCTTTCTATTAATTAACTAATCCTCTATCCATGCTACTACTTTCCCCTTAATGGCATGCATCTTTATTTTATACAGCAACCTTTTGTGTGGCACCTTGTCAAAGGCTTTCTGGAAATCCAGATATACCACATCCATTGGCTCCTTGTTGTCACCGCACTGGTAATGTCCTCAAAGTGTCCACTGGGACCGTTTTGGGATCTAAGGTATTTTGGAAGATGGAAATAGTGCCTCTCCTACCCTTGCAGCCACTTCTTTTAAGAGCCTGGGATTAAGGACATTTGGTCCTGGGGACTTGTCAGCTTATAGATCTAATAGTTTTCCCTGCACCATTCCTTTGGTGATGGTGTTTTTTTAAGTTCCTCCCTCCTTTTTAGCTCTGGGGAGTTTTCTAAGTCTTCGACAATGAAGATAGACAAAAAAATACCTGTTCCCCAGACTCTCTCAAGGTGCTAACACTAGCTGTAGTTACACTTTTCCTGTTTAAATACTTGCAGAATATCTTGGGCTGGATTCTCTCGCACCGCCCACCGCATGAACACCACGGGCGAGACGCCGACAATGGAAAAATCCATTGACCTCGGGCGGGATTCTCCAGTCGCCGGGCAACGTGGCCGGAGAATCCCACCCCTTGGTTTTTTTAAATAATACTAGCTTTCACTCATACTCTACTCCCTACCCCCTCATTTTTTTAGTCATTCGTTGCTGGCTCTTAAAATCTGTCCAATTTTTTGACCTACTATTTTTTGCGCTGTAAAGTGTTTCTTTCAATTTGATATAATCCTTGACTTGCACATTGAGCCACGGATAATGCATCCTTCTCAAAGAGTCCTCCTTTCTTACTGGGACAAATCATTGCTGAGAGTTATTAACTATCTCCTTAAAAGTCTGTGAATATTCCAGACAGGCTGGTTGTGTGTAAAGTTGGTAAGTCACCAGGACCACTTGGGATGTGTCTGAGGATTCTGAGGAAAGAAAGGATGGAAATTGCTGAGATTCAGGACATAATCTTCAGTCCTCCTTCAAACTGGAAGTGGTGCCAGAGGACTGGAGAATTGCACATGTCATGTCCTTGTTCAAATAAGCATGGAAGGATAAAATCAACAACCACAGGCCAGTCAGTTTAATCGTGGCAATGGGAGAGCTTTTATAAACAATAATGTGGAACAAAATTAACAGTGGCTTAGACTAAGTGTGGATTAATCAAAGACCACATTGAATGGAATTTTCATTTTTTCTTCAGACTTAAGTGAGAAAAGCATGTTGGCTGCACAGCTGGCCTTTATCACCATACTGTTCAGTACTTAAAAGAAAAGTATCCTGGAGGCATGCCCCATGCTGTCACACTGGCAGGGCAGGTCCTGAAAGAGCCTGCAATATCAGCTTTCGGCCCCCCAATCTCCAGCACTCAAAATAAAAACATAGAACCCCTCCTGCACACTGCGACCCCCCCCCCCCCCCACAACAACGCACATGGGGAACCACCCCGCAACACACACGGGGGTCCACTCCACGTACACGTAGAACCCCCCCATGGAGCTCCCCAGTGGAACCCCGGCACTTCCTCTTGGCAGTTCTGGGGGGCAGTGCAAGGGTACTGTCCAGGCATCTCCCTCTGCACCCTAGGGGCTAGACTTACCTGTGCCCCCGGCGTGTTCTCTTCGGCTGATTCCCAATGCTCCAGACCTGTTGTAAACCTTGCCGCCGTCACATCGGCGAGGGGGAAAGTCCCATGTGAGGGGAATGATTCAACAGGTAAGCCTGCTAATCAGATGATAATATATTAAAATGAGGTTCGTGACCTACCTCGGTGGGAACCATGTTATGGTCATTGGGAATGTGGGCACAAAATACCAGCCATTGTGTTTAACAGGAGTGATTTTATGATGCTTACTCATGAAATTGATGAGGATAATGTAGTTGATATGGTGTCTCTGAGTCTCCAAAAAGTGTTTGATGAAGTGACACATAATAGGCTGGTCAACAAATCTGATGCTTCTGGATTAAAAGAGAAAATGGCAGCATGGATGCAAAGTTGGTTGTGTGAGAGGAAGCAGAGAATAGTGACGAATGAAATGAACACTGGAAATACTCAGCAGGTCTGGAGGCAATTGTGAAGAGAAAAATATTTCAGGCTGTCAGGTCTGTTGAATATTTAATAGAATTCCTACAGTGCAGAAGAAGGCCATTTGGCCCATTGAGTCTGCACCGGCCCTTGGAAAGAGCACCCTACTTAAGCCCATACCGCCTCCTTAACCCAGTAACCCCACCTAACCTTTTTGGACATTAAGGGCAATTTAGAATGGCCAATCCACCCAACCTGCACATCTTTCGACTGTGGGAGGAAACCGGAGAACCCGGACGAAACCCACGCAGACACGGGGAGAACGTGCAGACTCCACACAGACAGTGACCCAAGCCGGGAATCGAACATGGGACCCTGGAGCTGTGAACCACTGTGCTACCGTGCCGCCACATCACTTTCTATTTTTATTTCAGATTTCCAAATCAACAGTATTTTCTATCTTGTAGTAGTGGTGAATGATTGTTTTTTAGAATGGCAGGTCTTCCCAGGGATTGACACAAGGGCTACTGCTTTCCTTGGACAGAGACTTGGGTGTATAGGGCACTGTTCAAAACTTTCAGATGACACACATCTTCTAAATACAGCATAATAAACTGCGAGTGGGATAGTGATAGATTTCTAAAGGACATAGGCAGGTTTGTGGATTAGGCAGACAGGTGGAGAGAAGTGTAAAATAATACATTTTGGTTGGAAAAGTGAGGAGAGACATATAAAATAAAGGACAGAATTCTAAAATAAGTGCAAGCCTTGGAAGTATATGTCCCCATTGAAAGGTGGCAGTGAAGGCTGAGAAAATGGTTAAAAGTGGCTAAGTACAAAAGTGAGCAAGTTATGATGAACCTTTACAAAGCATGAGTTTGGCCTCAACTAGAGTATTATGTCAGTTCTGGCCACCCCAATTTAGGAAAGATGGGAAGGATTTAGAGAGGATGCAGAAAAGACTTACGACAATGATGCAGGCTTGAGGAACTTGAGTGAGATTGGGGAAGCTGGGGTTGTTTTCCTGAGCAAAGAGAATGTCCAGAAAAGGTCTGAGAGGGTTCAAAATCATGAAGTAGACAGAAATCGTTCCTATTGGAGAAAAGGTATACAACCAAACGACAGATTTAAAATGATTGGTAAAAGAATCCAAGGTGATATGAGGAAATTTATAAGGTAAGTAATTAGGATCTGGAATATATTGCCTGAAAGTGTGGTGGAGGAAGATTCAACCATAGCTTTCAAAAAGGAGTTGAATAAGGACATGAAGGGGGGTGGGGATGTGGGGTTACAGGGAAAATGGGGGAGTGGGACAAGTTAAATTGCTCTTGTAGAGAACTGGTATTGGATTGATCGGTCAAATGGCCTTATTTTGTGATGTAATGATTCTGTGATTCTATATTTGATTCATCATGGTTGAAAACAGCTGTTTGATGTAATCACTTTCTCAGGATATCTTGTTCTGAGAATAAATGTTAGCAGCACTGACATTCTGAGAATCCATTCAATACCATAAGACCATAAGACATAGGAGCAGAATTAGGCCACTCGGCCTATCCAGTCTGCTCCGCCATTCAATCATGGCTGATATTTTTTCATCCCCATTCTTCTGCCTTCTCCCCATAACACCTGATCCTTTTATTGATCAAAAACCTATTTATCTCTGTCTTAAAGACACTCAGTGATTTGGCCTCCACAGCTTTTTGCGGCAAAGAGTTCCACAGATTATCCACCCTCTGGCTGAAGAAATTCCTCCTCATCTCTGTTTTAAAGGATCGTCCCTTTAGTCTGAGATTGTGTCCTCTGCTTCTAGTTTTTCCGACAAGTGGAAACAACTTCTCCACGTCCACTCGATCCAGGCCTTGCAATATCCTCTAAGTTACAATAAGATCCCCCTCGTCCTTCTGAACTCCAACGAGTTCTGAAAGGTTGGGTTAGTGGATGGAATGGAAGGAAATGCCTGTGGAGTATAAATGCCAACACAAACTAGTTGGGCTGAATGGCCAGTTTTTGTTTTGTAAATCCTATACTTTTTTTTAAAAAATCATGTTACAGTTGCTGTTTTTGTTGATTGGTGTACTTAGGATTTCTACTTATTGGTGATAGTCATTAGTAGATGTTTGTTGTGCAGCTGCTGTTTCACTGGCACATGGTGGAAGGGCACATGATTGTTAAGAGGTAAAGTTATGACTGGACAGAGGGCGACTGACCCCATAAAAATGTTTGAATGGGTATGATTTCAGGAGGCTGGAAATTGCAGACATTGATATCAACAATGCTCGGGTTGCCCAAGACAGTCATTTGCAATTCAAGTTTCTATTTTTACTCTCTATATTTTTTCAATCAGGGACCGGGGCTGACAGGTTCATAATGAGTTCTTGTTATATCAATATTATGCTTTGTGACCTTTTCACGAGAGAATCTCGCCTGTTTATTTGTCATAAATAATGTAAAAATTTAAAGGATCTCAATGCCCTGGCTGCGTTTTCTGAAAGTGTTACTGATTATCATATAAATGGGATCCATTTTCTTTTTCATTTGTTTTAATTTTTAATAAAAGGAATATTTGCTTCAATTCATCACATGAAGAAATTTAGAAGCCAGTATAATAGGGACTGACTGCCAGAGATTTTGACGACGGTCCTTTACTTTTATTCAATTCCAACCCACATTGATGGATTGAGAATTCCCTCTCCCTGGTGATTATGGACAGTTTATGATGTGAATTAAGTTAGGGTGATCCCAACCCAATGCCATGTGTGAGTGCAAGTATTCAGTATACTTCAGATCTTTTCAACAGTGTCACAAGGACCGTGTCTGCGTGGGTCTCACCCCCACAACCCAGAGATGTGCTGGGTAGGTAGATTGGCCACGCTAAATTGCCCCTTATTTGGGGAAAATCAAGAATTGGGTACTCTAAATTTATATTTAAAAAACAGTGTCACAAGGATGTGGGTAATGAAAATGTCATATCAGTGACCAGGAGCAGTCTGACACCACAAAAACAGCCTCTAGAGGACAAGGCTCCAGATCGATATCCAGAACTGTCGAGATGGTGTTGAAGAAGAAGGCCCAAAAGCTTAGCAGTTTGGAGCAAGACCAGAACACGTGTGAAGATTGGCCAGCCCCCTGGAACACCGCTCACACCTGGTTTCTACATCCGGAAAAAAACACACATCCTAGTTTTGTTCAGGTGTGCCCTGTGGACCAACTAAAGCTGGATTAGACAAAGCCAAGCACATGAAGACGTGGAGTTCACCCTGCAAAGGACCTCACTCCTCACTTCATCATCCATTATACACCCAGCACCCTCTGCTAGTTCGCCTTCACCCCATCCACCAAGTCCGAGTCCTCAGACAAATTTTGCCTCTTCCAACTGGCCAGCAAAAGTATATTTTCCAACAGAGACGCCTGGGCTACCTCGGGAAATGTTGAGAAGGCCACCCTTACACAATTCCTTACCTGGAGGTTTATCAACAAGCTGCATCACCAACACCCCCTTCTGACTAGACCCCCTACATGACCTCACCTCTATCTGTCGCTGGGTCACTGCACCACCCAAGCATCTTCTCAGCATTGGCCGCCCAATAATAATAAACCAAATTCAACGATGCTGGACCCCTAACTGCTGTTGAAGAATTACCCAATGGATCCTTGGAGACTTGCCCATCCATATAAAGGATGAGATCAATGTATTAACCCTCACAAAGAAAGATTTAGGGAGGAGAATCGGAAGACATTGAACAAAAAATGTCTGTCATCCCACTTTTGCAGACCCTATCCACCAGAAGTTCAATTTATGCAGCCAAGCCCAGTCATGGGCCACCCAGACTCCCAGATACCTGAAGTTAGAGATGGCCAAGCAAAAAGGCAACACCCCCATGTTGGCTCCCCTCCCTCGGGGGTTAACTGGAAAACACTCATTCTTTTCCAGATTCAACTTGTAACCTGAAAATAAACCAAAGCTCCTCAATAGCTCCATTATATCACCCATAGTGGAGACTGGGTCCATAACGTAAAGCAGCATCAGCAGAAGGGATACCCTGTGCTCTACCCCTCATTTTTTTCTCCCCTTCCACTTACCCGAAGCCCTCAAAGCTATGGCTAGGGGCTCAATCGCTAATGCAAATAAGAAGGGAGACATCAGACACCCCTGTCTAGTCTCAGTTTTTAAATGGAAGTACCCAAACTCAAGGTATTGGTACGAACACTAGCTAAGGTGGCCCGATACAACAACCGTACGCATGAAATCAATTTTGGTCTAAGACCGAAACTCTCCAAAACTTCGAAAAGGTACCTCCAATCCTTTTTAAAAAAAAATTAATTTCATTTTTTCCAATTAAGGGGCAATTTAGCATGTTCAATCTACCTACCTTGCACATCTTTGGGTTGTGGGGGCAAAACCCATGCAAACACGGGGAGAATGTGCAAACTCCACACGGACAATGACCCAGAGACGGGATCGAACCTGGGACCTCGATGCCGTGAGACTGCAGTGCTACCACTGTGCCACCGTGCTTCCCTGGTACCTCCAATCCTGTCGAATGACGTCTTAGCATCTAAAGTCACAATCACCTCCGACGTGGGCTCCTCAGGCGTGGAGAGAACCACATTCACCAGCCTCCGAATATTGGCTGAAAATTTGTTTACAAGAATGTTTCCAGGGCTAGAAAGTGTAGCTACGAGGAGAGATTGTAGAGGTTGGGGTTATTTTCCTTGTAACAAAGAGGGCTGAGCGTGACTTAATTGAGGGGGACAAAATTATGAGGGGAAGAGATAGAGTGGACAGGATAAAATTGTTTCTATTGGTGGAGAATTCTAAAACCAGGGACCATAGATTCAAGATAAGTGGCAGAGGGTGTCAAGGGAACATGAGAAAGAACCTTTTTACAAAGAGGGTAATGGGAATATGGAATTCGCTCCCTGAGTCGGTGGACCCTGAACTCTTTAAAAAAAACCTGGATCCACACCTTAAGTACAGTATGCTACAGGGCTATGGAATGAGTGCAGAAAGGTGGGATTAGAAAGGGCACCTGAGCTGGCATGGACAAGATGTGCCAAATGGCCTCCTGTGTTGTTACTCTTCTCTGGTTCTATGTTTCTAGTTGCCAGACCCTGAGAAAGCCTGTCTGATTCTTCACAGTCACCTCAGGGAGACACGACTCCAGCCTTACTGCCAGTACCTTAGCCAGTATCTTGGCGTCCAAATTTAACTGTGGGATAGGCCAGTATGACCTACACTCTGTTGGGTCTTTATCCTTTTTCAACAGTAAAGAAAAGGAAGCTTGTGAGAGTGTAGCTGGCAAGGATCCCTGGGACAGAGAGGCATTAAACATATCTACCAGCAATGTAACCAATTGATCTGTGAACTTCTTGTAGAGTTCCACTGGAAACCCATCAGGTCCAGGCACTTAACCCGTTTGCATCCGCCCAATGCTAGTCAAAATCTCCTCAGGGTCTAATGGGGCCTCAAACTCTTCCTGTCTCTCAATCTCCATCTCCGGAAACTCCAACCCATCTAAAAATGCTGACATGTCCACACCCCTGCCTTCCTCACTAAGGGTTCCGACCTACAAAGCTTCTTGTAAATGCCCCAAATGCCACGTTCATTTTATCTGGACAGAAACCAAACTACCATTCGAATCCCGAATCTCAATATTCTCCCAGGAGACCACCTTCCTGGCTTTGGTCACTGCCTGTGCGGAGTTTGCACTTTCTCCCCGTGTCTGCGTGGGTTTCCTCCAGGTGCTCCGGTTTCCTCCCACAGTCCAAAGACGTGCAGATTAGGTGGATTGGCCATGCTAAATTGCCCTTAGTGTCCAAAACGTTTGGGTGGGGTTGCTATGTTATGGGGACGGGATGGAGGTCTTGGTTTAGGTACGGTGCTCTTTCCAAGGGCCGGTGTAGACTCGATGGGCCTCCTTCTGCATTGTAAATTCTATGATCCTATGATCTATGACCCTCAGCTGATGAGCTAACAGGTGGCAGGCCTTCTCCCCATACTTATAAAAGACCCGTCTCGAACGCCGCAACTTTCTCACCACCTTTCCCGTGGACATCAGCTTTTTACTGCTTGCAAGCTCCGAGGTAGGGTCACATGAGTACCTACCGTCCACCTCCAAGATATCATTCACCAAGCTCTGCCATTCCGTCCTTACCGCCCTCTCCATATACACCTTGTACGATGTAGTCTCTCCTCTAATCACCGCCTTCAATGCTTCCCAAAGCATGGAGGGTGAGACAGAATCATTCCGATTAAAATCTACATACTCACCAATGGCCTTGGACTTGCGCCCACAAAACCTCAAATCTGCCAATAACCCTACATCTAAACTCCACGGTGGCCTCTGAATGGGCCCCGACCCCAAAACCAAATCCACCGGATCTGGGGCATGATCCGAGATGGCAATGACTGAGTACTCTGCCTTCTTCACCCAAGGGAGGGGTGACCTACCCATTGGAAAAAGGTCAATCCTGGAAAACATTTTATGCACTGGGGAGAAGAATGAGAATTCTTGAACCCCCCCCCCCCCCCCCCCCCGCTGCCCCGGTGAATAAACCTCATGGATCTGGCCCACCATCTGCTCTACAAATGCTGACAGCATCTTCACCACCCTCAAGAGCGTCAATGGTTTTCATAGATTATCATAGAATTTACAGTGCAGAAGGAGGCCATTCAGCCCATCGAGTCTGCACCGGCTCTTGGAAAGAGCACCCTACCCAAGGTCAACACCGCCACCCTATCCCCATTACCCAGTAACCCCACCCAACACTAAGGGCAATTTTGGACACTAAGGACAATTTAGCAGAGCCAATCCACCTAACCCGCACATCTTTGGACTGTGGGAGGAAACCGGAGCACCCGGAGGAAACCCACGCACACACGGGGAGGATGTGCAGACTCCGCACAGACAGTGACCCAAGCCAGAATCGAACCTGGGACCCTGGAGCTGTGAAGCAATTGTGCTATCCACAAGGCTACCGTTTTGGCCTAGAACAGCCCAGCTTTGTATCTAGCACGCAATTTAAATCAGTTGGTGTGTATACAAATCCAGACTGGAAGCCAACAGCTTCCTAACAAATGCCATATCATCCCAGTTTGGGGCATATATGTTAACGCATGGCACCAAGCTACCTGCGAAAGACCCTGTAACCATCACTTACCAACCGTAAGAGTCCACCACCACCTAATCCGCTGAAAAACAAAGTCATTTGTTGATTCAAATTGCCGCCCCTTGAGCCATACTGTTGAAGCTTAATAAAAGACCTGGCTCACCCACCCCCTTTTGCAGTCTGGCCTGGTCCTTCACCCTTAGATGTATCTCCTACAAACACACCACATCAGCCCTCAGAGTCTTTAGGTGAGGGAAAACTGTCAACCTTTTTACTGGGACCCCAACCTCCTTACGTTCCAGGTGACCAACTGAATCGGAGGTCTCCCACGCTCCCCCCACCCCCGCCCAACACCGAGTCAGCCATTTCCACAATAACGGAGTATCAAGGGCCTTCCTGGAGGATGTACTCCCAAAGCCCACCCAAGATGGTCACCAACCCAAAAATGAAACAAAGAAAATCCCATGGTCACTGTCAGAAAACTAAGCCTCCCCCTGTAGTATTATCATAACTATGAGCATTACAAGGGTTAATGTAGCATCAAGAATAGCCACTAGAGGGAGCTGCAGATACAACTGTATAAAGCAGTGATGCTGGACCTTGGGGGAGGAGTGCAAGCAGGAGACAATTAGTGAAGACCATAAGAGAAGTTAGTGTGAGAAGGTTAGATTATAGTTTATACCAGTATGAGATTAGCAGTAGATGAGTGTAGTTAGATTTATTGATCAATTCTGTATTTCAAAAGGACTAAGTGTCGAAACTCAGTTTAGTAGTGGAAATAAAATCATAGCTTTGTTTAAGCAAAAGCTATGCTTTTGTGGAACACTACGCCAACCATCCTAAATAAGCAACACAAAGAACACCACACCCTCCTCCCCCTTCCCCTGAACCAAACCCCTCCTAAACATCCATATTGACCACATTCCAAAGAATAATACCCACTCCTAACCAACCTGAACCCCCAACAAAACAAAAACACTAGGCTCATTGAACCACAAAAAACAGTGCTAACCACTGTGCCACGTGCCACGTGCCGCCCTTGTTCAGGTCTTCTGGTAAGTGGAAGGGGATAAGTCGGGGGGGGGGGGGGGATGGAGCATAGGATGTCTTTATACACAGGCAATCTGCTAATTTATATTACTGATCCAGTCTCCACAATGGATGAAATAATGAAGCTACGAAAGAGCTTTGGCTTCTTCTCTGGGTACAAGTTGAACCTGGAGAAGAGCGAGTACTTTCCAGTCACTCCCCCGAGGAGATGAGCAAATCTGGGAGTGTTACCTTTTTGTCTTGCCAGGTCTAACTTCCTTTATCTGGGTATCCAGGCGACCCACAAATGGACACTGATCCATAAATTAAACCAAGCTAGTCTGGTGAGCAAAGTTAGGTCCGACTTACAAAAGTGGGATAACTTGCCACTGTCCTGAGTGGACTAACAAAATGAATATCCTCCCGAGATTTTTATTTATTTTTCAATGTTTTCCTACTTTTCTTCCTAAATCCTTTTTTGCTAGTGTCAGTAAGTTGGTAGCCTCCTTTATAGGGGGAAGACACAGACGGACCCCGGGGGGACCCCAATGATTAATAAGGCATTTCTTCAAAGGGACAGACGATCAGGGAGTCTGGCGCTGCCCAATTTCCTTTTTTACTATTGGCTGGCCAGTGTTGAGAAGGTGTTAGGGTGGTTCAGCAGTCCGAGTCCATATGGGGACTGATGGAGGAGAGTTTGTGCAGGGACTTTAGTCTAAGTGCACTGGTAACAGCCTTGTTGCCGTTTTGTCCAGAGAGGTGTTCTTCAAACCCGGTGGTTGTGTCCACTGTTAGGACATGGATGTAATTTAGGCAGCATTTTAGGCTCAGATCCATGTTGTCGCTGGCCCCTCTCTGTGATAACCACCTGTTTGTGCTGTCAAGCTTTGACTCGACATTTAGGTTATGGAAGGAGAAGGGTCTTGGTAGATTTGTGGATTTATTCGTGGAGGGACGGTTTGGGAGTCTGGAGGAGCTGGCGACAAAGGTTTGACTCACTGGAACGGATTTTTCAGATACCTCCAGATCCGGAATTTTGTGTGAAAGGCCTTTCTGTAATTTCTCATGGCCCCGCTGTCATCCCTGCTGAGGAGGATTCTATCTTTTGTAGAATATGGGGGGTAGTATTTCAGGTATCTACGGGCAGATCCTGTCGGTGGATGGGGTGAAGTCGAAGTAGGAGGGGGAACTAGGACCTGTTTTGGATAAGGAGCTGTGGAGTGAAGCCATTCACAGAGTAAACACCACGTTCTCCTGCGCACGGTTCAACCTGATCCAATTTAAGGTAGTACATAGTGGCCACCTAACTAAGGCTGGGATTAATGATTTCTTTCCGGGGGTGGAAGATAAGTATGAGCGGTATTCCCGGGGACCGACTAATCATACCAACAAGTTCTGGTCATGTCCCAAGCTGGTAAGCTTTTGGGCCTCCTTCTTTAACACCATGTCAGCAATTCTTACCGCCGATCTGAAGCCCTGTCCTTTGGTGGCATATTTGGGGTGTCGGATCCGCCCGGCTGCAGACGGGGGATGTCCTCACCTTTGCCTCGTTAATAGACTGAAGGCGAGTTCTGTTCAGGTGGAGGTCCTCTATTCCGCCCAGTGCGTTGGTGTGGTTGGGTGATGTTGTGAAATTTTTGCATCTGGAGTAGTAATGGAGATCTGGTCGAATGCACATCAGGGGTTCAGTTCATTAGGGTGGGATTTATACAGTTGGTTGGGTTTTGGCTAAATTGTATTGTGTAACAAGCATCTTTTGTGCTGTTAGTTTGTTCTAAATGAAAATAAAAATCTATATTTTTAATCACAGCAGCTGGAGGTGGTCCTTATGTGGCCATTAATTAGTCACTTAAGAGCTTCAATTGGTCCACGGTCAAGAAGGCCACCAAAGGCGTCCCCCACAGCTGGTAAAATACCAGTGGTGGAAAAGAGGCAATAGGCATAGCACTGTTACCATGACACCCAATTTTGCACTCCCCCACCTTTCAATCTGTTCCCAGTGGTGTGGCAGGGGATCCCTAAAATTCTACCTTTTGTTTCTTTCCTCATCCTTGAAACTCATTGCATGGAGTTCTCTCATCCGGGGCGAAGTCCCATGGCAGGGGTGAGGTCGGGACGGAGATGTTTTCCCGCTGAGGAGCCGACAGGAAACCACACCATGGGCAGGATTCTCTCAGCCCGGAGCCCGGCCGGAGAATCCATGCGACGGGCGCGAATTGTGGCACGCCGCCCCGACATGGCATGCGATTCTCCGCAGAACGAAGAATCGGCGCCATTGGCACCGGTGTGGTTGGCGCGCTGCCGGTCGGGGGCCGCTGTACTCCGGCCCGCCGATTCTCGGCCCGGGGTGGGCCGACCGGCCGTCGTAAAAACGCCAAGCCCCGCCGGCGCCATCCACACCTGCCCTCAGCCACCGGGAACTCGGCGTGGAAGGGTCGGGGGGCGGCCTGGCCCACGATCGGGGCCCACCGATTGGCAGGCCGGCCTCTCTGGCTGGGGGCCTCGTTTCTTCCTCGCCGGCCCCTGTAGTCCTGCGTCGGGGCCGGCGCGTTTAAGGATGCCACTGCACATGCGCGCATTGGTGCTAGTGCCACTGCGCATGTGAGCATTGGCGCCGGTGCCACTGCGCATGCACGGATCCCGTGGCGCCCATTTGACACCGGGATCGGCAGCTGGAGCAGGGTGAACCGCTCCAGTGCCGTGCTAGTCCCCTGTAGGGGTCAGAATTTCTGATCCTGAGGCCGTGTTGACACCGTCGAGAAACGCCGACGGCGTCAACACTTAACCTCAGGATCACAGAATCCCGCCCCATACCTTTTGTCCTCAGAGTAATTAATTATGCATCCAGGGGTTTTACACCATCTTCCATGGTGGGTTAGGCTTGATGGCATGCATCTAGCCATCATATCTTGGACCTGACATCACTGACCCACCATTGACGAAAGAGGATGGACTGCCTGAAGAATGACGATGAACCTCCAGGACATTCTGAATCTGGAAGAAGGACCCAATCGATGATACTGAAGATGGAAGATTCACGTGACTGGTGCTGCCCCCACCCGTTGCTGGGGTGTTCCAGGGTCACTGGCGGCATCCATCCCAAACTCCGGAGACATCCCCAAGCCTTCTTCAGGTAAGCCCGATTTTTACGCCCTATGTTATTCCAGGCGTGTTCTGAACCAATGTATTTACCTGCTGGCATTGTGGAGAATCGGGAGTGGTGGGAAGATACTGGTCGGGCCTTCATTTGCATTGCATTAGCGGAATGCAAATCAGTTTCACACGTGCCTCCAACGGGATTCCCGGGGCGGGATTCTCCGCCGGCGGGATTCCCCGTTTTGCCGGCGCCTGGGTGTTTCCCGACAGCGTGGTGCTGTCTCACAATGGGAAACCCCATTGGCCGGCTGGCATAACGGATAATCCCGCCGGCGGGTCGAGGCAGAGATGTGGCGCAGAGAATCCAGCCCCCGGTCTTCCATGGCATACAAAATTGGAAAATCCTGCTGTGATTTTCCGCCAGCATGAAACCAAATTTTGGGCTTCCTGCCATTGATCCTGCCAGCAGCGGCATGGGAGAATTTCACCCATTCATTCAGGAAATAAACTGAGGGCCAGTCATTCCCTCAGGTTTCAGTTGTCCTTTTTAAAAATTGTTCCAATTAAGGGGCAATTTAGAGTGGCCAATCCACCTACTCTGCATCTCTTTGGTTGTGGGGGTGAGACGCACGCAGACATGGGGATAATGTGCAAACTCCACGCGGACAGTGATCCGTGGCCGGGATCGAACCTGTGCCCTCTTACACCGTGAGGCAGCAGTGCTAACCACTGTGCCACCGAGTTGCCCCAAATTTCAGTTATCCTATTGCTTTCATAACCCCATGATCAGCTTATACTCCCAGGAAGACATAGAGCAAATGGTTTTTGAGCTAAATATAGGAAATGACCTGACAGCACATGCCATGTGCTGCCCCGCTCTCGCAAGTTTCACACCATTATTCTTTATAATTTCTTGTTGCTTTATTTTTTCAATGGGATATTAAAATGATTTCTGGCTTTTTAAAAGATTATCTAGATTCAGCCATCCCAAACATAACTCCAACCATCACTTTCCCAACTGTCCCATGATACAAAGGGAGCCCTCCTTTCCATAGTTCAGAAACACTTCCTCCTTCCCAACGCTCTGACTTAATGGGGGCTCTTTTCTCCATCTTCCTCTTTGGCACATCTCTCTTCACTGTTTCAAGCTGGCACACTCATTCCCTGCCCGCTTTACGATTCCAGTCCTTTCCTCTGGCAGTTCTCACTGTCCTCCTTCGATTACTGCATGCACAATCCTCCTCTCTTCCCTACAGTTAATGCCAGCATCCTATTCCACCCGCACCCCCCACTTCAATAAATAATTGAACTCCTTCACCCTCAATGTTAATGCTGGTCCTCTCCTTTCCTTCGCCGTCCCTCTCCATGGCCCCAGTCCCAGTTACTCTCCTTTCTCAGTATATGTTGGTATTTTCTTCTTTTCCTCTCAAAAAGCTGCCTGTCTCCCCTTCCCTCCTGAGGTATTGGTGGCATTCTTCAACGCACCTTCTCATGACAACACCATTGATTGAATCTTTTCCGCCTCATATGATGTTCCAAAACTCCTCCTAATGCTGATGTAAGAAAAATTCAACACCAGTGCACACTTTGAGAAGGAATTTCCGAACCTGTAAGAATTTCGATCACTGTGTGCAGTGCTATTCACTTCCTTCCAGCAGCAACAGGGTGGTTGGGGATTGGTAGTGGCGAGTGCGTGAGGGAAGGCGGCAACAGGGAAAGGGGAAGAAAGTGGAAGGAGCGCAATTTTCATGCACCAATGCAGGTAAAACTCCAAATACTGACAGCACACGGAAAGCCAGAGTTCTTACAACCTGAAAATAAAACAACCTACAAAAGAGCTGCATTAAAATATAACAGTTGTTAATTTATACAATATGGTGCCCAGTAAAAGATAACATTCCATTGATCAGAAGAGAGTCTCAAGTCTTGTAAATTCACCTTGGTGTGAAAGTAAAGAGTGTGCTGGGTCCGATAAGCACAGGCACAGCCATTGTTTGGGCTGATAAGGACCTAGCAGTAGAGCAATGGAGATATTTTAGTTTGAAGTGTAAAAGAGGATCTGTCTGCTTCAGAAGCCCTGTGGTTAGGCATATAGACTAAAATTGGATTTTCTTATTCTGGACTTCAAGTTGTTCAGAAATTCCCCCATTTCCATTCTTAATTATAAAAGATTTTTCATTTAATGCGATTTTAAAAAATCAAGAATGCTTAACTCTGATGCTTCAAAAAATACATTCCCTGTGATCACCCTTATAACAGGGTTTATATTTTGGACAGGTCATTTTTTATTCAATGCCACTTTCACCAGCAATGGGGATTAGTCAAATCAATCACCTTTGAGTACGGGATGTTCTGGGTCTCTTTGGATGTGCTTCACACCATCAAAGTTTGAGGCAATTACAGCTTCTGGCTTTTTTCTGCTGCTGCTCTGAATCACCTGAGGTCCCTGGCAAGGATATAGATGTAGAAGGGCAGATGTTGGAAGGTGAGGCATACTACTCCTTAATTGGACTGGTCGTCGGGCTAGGTCCCCTTGGTACACTCACATGTGAGCGGTAAGCAAATTAAAACAAAATCAACCCCAGCTTCTTGCTAAGCGTTATTATTTTCCGGAGAAAAATTCCACACAATTCTGTTCCACAATATAGTTGGCTTTAATTGGATAATAATACCTTTGTTTGGCATAATTTTGTTTTAACAAAAATGGTACAGTCTTCTTACATAGGGACATAGCAACAGGGGTTGGCAGTTCAGCACCTCGAGCCTGCTCCGCCATTCAATGAAATTATATGTGATCTGTGGCCTGACTAAATATACCTGCCTTTGGTCCATACCCCTTGATATTTTTGCAAAACAAAAATGTATCTATCTCAGATTAAAAATTCACAACTGATCTGGCATCAATTGCCATTTGCAGAAGAGAGTTCCAAACTGCTACCACCCTTTGTGTGAAGAAGTCCTTCCTAACGTCTCTCCTGAATGGTCTTACCCTAACTTTTAGACTATGCCCCCTAATTCTCGAATCTCTAACCAATGGAAACAGTATATCTTCATCTACCCTGGGCAGGATCTGAAAATGGGCCTATGTCCCCACGCCGGCGGGAAAACCGGTGCCAATGACTCTGGCGTCAACGGCCCCCCGAGATGAGGAATTCTCGCCTTTCCAGGGGGCTAGGTTGCCGCCGGAGTCGTCCCCGTGTTCGCGCATGCGTGTAACGGCCGGCGTGATCTCGCGCACGCGCAACGACCAGCGAATTTCCGCGCATGCGCAGACCGGCCAGCGTATTTCCACGCATGTGTGGGGTTTCTCCTCTCCGCACCGGGCCCCAGGCAATATGGCAGAGCCCTACAAGGGCCCAGCATGGAGGAAAGAAGGCCCCCACGGAAACAGCCCTCCCACAAGATTGCTGGGCCCCGATTGTGGGCCAGGCCACCGTGGGGGTCCCCCGAGTCGGATCCCAGGACTGCCTCCGCATACTCACCTGCCAGGTCTCGCCGTGCGTGAGGTGAGTAATTCACGCTGGCGGGACTGGCCAAAACTGGACGGCCACTCGGCCCATCGGGGCCTGGAGAATCACCGGGAGGGCCGCTGTCAATGGCCCCCGACCACTGTGGCGGGAATCCTGCCGCTGCCCAAAAATCGGCGCTGGAGGCATCGGGGCAGCGGGGCGGGATTCGCGTCTCCCCCCGGGTATTCTCCGATCCGGCGGGCAGTCGGAGAATCCCGGCCCCTGGCTTTTCCTGTTACTATCTTGAAGCCTTTGATCAGGTCACCCCTTAATCTTCTAAATTCTGGAGAAAATAGGCCTGGTTTGTGTAGTCTCTCTTCATAATTTAACCCCTGAAGTTCAAGTCTCATTCTTGTATACGTACATTGGACTCCCTCCAAGGTCAAAATGTCCTTTCCAAGGTGTGGCGCCCATATCTGCTCACAGTACTCCAAGTGGTGCCCAACAGAGCTTGTGAAGCTGCAGCACAACTTCTGGGTCCTTGTACTCCAGCCGTCTAGATATAAAAGCCTGCACTCCTTTCGCCTTCATGATTACTTTATGCACTTGTTCATGGCATTTTAAAGACCTATGCACCTGAAGCCCCAGCTCTCTTTGAAAATCCATTAAATTTAGCTTCATACCATCTAGAAAGTACCCCGATTTATTCTTTCTTGGTCCAAAATGGCTACTGTCACACAGCTTACACTGAAATCCATCTGACCCAGTTTCGCCCATTCACCTAGTCTATCAATATCTCTTTGTACTGTCATCCACACTGTCTACAATGCCACCAAACTTTGTGCCATCAGCAAATTTGGATACATGACCTTCTATGCCATTACCCAAGTCGTTAATTAATAATGTGAACAATTGAGGTCCTAATACAGATCCCTGTGGGACACTAAAAATCACATCCTACCAATTTGGGTACCTATCCCTACTTTCTGTTGCCTGCCACTCAACCAATTTCCCAGCCATATCAGTAATTTGCTCTCAATTCCATGGGCTTCTGTCTCAGTTAATAGTCTCTTATCAAATGCCTTCTGGAGGTCCATATAAACACCATCCGTAGACATTCCCCTGTCCACTACCTTAGTCACCTCTTCAAAATATTCATTGAGGTTCATCAGGCATTACCTATCTGTCATTAATCCATGCTGGCTCTCCCTGATTAACTGAACATATTAGAGGTGTCAGTTACCCTATCCTTGATTATAGACTCCACCAATTTCCCCGAACAGACACTAGCCTCATCAATGTTCAGCTTGCAGGTCTGTAATTCCTTGGTTTTCCTCTTTTGTCCTTTTTGAGAAGCGGAGTGACATGAGCAATTTGCCAATCCAATGGGACAACTCCTGAATCTAGGGAATTCTGAAAGATTATAGTCAGGAAGAACTCTAGCAGAAGCCACCCAAAGCGTGACCTCCACCTACATGTCGCCACCGGTAGTCGTGACTCACTGGTCTCAAAAGAGTAATTTTATATTTGTTGAATGTCAAATTTTTCCATTATGAAAGTCCATCAAAATTTTAACATATTACAACTTTTACAAAAAATTATATGCCAACAATAATTCAGCAGAAAAGATGGTAATATGTGGAATTCAGGGTGAGAGGTGTAGTGTTCAATTATATAAGGTAAGATTGGAAAGTCCAGTGAAGAGTGGTGAAGTGGTAATAGGAGTAACAGAGAAACTATCTTGTCCAGGAATACATTTTATCTTGGGTAATGATATAGCTGGATCGCAGGTGGGAGTGATGCCTACTGTGGTTGATAAGCCAGTGGAAAATCAGACAACTGAAGTGTTGAAGGACGAATATCCTGGGATTTTTCCGGATTGTGTAGTAACAAGGTCGCAAAGTCACAGGTTAAGACAAGAGGAGAAATCAAAGAGTGAAGATGAAGTTGAAGTGCAACTATCGAAAAATATTTTTTATTAGATGGTTGAAAAAGAACAAGAACAGGTGGAGGATGAGGCGGATATTTTTAGTTCAGGAAAATTGGCGGAATTACAGCAAAAAGATGTAGAAATAAAACGGATGTATCAGAAAGCATACACGGAAGAGGAATCTGAGTGTATACCAGAGTGTTATTACTGTAAAAGTGATGTATTGATGAGAAAATGGAGACCTTTACATATGCAGGCAGATGAAAAGTGGGCAGAAGTTCATCAAGTAGTATTGCCGGTAGGGTATAGAAAGGAGGTGTTGCGAGTTGCACATAAGATACCAGTGAGAGGTCATTTGGGAAGAAGGAAAACTCAAGCTAAAATACAAAAACATTTTTATTGGCCTGGACTACATAAAGATGTCATTAAATTTTGTCAATCATGTCACACATGTCAAGTGATAGGGAAACCTCAAGCAGTGATAAAACCAGTGCCCTTAATACCCATTCCAGCATTTGAGGAGCCTTTTCCACGGGTCCTAATTGATTGCGTAGGACCGCTTCCGAAAATGAAAAGTGGGAATCAATATCTTTTGACTATAATGCATGGGTCTACTAGGTTTCCAGAGGCCATTCCAGTACGTAATATTGCAGCTAAAAAGATTGTGGAGGAGTTACTTAAATTCTTTACTAGACGTGGACTAGCCACAGAAATACAATCGGATCAAGGATCAAATTTTACCTCCAGGTTATTCAAAGAAGTTATGGAAAGCTTAGGAATAAAACAATTTAAATCAACTGCGTACCATCCAGAATCACAGGGAGCGTTAGAAAGGTGGTACCAGACATTAAAGACAATGTTGAGGGCTTATTGTCACGATTATCCAGAGGATTGGGATAAAGGAATTCCATTCGTACTGTTTGCAATTAGGGATGCATCTAATGAGTCAACCAAATTCAGTCCTTTCTAACTAATTTTTGGTCATGAGGTAAGAGGACCACTTAAATTGATTAATGAAAAATTGGTGATTGAGAAATCAGAGATTAAATTATTGGATTACGAGTCAAGTTTCAGGGAACGATTAAATAGAGCAGGTGAATTGGCTGCACAACATTTAAAAGTTGCACAAAATGTGATGAAACGGGTAGCGGACAAGAAATCCAAAGTTCGTAGTTTTGCCAGTGGAGATAAAGTTTTAGTATTGTTACCAGTGGTAGGTGAACCTTTAAAAGCTAGGTTTTGTGGACCTTATCAGATTGAAAGGAAATTAAGTGAGGTGAATTCTGTGGTAAGAACGCCAGATAGAAGGAAAACTCACCGAGTGTGTCATGTGAATATGCTTAAAAGGTACTTTGAAAGGGAAGGAGAGAAAAAGGAGGATATTTGAATGATTCTAACTCAAAGTGACAAACCAAATCCAAATGACTGTGAATTTGACATCCCTCAAATTAAATTGGAAAATGAGGATGTTCTTAAAAATTGGGATAAATTGTTGAGTTACCTTCCAGAGGAAAAACGAACTGACCTGAAAGAGTTATTGATATCACATGGGCAAGTTTGTGGAGATAAATTGGGAAGTACTAAAATGGCTATACATGATGTAGATGTGGGAAATGCTGTTCCAATCAAACAACATCCATTTTGACTTAACCCTTTAAAATTGGCACTGGTTAACAAAGAGATTGAGAGTGTGCTTAAAAATGGCATAATTGAAGTGGGTTGCAGCCAATGGAGCTCACCCATAGTGATGGTACCAAACCCAGACGGTACCCAACGGTTGTGTGTGGACTATAGAAAGTTGAATGCAGTTACAAGAACGGACTCTTATCCTATCCCACGTTTGGAGGATTGCATTGAGAAAGTGGGACAATCAGCTTTTATTTCCAAACTGGATTTACTTAAAGGTTACTGGCAGGTACCATTATCCGAAAGGGTGAAGGAGATTTCAGCTTTTGTGACTCCAGATGGTATATACCAATTCAAAGTTATGCCATTTGGCATGAAAAATCCCCCAGCCACATTTCAACAGTTAACTAACAAAGTTGTTTCAGGATTACCCAATTGTGCGGTATACATCGACATTCTGGTAATTTTCAGCCAGACATGGACAGAACATTTGAAACATCTGATGGAGTTATTCAATCGACTTCAGGAGGCGGGTTTGGTGGTAAACCTAGCCAAAAGTGAATTTGGAAAAGCCTAAGTCACTTTCCTTGAGGAGTTTCCGATACCCTCAAGACAAAGGGAAATAATGCGATTTCTTGGCAGGAGTGGATTTGATCGAACATTTGTGCAAAGGTTTTGTAGCATGATTGCTCCACTGATGGACTTGCTGAAGAAACGTCAAAAATTTCAGTGGACAGTGGACTTTCAACAGGCATTTGACGGCCTGAAAGCTGTGATAACCAATGCTCCTTTGTTGGAGAATTACAAGGGACTCTGCGATCAGATTGAACTAAAGTATCTGACTTTAAAGAGAAATGCGAAGGCGTAGAGAAATGGATGGATCGGGCAGAGACCTTCTTGTTCAAAGAGACTGTCAATCAGGAAGAATTTCAGTTGGAGGAAGAACTATTTGCGTGTGTTTTTTTTTAAACAAAAAAGTATATTTAGTGTGTGCATTTCTTAAAGGATAGTGAAAAGGTGAAAAATGAAACCATTTTGAAGTTGATGGTTTTGTTTTGTTTTCTCGGGGGGAGGTGTCACGTGAGAGTACCTTTAAGAAATGGCTGTTTACTACTGCAGTGATGCCAGAGAGTGGGTAGAGCTGGGCTGTCTGTCAGCTTTTTACTTTTGTTTTATGCTGTTTGCTGCAGGGTGTGCTTTAGTTTTGTTTTCAGTGTTGGAGCTGAAGCCAGACAGAGCAGGTGTACTGTTGATCTCTCTGCCATGAAAAGACTATCTCTTGATCATTTGGTGAATTCAGAATTATAAATGTTCTCAGTAGTGAAAGTAAACCTAATGTGCTTCTGTTAAAAGATGTTTCTTTTGTCTTCTGGATGTTGTTTGGGAAGTTATTAAGGGTTATTTAGTGTTGCATTCTTTGGGGGTTGAATTGATGGTTGCTAAAATGTTCACTGTATGTTTTAAAAAGGTTAACTTGAGTTCATAGAATAAACATTGTTTTGCTTTAAAAAATACTTTTCCATTTCTGCTGGACCATACCTGTAGAGTGGGCCGTGTGCTCCCCATACCACAATCTATTAAAAGTTGTGGGTCAGGTGAATGCCATGATACACTTTGGGATTCTCTAAACCCTGACCCATAACAGCAGTCATACTGTTTGCATCCATCTCGACCCAGGTTTTAATAACATTGCAGCAGAAAATATAAAATTTGACAATTTCTTACATCCATCGCAGTCCAGTTCAAAGTGGGAAGGAATAAACTTTTCTTTACAACGTGAAAAGTCTAAGTCACAGGGATCTTGGCACCAGATCATGCACAATACCTTTAGTTTGGCCATTTACTCATTTTTAGGAGCATTTATGCTGCTGGCAGCATAGTGGTTATCACAGTTGCTTCACAGCTCCAGCGTCCCAGGTTCGAATCCCGGCTTGGGTCACTGTCTGTGCGGAGTCTGCACGTTTCCCCGTGATTGTGTGGGTTTCCTCCGGGTGCTCCGATTGCCTCCCACAGTCCAAAGATATGCAGGTTAGGTGGATTTGACATGCTAAATTGCCGTTCTTGTCTAAAAAGAAAGGTTGGGTGGGGTTACTGGGTTACGTGGATAGGGTGGAGATGTGGGCTTGGTAGGGTGCTCTTTCCAAGGGCTGGTGCAGACTCGATGGGCCGAATGGCCTCCTTTTGCACTGTAAATTCTATGATCTATGATCTACGGCTTTCTAAGGTGATGCCTGCTTCCTTTGGCAAGGCAATGACAGGCCTCATAATGGCTGGATTCTGCTTTTGCCACTTATGCTCTGCAGACAGCTCCCACCTCTTCGAAATGCCCAGTGTCACTAGATGGGTGTCAAGCTCGCCGTTTGACCAATTATGGCACTGACACATGGGTGATTCAGTTGCAGCACCACATTGAGACTTATTTAAAACTATTTGGCTGTAGATTTGCCGACCAGCTTTGAAAACCTGGGTTCTGACTCATTTATGTTATAACATGCCTGTACCTTAATGTAGAGTACTGCATACTGGCTACCAAAGAAATGGAAAGTAGAATAATGAGCAAAGACAAATCGGGACGGGGACTGGAGGAGGACACGTGAGAAAAACATCACCAGTGACTGAACTAAGTTGATGTGTATGTTTTGTTGTACAGAACAACAATTATTTGAAATTACTTGAGTCTCCGTAAAACTTTCTACAGGCATTGATGGATTTTGTTTATTATTTTAAATCTCTTGCAAGGCTCTATACTGTGCTTATGTATAGAATGATGCAATGCACAATCTGCCACAAACTGCAACCTTATTAATTTAGTCTTATTTAATTATCTAAAACCTCCTTTAGGCAATACTATTCACCACAATTTATCTGGTTTTGGGGCAGATTAAAAATTCTATAGTAAGTGTGAGAAATGTCTAGCAGGTCAAGCAGTAATTGAAAAAAGGTTAATGTTTTGATTGGGGAAACTTTATGAAAACTTTCAAAGACTGCATGGCTTCTTGTTTTTTACCAGTGCTTTCTTTATATTTTAGAATTGCAGCATTTGGAATTCATCTCATCACATTTATCAGTGTTATGCTTCAGAGATTTTACACTTTACTAGATAGCCCCCTTGGATTCAAAATCTCTGACAACACGTTTAAATCCTTGCATCACTGATCAAAATGTGCCTTTTTCTGCCCAAGATCTAATCAAATGTATTAAGAGCCAGGGCCCAACTGGAGACCCTTTGTTAGTACACCAATGTTAATTGGAACCAACCACATAATCTCCTCAATTTCAGTATAAGAGTGTACAGTTGATTAGATCATTGGCTATAAACTAGCCGACATTTTTATATAACATTGAACAGATAACTGAATGCTGTTCAGTATATTTACAGTAATTCACAGTATTATTCTCCTTGAACTGTCAAAATAACAAGTTAGGTTCGCAAAACCTATTGATCTTTGAAACACCGTTGGTTCTTACACCCCCAACACGGAGCCCTCTGATGAGCTTTGAATCCCTGATGGCCTCTTGTAGTAAGAAAGCCAAAATATGGCTTAAATTTTTGTTTTGGGATATGTTGAAAGGAAATTCGAAGCAAGAATTTCTCAACACTATATACGTGGTCAGGCGGTAATAGGATTCAAGGCATTATTTGTCCATAACTAACTATAGCTGTGTTAGATAAGTGATGTAAACATCCCTGCACGATGCTTGTAATTTTGTAATTGAATGTAATTGTTTGACACCTTCCTCAGAAAGCCAACCAATCTGTTTTAAACAGGCTGATCAATCAGTGATAATAGAAATTAACATTTCTTCAGACAGCCAACAGTGATGTTGATTGGCAGAATGACACTAATGCTATACACTTGGTAAATATTAACATATTAATCCGCAGGGACAACATTCAGACACACTTTGATATCTGTGCCATACTGGGACATGTATTCTCTGTAGCCTCCAAAAATAGCTTGCAGTGACCTATTTTAATCATTTATATCACATGATTAGAAAGAAAGAAATTTTTATTTCTATCACAGTTAGTAATCTCTTGGTATCTGACTACAGCCAATAAACAGTTAAAGATGATGCGCATTGTCTAATTGGCATTCAATACAAGAAAGGTCTTTACTTTATTTCTTGCCATTGGCGTACATTTTTAAAAATAAGCTGCTACGGTCGACTAAAATAGTTTTGCTGCTTTTATTTCAAGGTGTTTTTATTCCTATTTTTCTCCTCTCCCCCTTTATTTTTTTTCAGATGTTTCCAGTTAAGGGGCATTTATCCTCTGTTGGTAAGAGGCGAGGGTATCTGGTCTCTCCTGCGCAAAGCTTAGTGCTTGTACCATTTGTTTTTTGTAGAAATGTGTTGTAAACTGGTTTAATAATCAGAGTGTCCTACCGCGCACCCCCCCCCCCCCCCCCCCCCCCCCCGCTCCCCCCCGGACATCGGTACTGAGGGGAGGGTACCCTGTTTCTCCAACATAAAATGAGTGTTTGTACCGTTTGGCCTTGTATATATTTTTTACTGTTTTAATAAAAAGATATGGCCAATCCACCTAACCCTGCACATCTTTGGGTTGTGGGGGTGAGACCCAGGCAGACATGGTGAGAATGTGCAAACTCCACACGGACAGTGAGGCCCGTGAGGCAGCAGTGCTAACCACCCTGCCGCCCTGCCTCTGCTCCTTGATAACAGCTAGTTAATTATTTATAACTTAGATTTTAAACAGGTTTTACTTCAATATAGAGTGAGTTAAATTCTCTGCCCCTCGATGCCAGAAACGCGAACCACGATCGGGCAGGGAATAGAACGTCTGGCCAAAAGCAAGATTCGCGCCCCACGCCGGTGGTGGTATGAAAAACTGGCAATTAAATTAATTTGCATTTCATTCGTGGATTAGACCCTATGTGCTTCAGGCCTCCATGATTCTCTGCTTCTCTCAGGCAGAAGTCACGTGGGCATGGTTCACTACAGGTACTTACAAGTGGGAACTGGGCGCAATGACTGCTGACGGAGAGAGAGAAGATAAGTAAAAGTTTTAAAGCTGTTAAAAACCGTAGCTCTAGATGGGCGGTGGCTGCCAGGACGGAGAGTGGTTTGGTTGGGGGTGAGGGGCACGGTGTGGCGTCTGGGGGACGTGGGGATGGCGGGGATCGATTTGGTGGCAGTGTCCCCCTCGGGATCGGGGTGGCCTGGCTCAGGCTGCCATTGTTGCAGTATTTGTTTTAAATGCACCCATTTGGTACAAGTTACAGGCCCTTGGCTGCTCACTCTGCTGACTGCTCACTGTGTTCTGTAAATGCTTACAGAGCCTCTGGTCATTTGGGAGTCCACCCAGGCCTCCCCTCTGGAAACCCTCCGACCCCAGCTGATCCATCACTGGGATGGGTGTGGCCAAGCTCAATCAGTGACACATCAGGTGCTGGCACTCCTCAGTTCACTCATCAGAAGTGCAGTCCCACTGCAAGGGAAGCAAGGGAATGGCAGAGCTCACCCCAAACAAAGGGTGCATGCACCATGGCCTTTGGCACTCTCCTTGGCACACTGCCACTCTCAGGGCCGAGGTCTCACCAGTCACATTATCAACCAGCCCACCCCGCAGGACCACCAGCTGTCTCCAAGGCCAGCCTGCCCACTGCGCCCCTGCTCCCATCCATCCTGCCCCCAGTCAGGTTGTCAGAACCTGCATGTCACACCTGGGACCCACATCACACTGCTGCCACGCTCCCAGAAGCTGCACACTTTCCTGCCTCACCCCCATCTGTAGTGCCCACACACAAGATTCTAAGCATGGGGGTGATTGGTGGCACACCATGACCCTCTCCACCGCACAACCAGATGCCACCCTCCTGACAGGATAACACATGGCCCACCTAACGAAGACACCCACAGTAGACCCCACTAGGGAGAGAGGACAGGGACCGCAGAGGCCATCAGGGCCACTGGTTGTGGCAGCCACCTGTACCCCTGTTGCCAGGCGGGTGGTGAGGATAGAGGCTCCCTCGTGCCTCTCACTGATGGGGGCAGGTGTGCTGTGTGGAAGATCACAAACCGGGGGGGGGGATGGCCGAGGTTATGGGGGGGGCATGTGGAGGGCGGAGCTGAAATGCAATTCAGGGTCACCATGAGCTTGTTGGATCTGGATGGGCAAAGAAATACTCATCTTGCTAACTTGTCTTCTCTTTACCCACCCTGCAGAAGTTGAATTTCAGAATAGCTAGGAATGCTCACCATCTACCTGGCCGCAGCTGCTATTGCAGATGCATGTAGGCTGGAAGCACAGGGTCTGCCTGTGGAGGACCCTGCACAGGGGAAGCTTGCCCCAGAGAGCACAGGCCAGCCGGTGAGGCTGGTGAGGTGGCTGTCCAACAGGCCGAGGAGGAGGAGGAGGTGCGAAGGTGACGCCGCATCAGGTCACATTTGTACTGTCACCACCTGCCATTCAAGGACCTGCCAGACCGCATGTTCTGCCAAAGACTCCGCCTAAACAGGAAGACCGTGCACCATCTGTTCCAGATAGTGGAGCACCTGGCACTGCGCGGGTATGGAGAAGGACACCCCTCCCAGTGACCGTCAAGGTGACAGTTACATTGAACTTCTATGCCTCCGGTCTTTCCATCGGTGAGCGAACATCTGTCTGGTATATTCCAGATGTCCATTCACAGGGAAATCCGCGCTGTCACGGATGATCTTTTGCCTGGAAGTGGGCCATATAACCTTAAGTCTGGACCTAGCCCATCAAGATGCCCGGGCACAAGGATTCGCCTTCATCGCTGGCATGTCCCAGGTGCAGGGGGTGATAGATGGGACACATGCACCCCCCCCCCCCACCCTGTGAGCACTGGCTTATCAGGGGGTGCCCTTCATAAATAAGAAGGGGTTCCACTTCCTGAATGTGCAGTTGGTGTGTGACCATTTGCTGCACGTAATGCATGTCTGCACCCGATATCTGTGAAGTGCCCACGACTCATCCCGGCTCCTTTGAGGCGCTCCCTCAGGTGGGGGATTGGCTGTTGGGCCACAAGTGTTACCCGCTGACGTCATGGCTAATGACACCTGTCCAGAGGCCCCAGACCGTTGTGGAGAACTGCTCAATGAAGTCCATGAGTGACTAGGAGTGTCATTGAGTGGTGCATTGGCATTCAAAGATGCTGTTCCGATGGCTGGGCCACTCCGATGGGGCTTTCCAATATACCCCCAGGAGAGTCTCGAACTTCGTAGTGGCCTGTTGCATCCTGCACAATATCGTGCAGCAGAGGGAGGACATGCTGCAGGTGGAGGAAGAACTCCAGACCTCTTCTGACGAGGAGGAAGAGGAGAGCACCCAGGAGGATTTGGGCATGGAGAACGGGATGGCACGGCAGGCCACCCAACATGTGCTCCAGGGCCACCACATGTGGGAAAGCATAATCATCCCCCAATTTTCAAACTAAACGGCCTGGCCATTGGCAGCTCCGCCACCCAGTCCCACCTCTCCATACACCCCCCTCCTTCCAACTGGTTTTCCCTTCCCCATAGCCACTCACATCCTCCCCTGTCCCTCCTTTCTTCACTCCAACCCACCACGCCAGCTTCCCCTCACCCCTCAGAGTGTCCTACCAGCATCATGCATTGACAACATCAAAGAGATGAAAGTACAGTGAAATCACACACTTGAGTGATTGGAGTGCACTTGGTGCAATTTCATCTCTTTGATGTTGTCAAAGTTTCCAAACATTGGGATTTCACCACTTAGGTCACTGAAGCATGATGAGATATGAATGGATCAAAGCTGCAGATGATTTTTACAAGCTGTCAATCACACACCACTACTCGAAAGCCATGAATGGACGGCAGATCATGGATCTGTGGGAACCAGACACAGGCACAGCTTCAAGGAATGAACACCCGCCCTTCAGCTCTCATTTATAGCTTCATTGCAAGAACCTTGTATCAGCATCAAGCACTTCCAGATCAGTTGGAAATAAGTCTCTTTATTCAGCCACATTCTCAGAAGAATGTTCTTTACTGAACCAATGTTACATGGTTCTGTTTCCCACACTGTCATTTAATGGCCTTTGAGTGGCATTGCCATTTCCTGCAAAATTTATGAAATAGCTCCATTTTCTCTCAAAGTCAAAATGAAATTGACCAGACTTGTTTCTTGCAGGATCCTTACAAAAGTTGCATGAGATGGTTCTCATCCCATTGATCTGTATTTTAGTCCAAGCCATAGGGTTAAAATGACACTAGCTGACGCACTGTCACACCCAATACCTTTATTTAAAATGTATTGTTTGTTTGACTTATTTTCATTTTTGAAGAGTCCCTATCCCACTCACTATCTGAGAGGATGAAGTGATGTGCTCAAGTGGCTGTGATGATTCTCATGACAAAGGTATATTGCTGAGTTCAGGAATTCATCATACTTACTATCTATTACCTCGTGGATGCTGTTCTGCTTTGCCACCTGTCGCACAGGTATGATTCCCCCATATACGATGAACCTGTGTCTCAAGGGATACTTTTTTAATAAACTGATTTAAAATGGCAGGATTGCCTGTCTCTGTAAAATATCGTCGGAAACATTAGTGCCGAATGTCTTTGTTAAAAGTGTCACCCTGATTCTTCCAGAAATGCCATTATTTTTAATAGCACCGAGGAAAATAAAGCTTCAGCAAAAGATGTTACACTTTTAATATAGCTGTCAGGCTTAAATTTTGTAATTAGAT
Organism: Scyliorhinus torazame; assembly: GCF_047496885.1. NCBI lineage: Eukaryota > Metazoa > Chordata > Chondrichthyes > Carcharhiniformes > Scyliorhinidae > Scyliorhinus > Scyliorhinus torazame. The sequence continues at coordinate 134,002,686 of NC_092712.1, forward strand.
GAGAAATGGAAGATGGAATATATTCATATATTCAAAGGCATTGAAAAGAAGGGCATAATTGGATGCATATTAACCTTTGAGTACTGGAAAATAATTCTCCCTCAGGACTATCAGGAGCACTTTGTTGTTCAAAAAGTAATGTTTCGAATTATGGTATGGAGGCAGAGGCTCACTTGCATCCTTGTATTCCACTACATTCACCAATCAATGCAATAATTGTTCGGCAGTGGTTAATCTTTCACTGTAGATATAATTACACATCATAGAGCATCTGTCACTGTAGTCAAATTTTCTTTAAGAGCACTCCAAACTGAAATAAAAGTACATCCTTTCTCAAAATGTGTATGATAAATGCAATGATACCATCAAGTAGTTTTTGTAGTCTTCCCTCTTGTTCAGATGCCAATTGGAATTGATTTGGGTTGTACACAAATAGAAGGCTGTAAATTTTATGGCAACAGCAAGAATCCATCTTCCCTTTACAAATAAAGTTCTCCCTCAATCGGGTCTTTTTGCTCTATCCCCTGGTCGAATATAAGAGCAAGATAGCGATGTGCTTCTCGCTTACAGCCAATATGATTTTCTAGACAGCTCAAGCTCAAGTTTCCAACATTTCCCTTTTTTCTCAGTGGAAAAGTGGGAGGTTTGTGATTGTCATCTCCCTGCATGATGCATTTGAGATTTATGATTCAGTGAAGGATTGCAGACTTAAAACCACATCTTGCCTTTCTGGCACCTCAGCTTAATGTTCCAGTAACCAGCACCATAATATCTCCCACAGATAATTCAACAGTGACCCAGATTAGCTGTCATATAATAAAAGGTCATTGCATTCATAAGTTGCCTTTCACATTGAAACATCTGAATTGCTTTGAACTGCATTGAACGTTGCCCCAGACGGAAAATGGTAGTAAATCTGTTTCAGCAACATCCCACAGTCAATCTGTTTTTAATGTGATATTTGTTGAGAGCACAAAAAGTACATTACAATTCTCTTTCAGTCAGTCTCAAGGGATTATTAATATCCATGTGTAATGATCTGGACAGCAAAATCAAGTCTTGTTTTACCATTCCACATCACTATCACCTCAAACACTACAAAGCTCTCTTACAACAGAACTTGGGTTTCAGCCTTTATATGTACTCGTGTTTCAGTGTGGGTCTCAGAACACATGCCTTCTGATCCAGACCCAAGTTTCTGAGATGTAGGTACACTCAGAGCTGTTAGGGAGAGGGTTCCAGGTTTGAAACTCGCACCAATGTAGGACCAACCATATTGTACCAAGCCACGGTTGTAGCTTGGAGCAAACCTTCCAGATGGTGGTGTTCCCACGTGTCAGCTGTCTTTGTCCTTCTCAGGTGTAAAATCAGAATTGTACGTGCAATACCAATACATGCTTTATGATACTGATTAAGATCTCTGTAAGCATGCACAACATGCAGAAGCGAAGCCAAAATGAGGCAAATATATTCAAAGCCGATTAGATATCCTTCAGTGACAATATCATGCCATGGAAAGCAGACTAAAAAAATGAAAAATTTAGGTTGAAAGTTTGAACAGATGTTTTGAAGGTTCTGTCAATTATTTTATATCCTCACAAATCTTTTTTTTCTCCATCTCGAGTGCTCAATATCCTTCTATAATAAGGAGACTAGACCTGTGCACATATTTCAAGAATTGCTTTGCCATGGCACTACACAGATTCAACATAACTGCTCTGATATCCCTTTAGAAATGAACCCTGGTGCTTAGTTTGTCTTTTTTAAATGACCTTATTAATCTTCTTCTCTCCTTTTGGTGAATTATGACAGACTGACACAGCACTGCTGGGGGACGCCTTTTTCCCTTTTTGGGAAGGGAGACAGAACAAATGCCGCACTTCCCCTTGCCTCTTTTTTGAGGGGTGTCCCCAAAGGTTCAAAGGCTTGATATTTGCAGCCTCCTTTCCAACAAACATCAGTGGGTTCAGTGACAGAGGGCCTATGAGGTGGATCAATCATTTGTGGTTTCCACAAGGTGTGCTAGGCCCCATCCAGCCTCCCTTCATGTACAGATATTTGGAGAAATTTATTTTTGTGATAATTGTGGTTTCTGTACATTGTAAAAACCACACGGGTCATTAAGAATGCATTTGTGGTATTTTTTAAAGTTGTATTAATCTAATTGTAGGAACAACTTAATTTGGTTATATATCAATGAGTCTCCATTTACATTAACACAACACAAACGTGAACAATTAAAAAAAAAATTTAGAGTGCCCAATTCATTTTTCCCAATTCATGGGCAATTTAGCGTGACCAACCCACCTAGCCTACACATCTTTCGGTTGTGGGGGCAAGACCCATGCAAACACGGGGAGAATGTGCAAACTCCACACGGCCAGTGACCCAGAGCCGGGATCGAAACTAGGACCTTGGCACCGTGAGACAGCAGGGCTAATCCACTGCGCCACCGTGCTGCCCTCAAACGTGAACAGTTTTTAAGGGAACTTTGCATCGTGATAATGGTCCTTCAAATCTCTGTTAGCAACACTTAAAATCAATTTACCTGTATTAAATCTGATGCTATTTAATTTAAAAGGCAATTCACTAATTCAATGTCAGTGTTCCGTGAGAAGGGACTTGCATTCTTGTAACATCGTCAAGCTTAAAGTGCTTCCCAGCCGATGAGTTACTTTAAAAATGCACTGTTGCTGTTTTTTGTATACTGCTGCGGGAGATTAGTCTCCCAGTGCTGCTTTGCTCATTTACATTCCCCATGGCCCAGTTCTCCATCAGTTGCCAAACTGGGGCACAATTGTCATATTTGATACAAGTCCACAAAATGCAGAGAAAGGAGTTTTCTTTTGTTTTGGTGGAGAGAAGCAAGTTGTATTTGATGTTTCTAACTGCAGCTTTACAACAGTCTGTATTTATTATGATGACCCTCACAATCAAATGGGGAAGTCCCAATTTTAATGGAGATCCTGAAGCAGGAAGAGATAACAAGAAGCTCCTCCTTACCCTAACCCTAAAGCATGCTGTGAAAACAGTTAGTATGACATCATCGAAGATGTGGGTTGCCCCTGTTGCCAGTGGTCATGTTAATAGTTACCTGGACCTTTTCTGGCCTGATGCTGTTTGCTGTAAATTTTTGTTGTCAGCTTGAATACTTGTGTACAATTTCTAGACCTGGGGGTTTGGCTTTGGGTTAAAATGGTAGGATACTCAAGAAGTCTTTGTCTGTGTGATGTCTCGAGACATACACTGGAGGCTTTCAGTAGCTATTAAGGGGGTTCATTAATGAAAGGTTTGAGGACTATAATGCTTGCTTCATGACTCAGGAAGCTTCTTCTTAGGGCTTTCTTCATTGCAACCGCTGATTCTTCTTTAGTAGTTGGTGTCATGGTGATAAATTCAAAATGAATTTTCTATAATAATTTACCACACTGAAGAAGAATTTCAGCTCGATGACAATATTGGATGCAGGGATGGTTTGTGTAGCCTTAACCTTTTCTTCTAGGGTTGCAACCCTGTCGCATCAGTGCAAAATCCTAGGTCCAAAGATGCGCAGGTTAGGTGAATTGCTATGATAAATTGGCCCTAGGTGGGGTTACGGGGATAGAATGGGGTTTGGGCCTAGGTAGGGTGTTGTTTCAGAGGGCCGGTGCAGACTCAATGGGCCGAATGGCCTCCTTCTGCACTGTAGAGTTTCTATGATGATTTCTATGACCTCACTTCTGAGACCTAGAAAACACACTTTTCGCATTTGAGGCAGACCCCCGTGTCGAAACCTCTTTAATACTTCCTTTCCAGTGGCCGTGTATTCTTCTGGTGCAGTGCTAGTGACTAACATGTCATCAAGTCAGACATCACCATGGGGATTCCTTGAAGGAGGTTTTCCATCAGGCGCTGGGAAATGGCATAGGCTGAAGCGATTCCGAATGGTAGTCTTGTATACTGAAAGAGGCCTTCATGGGTATTTATTGTAGCAAACTTCAAAGATTCTTCGTCTAATTTTAGTTGCAGGTAGGCATGTTTGTCCTATTTATATATTTATATTTGTCCTATTTTTTTTTTCATGTATGGAATGAAATGTCTGAACTATACGCAAAACAATACTTTTCACTGTACCTCGATACACATGACAATAAACAAATCCAAATGACTAAGGTCCAATTTTTCACAGGTAAGGCCCCCTGCCAGCTTAGCATAGAGGTCCTCGATTCAGGAAATCGGATACCTATCAACCTGGGCAGCCTGATTTATGGTTAATTTATCGTCCCACAAATTCTTATTGAACGATCTGGTTTAAGGGCAGGGACGATTAGCGCCACCCACTCTGAAAACGGAACTGGCTTGATTATACCCGGCTCTTCCAATCTTTTTAACCCTGCTTCAATCTTCTGATGCAGTGCATATGGCACTGGTCTCGCTCTGAATAACTTGGGCATAGAATCCAGATTTGACGCCTTTAATCTGGCCGAGTTCGTTGTGGAAAATGTCTTCATTCCTCTTTAGGACATACTGGAGGACGCCATTGGATATTTTGAAGATCTCCAGCCAATTGAGCCCAATCCCCCATTTCAAAGGGTTTGCTGTTTACCCTTAAGACAATTAAGACAATACGGTAGCACAGTAGTTAGCACTGTTGCTTCACAGCGTCATGGTCCCAGGTTTGATTCCCGGCTTGGGTCACTGTCTGTGCGGAGTCTGCATGTTCTCCCCGTGTCTACATGGGTTTCCTCCGAGAGCTCTGGTTTCCTTCCATTGTCCAAAGATGTACAGGTTAGGTGGATTGACCATGCTAAATTGCCCTTAGTGTCCAAATAAAAAAGCTGAGGCGGGGTTACTGTGTTACAGGGATAGGGTGGAGGTGTGGGCTTAGGTAGGATGCCCTTTCCAAGGGCCGGTGGATACACAATGGGCCAAATGGTCTCCTTCTGCACTGTAAATTCTATGATTCTATAAATTCCAATCAGGCCCATCTTATTCAATTGGACTACATTAAACTGATACATTACATGTTCTTCTTTAGAGCACTTCCCCACTCTGCTGTGGACTGCTGCTGTTCTGATTTATTCGTATTGACATGCTTTGCCTCGTGCAGCAACATGTCTGAATGTGCCCCTTTCAGTTGCATCGGAAGCACATGAACTTCCAACCTCTCTTGGAGATGGTCTCCGCCATAATGATAGCAGACCACCTAGGACTTGGATTGATACCCTATCCTTTTCCCAGTCCTTTGGCTCCGTCCTGAGGACCGTGCCTGGTTCTACACTGTGCCTGTTGAACCTGCCATGAATCTCATGGTCATTCCACCCTACATTTGGTTAATCTCCCCTTAAGCCACGTTTTGGAGCTCAGAGGCACCTTTCTCGATGCACTGCATCGACTGAGCTATTTCAACCACTTTTTCTAACCTTATAGTGGTTTCAGCCAGTACCTTCCTCTGGATATTCCCACAAACCAGCTGGTCGTGCAACATATCACTAACAATGTTCCAAAACTCAGTGCTCAACGAGTTGGCGAAGCCTGGCTATGGAAGGTGAGACGGACTCCTCATGGTGCTTCACTTCAGAGTTAAACTTAGAAATTTGAAAGACAACATTGGAGGTTGAAATGTTCTTTGACTAATTTCACTATCTGGTCAAAGGTCTTCGAGTCAGGTCCTTCCGGGGACGTGAGGTTTCTAATCAAATGATATGAGTGGGGCCCACAATTTGTCAGAAGTACCACCTTCTGCTTGTCCTCGTGGATATCTTGTTTGCGATTTAAAAAGGAAACCGGTCAATGTACTGACTCCAATCCTCAGCCCCTTGGTCAAATGGGTTTAGCTTACCAATGATGGGCATTTTCACTCAGGTTTAAATGATTCCCGACTCTTGCTGGAGTTTCTCTACTTTCTCAACTACTCCTTCCTTTCCCCCCTCATTCACAATGTCTGTCGGCTGTGATCGAAAACTTACCTTGTTACCAATGTAATGGCTCGAGTCACACACTGGAGGCTACCAATAGTTAACAAAGGGATTTATTAATGAAAAGGAAAAGGCAGTTAAGTAACAGGCCTGGTCACTTCGGCTCCAGGGTCCACACTTCCCAAGGGTCCTGCTCCTAATTAGCCGGGGTACGCATGCTGCCATGCGATTGGCCCCGGGTGGGTCACATTGTCCATGGAGTCCACCTCCTGAATTGCCTGTAATGGTGACGTTTTTGATACCAAAAACCCAAGAGTTAAAATGTTGGAAGCAGAAGACCTTTAGTTCCAAACACGCTCGATTTTAATCCAAATACTTTTGTGGTAAAGTGGAGGTCATATGAACATACAAAAAAGGAGCAGTTGGCCATTTTGTCCCTTGAGCCTACTCTACAATTCAACAAGACCATGGCCGATCTGTTTGTCTTTTGAGTTCGACATTCCCATCTACTACCGATAACTTTTGATTCCCTTGCCTAACAAGAATCTATCTACCTTAGTCTTTAAAAATATTCAGTGATCCCTCTTACACCGTCTTCTGAGGCAGAGAGTTCCAAAGTTGCACAAGCCTCTGAGAGAAAAAGTTCTCCTCATCTCTGTCCTATAAGGGTGAATCCTAATTTTAAAACAGCGCTCCCTAGTTCTGGATTCACCCACAAGAGGACACATTCTTCCCATGTTAACCTTGTCAATACCATTCAGAATCTTATATACTTCAGTCAAGTCATCCCTCTCTTTTCTAAACTCCAGTGGAAACAAGCCCAGTCTGTCCAATATATCCTCATAAGACAACACGCTCACTCCAGGCCTCAATCTAGTAAACGTTCTCTGAACCACCTTCACATCCTTCCTTAAAAGAGCAGACCAAAACTGCACACTGTATTCGAGATGTGGTCTCACCAATGTCCTGAATAACTGAAGCATAACATCCTTACTTTTATGCTCAATTTCTCTCATAATAAAAGCGTTCATAAAGCGTTCCATTTGCTTTCTGTATTAAATGCTACACCTGAATACTCACTTTTCGTGACTCATTGAGGGGAGGTGGTGGTATAGTTGTATTTTCACTGAACTAGTAAAGCAGAGATCCAGGTTCAAATCTTGCCACTGCAGATGGTGAAATTTGAATTCATTAAACTCTGGAAAAGTCTAATGATGACCATGAAACCATCGTTGATTGTCATGAAAGCCCATCTGGTTCACTAATGTCCTTTAGGGAAGGATATCTGCTGTCTGTCCCATGAGCGAATAAAAAAGAAAATTCACAATACTTTGATTCTTCTGCATCTCAGAATTCAGCAATTTTTCACTGTTTAAGTTCAACTTTGCTTTTTTATCCTTCCTGCCAATGAACAACTTCATATTGTGACACATTATGCTCTATCTGCCAGATTTTAGCCCACTCACTCAATCTATAGCTGTCTGCAAACGCCTCAGGTGGGATTCTCCATCCCGGGATGTCTAGAATTTGTTCCCCAATGGGGTGGATAATTGGGCATTGGGGGATAATCGGGATCGGTGATGCGTGCTCCGACCCCCAACCCCCACCTCTGGCAGCGTGAACAAGGTCCACTGTACGCACCATCGGGGAGATGTAAATAAATGCAAATTGGGTCTTAATGACCCATTTGCATCTGTTTAGTGGCCCTGGCACTCTGTGCTCCAGCCGCCTGTGATTCTTCAGTCACCACGGCTGGGAATATCGTGGGCGCACATCACTTGTGTTTTTTACCAGCAATGATTGCCCACGTCGGGGCCATGCTGGTAGAGGCCACCTGAACCCATCCAAGGGCCACCCCTATTCAATCTCCATCCACCAATGCACTGCCTGCCCACTCTACCTCTAACAGACACCCACCCCATCTCTACTAGACCATCCCTCCCCTTCCACCCCCACAGGGACCCCTGTAAAATGGAGACCCCTTCCACCCCAGGGACCACTGTAATAGGGGGATGTCACTCAAAGTGACCCCAATAATAGAGGGACCCCCTGGGACCCCTGTAATAGGTGGACCCCCAACAGTGACCCCTGTAATAGGGGGATCCCTGTAAGAGGGGAACCACCCACACATAAGGACCCTTCTGTAATAGAGGGACCCCCTTCCTAAAGTAACCCCCGTCCACAGATCCCCCTGCATATGACGGACCCCCGCCCCCAGAAAAGCGACTCCTGTCTGGAAACTTGAGAGCAGTCCAAACAGGGGCTGTGGAAAGCATTATAGCTGTAATATTTACCTTGCAGCCCCACATGTCCATTCCTCAAAGGAAAGCATCTGTGACCTGCGTCTGGTTCCCATAGATCCATTAGCTACAAGCCATTCGTAACGTTCGAGTAGTGGTTTGTGATTGACAGCTTCAACAAACCACCTGTAGCTTTGATCCATTCATATCCTTTCATGGTTCAGTGACCTAAATGGTGAAACCCCAATATTTGTAAACATTGATAACATCAAAGAGACGTAAGTTTAGTGAAATCACACACGAGTGATTGGAATGTATTTAATGCTTGGAATGCACTTACATCTCTTTGATACTCTCCCTTATTTCCTTAGATATCCACGGTCGATTTTCCCTCTTTTTACCGTCCTTCCTTTTTGTTGGTATAAACCTTTGCTGAGCACTGTGAAAAACTTGGAAGGTTCTCCACTGTTCCTCAACTGTTTCACCATAAAGTCTTTGCTCCCAGCCTACCTTAGCTAGTTCTTCTTTCATCCCATTGCAATCTCCTTTGTTTAAGCACAAAATACTCGTGCTTGATTTTACCTTCTCACCCTCCATCTGTATTTTAAATTCCACCATATTGTGATCGCTCCTTCCAAGAGGATCCCTAACTATGAGATCCTGAATCAATCCTGTCTCATTACACAGGACCAGTCTAGGACCGCTTGTTCCCTCGTACTGTTCTAGGAAACTATCACGGATACATCCTATAAACTCCTCAAGGCTGCCTTGACCGACCTGGTTAAACCAATCAACATGTAGATTAAAATCCCTCATGATAACTGCTGTACCATTTCTACATGCATCTGTTATTTCTTTGTTTATTGCCTGCCCCACCATAATGTTACTATTTGGTGGCCTATAGATTACTCCTATCAGTGACTTTTTCGCCTTACTATTCCTGATTTCCACCCAAATGGATTCAACCTTATCCTCCATAGCACCAATGTCATCCCTTACTGTTGCCCGGATGTCATCCTTAAATAACAGAGCTACACCACCTCCCTTACCATCCACTCTGTCCTTCCGAAAAGGTTGATACCCTCGGATATTTAACTCCCAGTCGTGACCATCCTTTAATCATGTTTCAGTAATGGCCACTAAATCATAGTCATTCACGATGATTTGCGCCATCAACTCATTTACCTTATTCCGAATACGACGAGCATTCAGGTAAAGTACACTTATGTTGGCTTTTTTACCTCTGTTCTTAATCTTAACACCTCGATCAGTAACCTCTCCTAAGTTATATTTCCTCTTAACCTTTCTCCTAATTTTCCTTGTCGTTGAACCCATATCTTCATGTAACAACCTGCCGCATCACTTACTATTAATGTTTTCACTTCCCGTTTTATTTCTTTTAGTATTCCTGGTCCTATTCACTGAGCTCCCCTCAGTCACTGTACCTTGTACTGTCGCCCTTTTTGATTTTTGACTATAGCTTCTCTGCCTTACACTTTCCCCCTTACTGCCTTGCATTTCTAAAGGGGAAGCTATAAGATATAAGAGGGAAAGGAATAGAAATATATGTTCATTGGGTGAGATAAGTAAGTATAGTAGGAATAGGCTCAGGAAGAGCATAAACACTGGCATGGAGCATCTGGCCTCTTTCTCTGCTGTAAATTATACATAATTCTATGAAATCTCACTATATAACTGAGTTATATTAAAAGATTACAAGAAAATTGTGTGAGTATTATGAAATAGAAACTGAATGGCCTATTGAACTACTTTATGTTATTAATTGATAGATTGTTGAACTTCATTAATCTCTTGACTGGGGGAGCAGCCTTCAATATGTTATAAAACTTGAATGTTGGAAATTTCATAAATTCAATATTGCTCTGGAATGTATCTATTTTACTTATATGAAGATGATCAAATCCAGCTAGATCGTCCAACAATGTTTTCTCTACACCTAAATTGAACTAAAATTTATTGAAATTATCCTTGTTAAAGATTCCGGAAATTAGCCTTGTGCCATTGACTCAAAGCCAGCTCTGGATGAAGACGATTTTGCTCTTAAAGTTATTGAAGGAAATGATACCTACACGGGATATTGTGGAGACTGCGGGAGACTTATTGTTAACAGTTTTTAAGCTCAATAGTAGGATCAACCTTTGTCTTTAAAATGTTGCTAAAAATCATCTTGCTTTTACTCCTAGGCTGGAACATAACCTCATCCCTCTTCCGTGACCTTTACTATTGGTTTACACCAACTGACAATAGCTTGGCTTTCTGAAAATACCCTGTGTCAATGTTATCTGTAGCCAAAGGCTTTCTGGGTTCCACTTATCTACATTACTGCTGGGCTTAAACACAGATTTTCCTGTCAATCTAACTACATTTACAGAAAAAGGTAACCTTGTAAGTCGGATCGATTTAAATGCCAGAGGTTCAGACCAATAAAAAATTGGTTCAAGTTGTTTGTAACTATTCTCCCAATATGGCCACTTACAGCAAGTTTCTGTGGAGACTAGTTTCTGCCAACTACTGGCTTTTTGTGTTGCAAAAATTAATTCTCCCACGCCTCCACCAGTGAATTCGATGGTGGGCATGGGATGAAAATATGGTGGGAGGCACAGAAATCGGTTTCATGTCGGCATTAATTTACAGTAGATCTTCTGCCCAGCCCACCGTGGCAAGTTGGAAAACTTGTCGGAGACCAGCGTGAACTTCATTTGCATCCCATTAATGATCCCATACATCAGATTCTCCCCGATGCCAGCAGGAAATCCCGCAGAATAAAACATATTTGGTACAAAGTGGCTGGCTGATGTCAGGACTCACCTGAATATTGCCTGGGGCTGTCTCCGGAGTTCAGAATGGAGGCCGCCCGTCACCCTGGACCCTGGAACACCGGAAGATCGCGGGTGCATCTGAAGGTCGACTGTCCAGATTAGGGGCGGGATTCTCTGAAATGGAGGCAGAGTGTTCGCGCCATCGTGAACACCGTCGAGGTTCACGACGGCGCGAAACGGCCCCTATCCCGACCGATTCAGGACCCGATAATGGGCTAGGAGCGGCGCCGCGTCATTTACGCGCGCCTAGCCTTGGCGCCGCGTAAAGGCGGTGCCGCATACATGACGCGGCCGCGCCGCATAACTGGCGTCATCCGCGCATGCACGGGTTGGCCGGCGCCAACCCGCGCATGCGTGGTTGCCGTCCTCTCCGAGTCCGACCCGCAAGAAGATGTCTGACGGATCTTGCGGGGCTGCGGAAGAAAGGAGGTCCTCCTTCAGAGAGGACAGCCCGATGATCGAGCACCGATCGTGGACCAGACCCCATTTGAGGCCCCCCCCCGGTGCAGGATCTGCCCCCCCCCCCGCAGGCCGACTGCCAGCGTTCCCGCCGGCAGCGACCAGGTGTGGATGGCGCCGGGGGGGAACCCGCTGTTTTGGGCAGGCCGCTCGGCCCATCCGGCACTGAGAATCACAGGGGTACCGGTGAATCTCCATTTTGGCTGTCTCAGGCGATTCACTGGACCGCGCCACGCAAAACGCGATTGTGCCGATCTGGCCGCTTCCGTGAATCGCGGGAGGGCGTCGGACCGGCGTGGCGGGAAAATTTGGCAACCCCCAGGCGATTCTCCAAACTAGCGCAGGAGGGGAGAATCGCGCCCAAGGTGTCCTGGAGGGCATCCATCTTCCAGCCTCCAAATGCTCCTGGAGATTCATCTTCTTTGTCAGGAGGCCAACCTTCTTTCTTAAATAGTAGGTCACTGATGTTGGGTGCCTATTTAATATGGCACCCAGACATGATGGTGGACTACGTGCTATCTGGGCCTGCCCCATCACTGAATATGACATGACACAACCGGGTGCAGAATTAATCATTAATGAGGTTGGGGCCGGAGCATTTGACATGTGTTCCCGCTGTCCTCCACAGCGGGTAACACTCCATGTTCCCAACTCCACCGTGGCACTTAGGCTGCTATTTTTAAAAAAAAAAATTTAGAGTACCCAATTATTTTTCTTTTCCAATTAAGGGGCAATTTAGCGTGGCCAATCCATATAACCAACACATGTTTGGGTTGTGGGGGTGAAACTCACGCAGACACGGGGACTTAGGGTGCTATTTAACCCCAAAAAATCAGAGTCCCATTTTGGGCATCTTTGGCAGAATGACCCCACTCTTAAACGGGACTCTTATTTTCAGCCTTGGTCGGGAACGCCCCACTAAGGCTGCATTTACTCGTCACTGCAGAGATTGGAGCACAAATTTACCTGTTAGGGGACCCTCAAGCCGCCCTCACCCCACCCCATAAAGGCAGAGCACCCATGGGACCCGATCCCTGGCATGGGCAACCTGGCACCTGGCCACCTTGGCACTGCCAACCTCGAACCCTGGCAATGCCCTGACCCTGTGGCTGTGCCACCCGGGTGCCTTGGCAGTGGGACGTTTATGAGGACCGGTGCTAAATGACGCCATGGCAAGGTATCCCAGGCATAGGTGTTCATTCCCGACCCCAAGGAGCATTGGGCATAGACATATTTAAGTGAGCCTAACTGCTCACTTAAATATGTAAATCTGGATCTCGCCCAGTGAAGGCAAGGTCCAGATTGCGATGTCTCACGAGATCTCGTGAAGTGTTCTGAGCATTGCAAATCGACAGAGAAAGTCCTCTCATGAGACTTTATGGCCTTGTCACGTCACCGAGTTGCGCGCGGCGAGGCTGGCGATCGCGCCCTTAGTCTCAAAATGGGGAGTTCTGCCCAGAGTCTTAACACAATTGTTTCTGCTGGTATTGCTGTCTTCTTGGCCACTGCTGAGAACTAATTTAAAATTATTTTAAGTACCTCCTTACTTTTAAATGCTGCAATTGATTTTTAAAGTGCTCAAAAAAAAAATTGCAGCCAATTCCCAGCAATGGCTAAGAACATTTCTTCCTTCACTCTAGCAGAGAAGTCAATGCAAGATGAGATTTTCTATGAGGGTTTCGCACAGACCTCGAGAAATCTAGATAATTTAAATAGACACTGCTGACTATGAGCGCAATTTAACAAAAAAGAAGAGTCCTGTTTTGAGCGCGATTGGCAAGGTATTTTTTGGAGCTTCCAGCGCCGAGAATGACCCTGCTATTAAACGGGACTTTTTTGTTCGGGATCTTCTGCGGGGATCACTCTGCCAAGGCTGCACTTACATTCATTTCTCGTCAGTGCAGAAAGAGATGGGGGCACCATTTTTAAATACCGCCTCTATCTCTTGACCACCACTGCAGCCTCCGGAACCCCCCAATTTACAGATTAGGGGGGCATCGAGCACCCCCTCACCCTAACTCATAATGGAAGGACACCTCCAAGCCAATCCCCGAGAATCTGGCACTGCTATCCTGACACCCTGGCAGTGCCATCTGGGCATCCTGACAGTGCTAGGATAGCACTGCCAGGGTACCACTGCCAGTGTGCCAGTTTGGCAGTGCCTAGGTACCCAGGTGATATGGGAGTGCCAGGCTACCACCCTTCACAGAGCCCAACTACCCTGGGGCCTCCAATTGTCTGGAAGGCCTCCCCAAGCACTGTTATGCCTGTTCCATGTTTGTGGAAACCAATGCTAAATGGCACCACAGCGAGGTCTCCCAGATGCGGCCGTTCGATCCCAGGTCTTGAGACACTCCGGTGAAGGCATATTCAAGTGAGCTTAATAATAATAATAATAATAATAATCGCTTATTGTCACAAGTAAGCTTCAATAAAGTTCCTGTCGCCACATTCCAGTACCTGTTCGGGGAGGTCGGTAGCCGGATTGAACCCGCGCTGCTGACATTGTTCTGCATTACAAGCCAGCTGTTTAGCCCACTGTGCTAAATCAGCCCCTAATTGCTGACTGCTAACTTGAATATGCAAATCTGGATCCCACCCAGTGAGCACGCGATCCAGATCATAATATCTTGCGAGATCTCATTAGATCTCGTGAGGCGTCCTGAGCCCTCTCGCAATATTTAATGTCCTCATCGAGTCAGGCGCGACAAGGCCGTACGATTGTCGCCTATGTATTTTAAGTAATGGCTCTTTTCCAAGCTCACTTGGCCTCTGATTTCAGCAGTTTATCTGTAGTTGAAATTATCTGGATTCTTGTATCAGAACAGCGATCTTAAAGGCACAAGCTCGATTTGTAGTTAAACATCATAACTTGGCTTTAGCTTTGAAACTATATTCAGCAACCCCATGGGAGTTCTATCAGAGATGTACTCAAATGTGTGAGAATTTTCTTTTTTACCATGACATAAAGGTCATATTTTAAAGCACAATCCACCACTATTAAGGAAATATAATTGCATCCTAGGGTATGTCTGATGTGGCAACAAAATGTGCACCATTACTGTCAAATTTCCATAGCTTTCGAGAAATAGATTAGATTTCACTGCAAAATCCCAGGCAACACTTCTCAGCATCAAGTTAAATTGTGATCGTTGTGCACAAGAGAAATGAATTGCTTTTTCACAACAATTATCCAACCACCAGAAACTACAGACAGAACCACTGGAATTAAACCTTTTCTACACTGCCATATGCAGTAAATTGAATCCCTTGCAAAAAGTTGGTAATTTACTGAAGTAGAAATGTGCCCCAACCTCTGTGCAAGGAAGGATGGGCTCCAAGTTATTCACAAAACCTTGCGTAAAGTTGGTGACAGGCAGTTCCATGGTCCTTGACAGTGACTGCAGGCTTTCTAGCAGGCCTGTCAATGCACTAAAAATGCACACCTTTTTCTGTCGCCGGGTCCATCAAAGGGCTCATCTGTGTCCTTTGCAGCAGAACGCATGTGTAATCTTGATCTACATGAAGCTGACATCTGAGGTACCCTTGCCTCCTACCCTGACTACAGACTACACGTTCTTGACACATAATCACATGGGTATCCTCCCCCTGTGCTGCACTCTAAGTGCAGTGTGAGCCAGTGCCTGCAAATGTGTCCAAGGCCTCGAGCACAACATTGGAAAATCTTGGAATCCATCTTCTCCTCTGTTCTGCCATTCTTCTGTTAATCCCAGGTCCGAATAAATTACAGAATAATTCCATGCACTTGCTCCAACCATAATGCACATCTCTTTCAGACATGCAGGCTATATTTTTTAAACTGGTCCTAGCTTTTTTGCCTGCTGAAACATGCAGCCACTCAAAACCATAGTTAGTGTTATTGCCTGCTACAATCATGTTGATTAGCAGACTGCACAAAGTCGATGCGCTGCCTGCATCGGATGCAATAGGCATGGGTTAAACCAGCATCAACCTTTGGGGTCTACTGAATTTAAACTCCCAGGTTTATTGTTTTTCGTTAACTATTTGGAAATTGGACCTCTGAGTGATGGTGTTCCGCAGACGAAAAACGTTCAGTCATTGTTGCTCTTTGGTATGGTCTGCATACTCATCTGCCTGGTATGTCATAGGCTAGTACATCGCAACAAAGTTATGAGATGCTTAAATGCAAGTAATTACTGTCCAATTGTAATGGAAAAAATACTCAATTCTATGGTAATGTGAGATTTATGACTAGAAATGCTGGACAACTTTATGCATGCTGCTAAGGATTGTTAGCTGGTAGCTGTTAATAAAAAGGTTTTGTGCACTGAAGGGGTTAATAACAAACCTACCTCATGCAGTGCTGCGAGAATGTGTTCATAAGGTATGACAGATAACAAGTCCAATACATGGCCTTTGACCAAATTCATCTTTTGCTATATTATAAGAATATTTTTTTTTTTACTGCTTTTCCTTCTATCTCTTCCTCCCCCACTTTTCTCTTGTTCCTTTTCAAACAAAGTACATCATCTAATTAGGCAATTTTCCACTAGGATTTGGTGATGAATGTCAGCAGGTAGTTGACTTAGAAGAGTATCAAAGTTGAGCCTGATCTTTTCAGCAGGAGTCACTCGACAGTAACCACATGCAGAGGAATGCTGTAATCTCCCTCATTCCCAACCCTGGGATAATGAGGTCAACTGTAAATGCTATTACTGCCACTTCAACCAAAATAAACAAGCTCAGTTTAGTTCACGTTTGGAGCCATAATAGTCAATCAGTTCAACCTCTTGCTCAATGTAATGGAAAAACCTATAAAGGAAGCTCAGTGGGAAACTGTCTCTGTGTAGAATTATTTTCCACAAGTAAGAGAGCCCACATAACTCTGTTCTGCAGATATGCCTATTACAGATTCTGTATTCAATGATTTACTTTCAAAGATTTTGTTCATACTATAAATGCGATAGTAAATCTGCTAACACATCACAGCACGTTAATTTTATCAGTAATTGTTAGTCCGTTTTCTTGGAAAGCAATTTGAAACTTTTCAGGTTTACAGAGAAGTGAATTTTCCTATCATTAAGATTTTGACTAGCATTTTAAAATCCTGTTACCAGTGGTTAAAGCTGAAAATTGTGGTCAGCAGCCACACACAGGCATGCAGTTTGGCAACTTGTCATGGAGCGAGTTTACATTTCCTGTTCTGTTACTTTTTGACACAACTTATTGCAATAACAAACACATTGGGCGTCATTCTCCGACCCCCCAGAGGGTCGGAGAATGGCCGTTGGCCGCCGTGAATCCCGCCCCCGCCGGTTGCCGAAGTCTCCGAAGGGAGAAAGGTCGGCGGGGCGTTAATGTCGCCGCTGCCGTCGGAGAATGTCACGGGTCTGCGCAAGGCAGCCGATTTTCGGCCTGCCGATATTCTCCCTTCCGGATCGGCCGAAGTCCCGTCGACGTGATGACCGTTCACGTCGACGTAAATTAAACCTCCTTTTCATCGGCGTGACCCTGTGCTCCAGGGTCACGCCGACCAGTGTGGAGGTGAGTGACGGCTTGGGGGGTTGGTTCTGGGCAGGCGATGGCGTGGCCGCAGTCTGAATGCGTGAGGAGAGGTGTGTCTCGGGTTGTGTGTGTGTGTGTGTGCGGCGGGGGGGGGGGGGGGGGTGGTTAGAGTAGGCTGGGCTCCGGGGGAGTGCCGGGAGGGGGATGGGGGGGGGTCCGTGCCGGGGAGGGGGGTGGGGGGTCCGTGCCGGGGTGGAGGTTGGGGGGGAGTCCGTGCCGGGGTGGAGGTTGGGGGGGGGGTCCGTGCCGGCGTGGAGGTTGGGGGGGGTCCGTGCCGGGGAGGGGGATGGGGGTCCGTGCCGGGGAGGGGGGTGGGGGGTCCGTGCCGGGGTGGAGGTTGGGGGGGGGGTCCGTGCCGGGGTGGACGTTGGGGGTGGGGTCCGTGCCAGGGAGGGGGATGGGGGGTCCGTGCCGGGGTGGAGGTGTGGGGGGGGCCGTGCCGGGGTGGAGGTTGGGGGGGGGTCCGTGCCGGGGTGGAGGTTGGGGGGGGGGTCCGTGCCGGGGTGGAGGTTGGGGGGGGTCCGTGCCGGGGTGGAGGTTGAGGGGGGGGTCCGTGCCGGGGAGGGGGATGGGGGTCCGTGCCGGGGAGGGGTATGGGGGGGGTCCGTGCGGGGAGGGGGATGGGGGGTCCGTGCCGGGGTGGAGGTTGGGGGGGGGTCCGTGCCGGGGTGGAGGTTGGGGGGGGGTCCGTGCCGGGGTGGAGGTTGGGAGGGGGGGTCCGTGCCGGGGAGGGGTCCGTGCCGGGGAGGGGGATGGGGCGTCCGTGCCGGGGTGGAGGTTGGTGGGGGGGTCCGTGCCGGGGAGGGGGGTGGGTGTTCCGTGCCGGGGTGGAGATTGGGGGGGGTCCATGCCGGGGAGGGGGATGGGGGGTCCGTGCCGGGGTGGAGGTTGGGGGGGGGGTCCGTGCCGGGGTGGAGGTTGGGGGGGGGTCCGTGCCGGGGAGGGGGATGGGGGGTCCGTGCCGGGAAGGGGGATGGGGGTGGTCCGTGCCGGGGAGGGGGATGGGGGGTCTGTGCCGGGGTGGAGGTTGGGGGGGTCCGTGCCGGGGTGGAGGTTGGGGGGGGGTCCGTGCCGGGGAGGGGGATGCGAGGGCAAGTGTGTTGGTCCACCTGGCCAGGTGCCAGCCTCCAACAGTTGGACCCATGCGGTCCATGCCACCTGGCTGGGGGGAGGAGGGAATATGGGCAATGATGACATGTCGTCGTTCCCCTCCCCCCCCCACCAGGCCGTCATGTTTTCCGATCATCCAGCGATGTTGGCCGCCGTGGCGGCAGCCACTCATGTCTATGTTGCCCTGGATGAGGAGGAGGAGGAGCGTGCCAGAGAGGCGGCGCAGGCTGCCGCAGAGGGACAGGCGGCAGCTGCCCAGGCTGGAGGGACACCTGACCGACAGGACGAGGAGGGGGAGGAGGACGTCGCGGCCCCACGGCAACGGAGGCACCCGAGGGCGCCCCGTGTGTACCGGCCCCGGCAGTCATACCAGGACCTCACGGACCGGGAATGCAGGAGGAGACTCCGGATGAGGCGGGAAACCGTGGCACACATCTGCCACCTGCTGGCACACCTGTCACCGCGTGGCACTGGCGGGGGACACCCTTTCCCCGTGTCCGTCAAGGTTACGGTGGCCCTGAACCTTTATGCAACGGGGTCATTCCAGGCACCGAGTGGGGACCTGTCCGGCATATCTCAGACATCGGTGCATCCGGGCAGTGACAGATGCCCTATATGCCATGGCGCACCGCTACACCCGCTTGCCCGTGGACCGGGCCAGCCAAGATGCCCGGGCCGTGGGCTTCTCTGCCGTGGCCGGGTTCCCCATGGTCCAGGGCGCGATCGATGGGATGCACGTCGCCGTGCGGCCACCTGCAGATAACAGGGCCGTGTTCACCAATAGGAAGGGGACCTATTCGATGAACATACAGGTGGTCTGCGACCACCGCATGATGATCCTGCACGTCTGCGCCCGTTACCCAGGCAGTGTACACGACTCATACATGTTGTCGCGGTCATCCATCCCCGGCATGTACGAGGGACGCCATCCCCGGCTGAGGGGCTGGTTGCTGGGCGACAGGGGCTACCCATTGCAATCGTGGTTGATGACGCCTATACGGAGGCCACGCAATGAGGCGGAGAACCGCTACAATGATGCCCATGTAGCGACAAGGGGAGTGATAGAGAGGTGCTTTGGCGTGCTGAAGATGCGTTTCAGGTGCCTGGACGTCTCTGGGGGCGCCCTCCAGTATCGGTCAGATAGGGTCGGCCGCATCATTGTGGTGTGCTGCGTCCTGCACAACATAGCCCAGCAGAGGGGCGATGTGTGGCAGGCAGAGGAGGGCGGAGTGGAGGAGCAGCAGGAAGAGGCGCAGTCCTCCCCAGATGAGGGGGATGGGGGTAATGGTCAGGGCAGACGGGGTAGACACAGGCGGGTGGCTGTCCACCGTTACCGGCTGGCCCAGCGGGCACGGGACAGACTGATAGCCGCCCGCTTCACTGACTAGATGGGCGTGGGAATCGGGTAGTATGGCCACAGACCGCACACCATGGCAACAGCCGACCACCCACACCCCCCACCCATCCACCCACCCAGCACCCTCACCCCCCTCCCCAACCCCACCACACCCCACCCGCATGCACACCACCCCCCCCCATTGCGGATCCACCTACGGCACAACGGGCCGGGCTCACACAGTTGCGGGTGGACGCGTGTCTATTGCAGGCCATGGAGGATGATGACAACCCGCTCTGCGGTGAGCTCCTGGCTCTACATCGTTGGACTATGTCTGACCCATGGCCACAGTACCACCATCCACCCAGACCATCCCTGCATGCGGCTGTGACACTGCAGCGCACGGTCCCGTCCTCTGCCCGGGGGATGTTGATGGCGGCCCAGGGGGAAGGGGGCAGACTCACCTGGGGCTGAGGTAAGACCACCCCTCACACACACACTTGCGCTCAACGTACATGACACCCCCGCACGCTTTGGACAGAGCACAAAGGCAGCTTCTGTAGGTGTAACATTGACTTTAATAACCAAACGAGTTCATGCACGTGCCCTAGCCCCTAAAACTCATCTGTGCCCTTCACCCGTGCCAACTTACTCAGTGTCTAATTGTTTGGCCTTACGGGCCCTTTGACTACGTCTACGTGGTTCCCCAAACGGTACAGCAGAACTGGAGGTGGACTCCTGTGATTCCTGCCCTCTGACACTGGAGCCCTTTGGTGGCCGTTTCCTGGGGCGTCCTGGCCTAGATGGGCCAGGCTGCGGCCCGGGCGACTGGGATGGTGAGCTGCCAGCCTGTCCTGCCCGTTGCCCACCCGATGCACCTGGGACGGAAGGGGGGGAGTCCGAGGTGTCGCGGTGTACCGGGACCTCCCCTACAGGGGGAGCCGGGATGGACCACACCACCTCCTCCTCCCTCAGGGTGCCCGATGGCCCCCAGGCCTCTACATGGGTGGGGGATGTGAACGGACTGGCCATCCGACGCCCCCCCGACATCTGGCGCTGCCAGTCCTGGAGGCCTGTGCTGGTATCGACAGGGGTCTGCAGGTTTGCAGCCATGGAGCCCAAGGGGTTGGCAAACCCTGTCTGTGACAGTGCGACGCTGGCTCGCACATGGCCACTGGCGCCGATGCCCTCAGCGATGGCCTGCAGAGACTGGGCTATGGCCTGCTGAGACTGGGCCATGGCCTGCTGAGACTGGGCCATGGCCTGCAGAGACTGGGCTATGGCGTTGAGCGCCTCTGCCATCTGGCACTGGCTCATGGCCTCCTGTGAGAGGGCAGCCATTTCCTGGGCCACAGACGCCGCCTGCACGGAAAGCCCCAGGCCTCGCAAACCGTTCTCCATGTCTGACACCGTCGCACCCATTGCCTCCACCGCGGACGCCACCCGTGCGGTGTCAGCTTGGGTGGCACGCATGACCGGCACCACTCCCAGCTCCTGGACGCGGGTGGACTCCTCCACCTGCGACTGCAGCCGCCTCAAGCCGCCCGTCACCCTCTTCGCTCGTCACCGGGTCGGTGGTTGCATCGGATCTATGTGTGGGTGTGGTAACTCCAGGAACCCGGGATCCATCTGGGCGGCAGATGTTCGCTTGGGCTGGGCTGCCCTCCGACCGCCCGGCCCCTCTGCTGCTCCTACCTCCACCTGCTGTACCGGGACGGCTGTGTTGTGCGCACCAGTGAGTGTACCAGACGCCTCATCACTAAAGTGCCCAACCGAGGTGAGTGTTTCTGCGATGGTGGAGGGTGTTGGTGACAGCAGTGGCGTTGTGTCGTGCTCTTCGTCCCACTCTGAGTCCATGGCACTTTGGGGTGGGGGTTCGTCTCCACCCATCCACTCTGAGTCACTGTCCAGTATTTCGTCTTCCTGGGTAGTGGTGTCCCGGGTAGGGGTGTCCTGGGCAGTGCTGTCCCGGGTAGTGGTGTCCGGGGTAGGGGTGTCCTGGGTAGGGGTGTCCTGGGTAGGGGTGTCCTGGGTAGTGGTGTCCTGGGTAGTGGTGTCCTGGGTAGTGGTGTCCTGGCTCGGATGTGACGGGGGCCTGTGGCTGCCCCCCTCGTCGCTGGGTGGTCGCTCCCGCACGTGACGGGGGTGTCGTCTCCCTGTTGCTCCAGGTCTCTCCGTCTCCCGTGGTGTGCGAGGGGCATCCTGCGGGCGTCGCATGCTGGAGGGTGCGGGTCTCTCCGTCTCCCGTGGCCTCCGAGGGGCATCCTGCGGGCGTCGCATGCTGGAGGGTGCGGGTCTCTCCGTCTCCCGTGGCCTCCGAGGGGCATCCTGCGGGCGTTGCATGCTGGAGGGTGCGGGTCTCTCCGTCTCCCGTGGCCTCCGAGGGGCATCCTGCGGGCGCCGCATGCTGGAGGGTCCGGGTCTCTCCGTCTCCCGTGGCCTCCGAGGGGCATCCTGCGGGCGGTCTGCATCTGCGGGGATGGGTGCCTGGACTTTTGGTCCTGCGATACACAATGAAGCATGCATGGTTAGACATCAGGCAATGATCAGGTGATATGGGGGAGGGGGATATAGGGGAGGGGGGATATGGGGACGGGCTGTCGGTGGCTCACTTGCTACTACGCCCCCGACCTCTGCATCAGCAACCTCCCGGTCGTCAGGTCCGCCAGCCAGTTCCAGGGCCCTTTCCTCGTGTTCGGTCAGTGGCCTCTCATCAGCGGGGCCTCCTCCAGTCCTCACATGCTCCCTATTGTTGTGTGCGCGCTTATCCTGTGGGGGGGTGGGTGGCAGGGGTAAAAGGCAACACTGTTAGGCAGGTATATGAATGCACGCCATCGGTTGCGCGTGCATTGCAGAGGTTAAGGTTAGGGCTGGATTCACTTGGGGATATGAGGGAGGGGGGATATGGGGGAGGGGGGGATATGGGGGAAATAGGGGAGGGGGGAAATGGGGGAGGGGGAAATGGGGGAGGGGGGAAATGGGGAGGGGGAAATGGGGGAGGGGGGATATGGGGGAAGGGGGATATGGGGAGGGCGGATATGGGGGAGGGGGGATTATGGGGATATGGGGGAGGGGGGATATGGGGGAGGGGGATATGGGGAGGGGGGATATGGGGACGGGGGAGGGGGGATATGGGGGAGGGGGGATTATGGGGGATATGGGGAGGGGGGATATGGGGGAGGGGGGATTATGGGGGATATGGGGGAGGGGGGATATGGGGAGGGGGGATATGGGGGAGGGGGGATATGGGGGAGGCTCACCCTGCCTGCTCTGACGAGGTCGTTCACCTTCTTGTGGCACTGGGTGCCTGTCCGTGGTGTCAGGGCCGCAGCGGTGACGGCCTCTGCCACTTCCCTCCACAGACGCCGGCTGTGGCGTGGGGCAACTCTGCGGCCGTGCCCGGGATACATGGCATCCCTCCTCTGCTCCACCGCGTCCAGGAGCGCCTCCACATCGCGTGACTCGAACCTCGGGGCTGAGCGGCGGCCAGCCATCCAGTCGGGTGTTGCGGTCGGGTGTTCCAGTCGGGTCGGTTGGGAGCAGCGCGACCTTATGAGCCATCACGCCGTGCGGCGCGTATGACGCTGCACGGCGTGAACCACTGCGCAAGCGCGGATCCCGTTACGTCACTGCTAGCCCATTTCGGGCCGGAGACTTTCGACCCATTTTTCCGACGTGACGCAAGTCGGATTTGCGTCGTTTTTTGCGCCAATCGGCGGACTTTCCGCCGATAACGGAGAATTTTGCCCATTTTGTCAGTGCCAACATGCAATTAACCCACTTAGTCTCAGTACCATTACTTCACCTCCCAATTGGCAGCTTTAAATGCTAATGTGTGTCATGTTGGGAAAAACGTCGACTAGCCTGTTGAGCAATTATTAGCTTGTGTATTGCTGAAGAAAGAAGCATACTATCAAAGCTTTTCACCTTGCACTCTTCACGACAGCTGGTAAGGTAGATCAACAGTAAATTGAACAATTTATACTCCATGGAAAGAGAATGCTGATAGGTAGAGATGTTGCCATTGAGAACAACTCCAGCAATCAGAGTTCTCGTACATTATACATTGTCATTCTCTTTACTGTAAGAAGTCTTACAACACCAGGTTAAAGTCCAACAGGTTTGTTTCGATGTCACTAGCTTTCGGAGCGCTGCTCCTTCCTCAGGTGAATGAAGAGGTCTGTTCCAGAAACATATATATAGACAGATTCAAAGATGCCAGACAATGCTTGGAATGCGAGCATTAGCAGGTGATTAAATATTTACAGATCCAGAGATGGGGTAACCCCAGGTTAAAGAGGTGTGAATTGTGGTCAAGCCAGGACAGTTGGTAGGATTTTGCAGGATTTTGTCTACCTCATACGCTGCAGGAAAGGGTGTCCCGAAGCGTGGTACATTGGCGAGATCATGCAGACGCTGCGACAACGAATGAACGGACATTGCGCGACAATCACCAGGCAGGAATGATCCCTTCCAGTCGGCGAACACTTCAGCAGTCAAGGGCATTCAGCCTCTGAATTCCGGGTAAGCGTTCTCCAAGACGGTCTTCAGGATGCGTGACAATGCAGAATCGCCGAGCAGAAGCTGAGAGCCAAGTTCCGCACACATGAGTGCGGCCTCACTCAACTGGGACCTGGGATTCAAGTCGCATTACATTCACCCCCCACCATCTGGCCTGCAAAATCCTACCAACTGTCGTGGCTTGACACAATTCACACCTCTTTAACCTGGGGTTACCCCATCTCTGGATCTGTAAATATTTAATCACCTGCTAATGGTCGCATTCCAAGCATTGTCTGGCATCTTTGAATTTGTCTATATATATGTTTCCGGAACATACCTCTTCATTCACCTGAGGAAGGAGCAGCGCTCTGAAAGCTAGTGACATCGAAACAAACCTGTTGGACATTAACCTGGTGTTGTCAGACTTCTTACTGTGCTCACCCCAGTCCAACGCCGGCATCTCCACATCATTCTCTTTACTGTTAGTTTACCTTGTGAGTTGTCCTGGTGAGTGCAAGACAAAAAGCTTCGACAGCAGTCACTTTCTTCAGCAATACTCAAGTTCTGTACTACCAAATGACTAATTACTAACTTATTTTGGAGTATCTGCTGAAGCAGTTTGAGGAACTGACTGGATAGAAAATGAGAATCAGGGGCGCGATTCTCCGACCCCCCGCCGGGTCGGAGAATCGCCGGGGGTGCCGTGAATCTCGCCCCCGCCGTGTCCCGAATTCTCCGCCACCAGAGAATCGGCAGTGTCGGGAATCGCGCCGCGGCGGTTGGCGGGCTACCCCCGGCGATTCTCCGGCCTGCGATGGGCCGAAGTCCCGCCGCTGTCAACCCTCGGCAGCTGGCGTGGATTGAACCACCTACCTTACCGGCGGGGGCAGACGGCGCGGGCGGGCTCTGGGGTCCTGGGGGTGGCGATCTGGCCCCAGGGGGTGCCCCCACGGTGGCCTGGCTCGCGATCGGGGCCCACCGATCGGCGGGCGGGCCTGTGCTGTGGGGGCACTCTTTTTCTTCCGCCTTCGCCATGGTCTCCACTGACGCTCTCGCACATGCGTCGCCTGGCAAAGTCCTTTCGGCGCCGGCTGGCATGGCACCAAAGGCCTTTCCCGCCAGCCGGCGGGGCGGAAATCACTCCGGCACGGGCCTAGCCCCTCAAGGTGAGGGCTTGGCCTCTAAAGGTGCGGAGAATTCCGCACCATTGGGGCGGCCCGACGCCTGAGTGGTTCCCGCCACTCCATTACGCCGGATTCCCCGCCCCGCCATGTAGGGGAAAATCCCGGCCCAGTTTCTGTACCTGTATCAATGATATACATGTGAACATGCAAATTAGGAGGAGTAGACCACTCAACCCTTTGAGCCTGCGGCACCATTCAATAAGATCATGGCTGATCTAATTGTAACTTCAACCCCACATTCCTGCCTACTTCTGTCACCCCCATGTTAATCAGGAATCTGTCCAGCACTGCCTTAAAAATATTCAAAGATTCTGCTTTCACTGCCTTTTGAGGAAGAGAGTGCTGGAGGCTCACAACCCTCTGAGAGAAAAACATTCTCCTCATCTCTGTCTTGAATAAGCAACCCCTTATTTTTAAACAGTGACCCTTAGTTCTAGATTCTCCGACAAGAGGAAACAACCTCTCCACATCCACCCTGTCAATACCCCTCAGGATCTTACAGGTTTCAATTAAATTGCCTATTAATCTTCTAAACCATAGTGGATACAAACCTAACCACTCCAACCTTTCCTCATATGATAACCCTCCCATTCTCTGAACTGTTTTTGGTGCATTTACATCTTTCCTTAGATAAGGGGACCAGCACTGAATATAATACTCCGGATGTGGTCCCACCAATGCCCTGTACAACTGAAGTATGTTCTCCCTACATTTGTAATCCATTCCCCTCACAATAAATGATAACATTCTATTAGCTTTCCTAATTACTTGCTGTACCAGTATACTAGCCTTTTGTGATTCATGCACCCAGATCCCTCTGCAATTCAGAGTTCTACAATCTCTTACGATTTAGATAAAATGCTTAACAAAATAACAAAAAATGTACTAAGCTTCTTGTCCATCAACCAATGACAAAGATTTCTATGAAATATAAACAACAACCTTTTTTTTTTATTGTAAGCAAGTTACTCTGAAACTACAGGCATACCACATGAATATGTTAATGTGTTCCAGGTGAGCTTTCTCAAAAGTTCAGCAAAATTATCTAGTGAGTAGCTGCGCCATGCTGTTGAGAAACATTCCAGGCCCGCCTAGTCTGCCATGAGCTTATTTATCTCCGGAATTAAAATTGGGCTGCATCCCCTGGTTTAGACAGGAAAATCAATCCGGAACGTTATTAGGTTTGGCTACAATGCTGCTCACAGTTGCATACATTACCAGTACTCATGGTTGAGATTCAGTCTTTAATATTAACATCTCGAACAAGATTCTGGAAGCAACTGGTACTCACGGGACTGTATCTTCACAAGAACTCAATACCTTCAGCACAGAAAGGTTTAGGAAAGATAATATTCCAGAGTCAAACTAGAATGTGTTGTGGTAAAATATTCAAATCACTCAAGTCTATAAGTTGCAGTAACAATGACTTTTACTCACAAACATATTTGGGAAACACAACCAGCTCCTACAGAATGCCTCGCTTATACAAAAGCTGTGTACCATCTTTTTATCTTTTGGTTATGATATTTCAGTAAATGAGCAGAATTGTACAGGTTGCAGCTCTTCTCTTTATCTGATCGGGAGGACAGCTCAAGTGTGTGCTCCTTATCACACATTTGCTTACCCATTCTGTGAAGGTCATTAAGTTTATGGTTGTTACTTTCCCACACCACCGTGCTGAGAAAGGACATGATATCAATTCTTTTAAAGCTGTTAATGCTCACAACGGCATTTGCTTACTTCTCAGCTATTCATATTTAATGTGAATTATTTCAATAACCCCATGTCAAATTCTTCAATGATATCAGAAGACCATTTCAGCAAGAAATCAGGACGAACTGACACAGAACATCGACATAGAATTTACAGTGCAGAAGGAGGCTATTCGGCCCATCGAGGCAGCACCGGCTCTTGGAAAGAGCACCCCACTTAAGTCCACACCTCCCACCCCATACCCGCAACCCAGCAACCCCACCCAACCCCTTTGGACACGAAGGGCAATTTAGCATAGCCAATCCACCAAACCTGCACATCTTTGGATTGGTTGTGGTATGGTAGGCAGTAGTAATTTCTGTGACACTGGACCTACAAGCACAGATTAACACACATTTTAAATTGGACTGTTGCCTTCTTAATGTATCAGCCCACCACTTACAATAAACAGGCAACTTGAGCCTCTGACTGCATGCAATTATTTTGCCTTTGGTGTTGTTATTTCCAGAGGAGTGCCAGGACTGATTTTGGTGATGGTCACCACCTCTGATGTCACTGCCATCAGGGCAAAAAAGACCACAACTAGATTTCTGAAATTGTCTTTCCAACATATTCTTTTGTGTCACAGAGCCCATTCAGTTTAGTAAAATACCAACCCCCAATCATACTTACGCAAGCCATTAGCAGCTGCCTTGACAACTGGTGTCAAAGTAAAGGTCAAAACCGCAAAATGAAATAACAACACTGCTATGAAATTTACAGTGTATTTTTAGAAAGCTCTTTACACGAGCAGGTGACCGAAGACTATAATATTACCTGAAGCCCATGCTAAAATAACTGACTTACAATCAGCACTAATCATCTGTTATTTGCTGCTTTAATACTAGGAAAAATATGAGGAGAATTATTGTTTCAGTTAGACTCTGGGCAAAATATGAGCTTTCCTGCTTTAAAAACCAAAAGGAATGTCCAACTTCCA
Source organism: Scyliorhinus torazame (assembly GCF_047496885.1). Lineage (NCBI taxonomy): Eukaryota > Metazoa > Chordata > Chondrichthyes > Carcharhiniformes > Scyliorhinidae > Scyliorhinus > Scyliorhinus torazame. Next base: position 134,030,494 of record NC_092712.1, read on the forward strand.
GTCAGAAAAATAGGGCAGGATTTTCCCAGTTCAGTGGAAGGCCTGATGCTGGGGTAGAATTCAGCCTGCACAGTCGCACAGTCATGTGGCAGGACAACTTTGGAGATTTTCTGCTTGGAGTCAGACAACCAACAATTGGTGATGGGAATCAAAAGCAAGTGCTATATTTAAAGATCCTCCATACAGGCTTCCTAAACAGAGGGTATTGGGAAGGCTGCTAAACAAGGGAGACTCTGCACGAATGGCTGGAGTCAGAGGAAGGGTGGTTCCATGGTTTAGTGACACTTCCCTGGAGGTACTCCTGCAGGAAGCAAGGTAATAGAGAGGCACACTTCTCATGTGATGGGTGAAGGGGGTCAGTAAACCTCACAAAGAAAACATGGCTGGAGATTGCCTAGGAGGTCAACAGCTTGGAGAAGCTGCACAAACATGGGTGCAGTGCCAGAAACATTTCAATAATCTGGTACAGTCTGGCAAGGTGAGTGGTATTCAGAATAGCAAGCTTGCAACTCTGCATTTCATTAATTGGCACCCTGGAGGCCTGAAGTAAAGTGTCCAATTCATGCATTGGACCAGCACAGGGCTTAATACCCACTATGTGATAAGTGAAAAACTAGAGGGCCGTGATCAGTCACTGGTGATTGCTGCTTTGCCATGACTGGATGACAAATGGCATTTGGAAGCAGGCCTCCAAGTGGTACAATCCTGGACAGGGCCAAGGCTGAAGAACACAAACTTGACTTTGAGATAAGAGTGATATTATGTGCATATGTGTTTGGTGGCGAAGTGCACTCATAATACATGGGAGTGGAAAAGAATTGGAGGTATGTGCTATTCATATGTTTCATGGGCGAAATTCTCCGGTATCGGCGCGATGTCCGCCGACCGGCGCCAAAAACAGCGCAAATCACTCCGGCATCGCGCCGCCCCAAAGGTGTGGAATCCTCCGCCCCTTGACCGGCCGAATCCTAACCTTGAGGGGCTAGGCCCGCGTCAGACTGATTTCCGCCCCGCCAGCTGGCGGAAGTGACCCGCCAGCTGGTGCGGAAATGACATTGCCGTGCGGCGCATGCGCGGGAGCGTTAGCGGCCACTCACGGCATCCCCGCGCATGTGCTGTGGAGGGAGTCTCTTCCACCTCCGCCATGGTGGAGACCGTGGCGAAGGTGGAAGGAAAAGAGTGCCCCCACGGCACAGGCCCGCCCACGGATCGGTGGGCCCCGATCGCGGGCCAGGCCACCATGGGGGCACCCCCCGGGGCCAGATCGCCCCGCGCCCCCCCCCAGGACCCCGGAGCCCACCCGCGTCGCCTTGTCCCGCCGGTAAGAGAGGTGGTTTAATCCACGCCGACGGGACAGGCATTCTAGCAGCGGGACTTCGGCCCATCCGGGCCGGTGAATCGCGGGGGTGGGCTAGCCAACTTGCGCGATTCCCGCCCCCGCCGAATCGCCGGTGCCGGAGAATTCGGCAACCGGCGGGGGCGGGATTCACGCCAGCCCCCGGCGATTCTCCGACCCGGCGGGGGGGTCGGAGATTCTCGCCCCATGACTCTGATGGAGAAAGAGATAATGGCATTAAGAGGGATTGCAGCAGGCAGCCTGTCACAGAGAAAGAGGCAGGTTTGGAGCTCATAGAAAATGAGTAATGCTATGGATGTGGGCATCAAACCTTTGGAAAAGTATTAGCTGAAGTGTTGGGTACTCTGAGACACAGACGAACCAGCACGGTTGCAATTGGTACAACACAGTTTTATTTATTTTAACTATTTATATAACAAACTCTGGTACTCAGCACATGGTGACTGTCTGAGTGTCTGGCTTGGAGGTCCTTGCCCTGAGCCATCTCCTGCTGGACTGCCCAGGAAGTGCTGTGTTCCTTGTTTTGTACTGTGTCTGCTCTTGCCTGTGATTGGCTGTCGTGTTGTGTGTGCTAATTGGTCCGTTGATCTGTCTATCACTCTGTATGTGTGTGTGTGCTGTGATGTTCACTTGAATATCATGACATTAGCTATGGTGCCCCGGTGGTCCTTGATGTACACATGGTAACTCCAGAACAAGGACAGGCAACAAGAGTTGGTTGAGAGCACAAAATCCAAATATCATTCTTGTCTCTCCCGCAGAACCAATAATGGATGAGAAATCAATAACATCTCCAGAACCACATGAGACGTCAGAGCAGGATCCGCCACCTGAGGGGACAGTTTCACATCATTCCAGCACACTCCACAGTAGCATAGATGCTCTTTAGATCAGTGGGTATTGATACAAGGTTAGAAAGAGTGGCACTGGCTGGAAAGCATGGAACAGACCTGCGGGATCAGGCAGTGGAGACAGTGACAGCTGTGGACAATCCCCATTGGAGGATTGAGGAATTACCCAGTGAGCCTTTGGTATCATCAGCAAAGTGGCAGATCCTAGAACAACAGCATGAAATGTGTGACATCTGTCAAGGTTCCCAGAGGCTATCCGCTGCCACGCGTATGCAATGGAGGAGTCTATCAATGCCATGAGTAGTGCCACATCTCTGGCTTGTGAGCGGATGGCCTCCTCCATTGAGGGACTGGTGACCCACATGCAGAGTTACATGTGGCAAACTACCGAGTAAATGCAGGAAATGCGCACCAGCATCCACAATTTGGTTGCTTTTTGGGAGCCTTGATGGTCATATTCATACATTGAATTACCCACTGCACCTGAGGGAATCCAGAATAGCCCCAAATCCTATTGCCCTCTCGGTCTGACTGGCCTGATTGGTGAGTTACTTGATATATTGCTATGTCACACATGGCACTTGCCATCTGCTTGATACAGTGATGGGCTGCTAACCTGAAGATCCTACAGCGGTCTCTTGATATCCTTGGAATGAGGCTGAGGTCCAAAGGTTGAGTGCCACAGTCACCTTCATCGCCACAGGCAATTGATGACCACCACATGCCATTGACCTCCACTCTTTCTTCAGTATTCCAAACAGATCTGCTGTAACCTGCCTGGAAAGACACAGTATTTTTCAGAGACACTGTTGATCTAAAAATTGATAAATCTCCGGGCCCAGATGGACTACATCCTAGAGTTCTAAAGGAGATAGCTGAAGAAATAGTGGAGGCGTTAGTTATGATCTTTCAAAAGTCACTGGAGTCAGGGAAAGTCCCAGAGGATAGGAAAATCGCTGTTGTAACCCCCCTGTTCAAGAAGGGAACAAGGAAAAAGATGGAAAATTATAGGCCAATTAGCCTAACCTCGGTTGTTGGCAAGATTCTAGAATCCATTGTTAAGGATGAGATTTCTAAATTCTTGGAAGTGCAGGGTCGGATTAGGACAAGTCAGCATGGATTTAGTAAGGGGAGGTCGTGCCTGACAAACCTGTTAGAGTTCTTTGAAGAGATAACAAATAGGTTAGACCAAGGAGAGCCAATGGATGTTATCTATCTTGACTTCCAAAAGGCCTTTGATAAGGTGCCTCACGGGAGACTGCTGAGTAAAATAAGGGTCCATGGTATTCGAGGCAAGGTACTAACATGGATTGACGATTGGCTGTCAGGCAGAAGGCAGAGAGTTGGGATAAAAGGTTATTTTTCGGAATGGCAACCGGTGACGAGTGGTGTCCCGCAGGGTTCAGTGTTGGGGCCACAGCTGTTCTCTTTATATATTAACGATCTAGATGACGGGACTGGGGGCATTCTGGCTAAGTTTGCCGATGATACAAAGATAGGTGGAGGGGCAGATAGTATGGAGGAGGTGGGGAGGCTGCAGAAAGATTTAGACAGTTTAGGAGAGTGGTCCAAGAAATGGCTGATGAAATTCAACGTGGGCAAGTGCGAGGTCTTGCACTTTGGAAAAAAGAATAGAGGCATGGACTATTTTCTAAACAGTGACAAAATTCATAATGCTGAAGTGCAAAGGGACTTGGGAGTCCTAGTCCAGGATTCTCTAAAGGTAAACTTGCAGGTTGAGTCCGTAATTAAGAAAGCAAATGCAATGTTGTCATTCATCTCAAGAGGCTTGGAATATAAAAGCAGGGATGTACTTCTGAAGCTTTATAAAGCATTAGTTAGGCCCCATTTAGAATACTGTGAGCAATTTTGGGCCCCACACCTCAGGAAGGACATACTGGCACTGGAGCGGGTCCAGCGGAGATTCACACGGATGATCCCAGGAATGGTAGGCCTAACATACGATGAACGTCTGAGGATCCTGGGATTATATTCATTGGAGTTTAGGAGGTTGAGGGGAGATCTAATAGAAACTTACAAGATAATGAATGGCTTAGATAGGGTGGATGTAGGGAAGTTGTTTCCATTAGCGGGGGAGACTAGGACCCGGGGGCACAGCCTTAGAATAAAAGGGAGTCACTTTAGAACAGAGATGAGGAGAGATTTCTTCAGCCAGAGAGTGGTGGGTCTGTGGAATTCATTGCCACAGAGGGCGGTGGAGGCCGGGACGTTGAGTGTCTTTAAGACAGAAGTTGATAAATTCTTGATTTCTCGAGGAATTAAGGGCTGTGGAGAGAGAGCGGGTAAATGGAGTTGAAATCAGCCATGATTGAATGGTGGAGTGGACTCGATGGGCCAAATGGCCTTACTTCCGCTCCTATGTCTTATGGTCTTATGATCTGACATCTCCATGAAACAGAGCCTCTGTCTCTAAACACTTTCAGCTAGGGAGCACCTTTTGCAACTCTCAGCTTGCATTCTTAGCTTTATGCTCCTTCCTTGTCTGTAACTCAGTGCACCCTTAAGAGGCTGATGCTCCATTGGTCTTTTTCTCCCTCCCAGTCTCCTCCCCATAGGAGGAGTCAAACTCTTGAGTGTAAAATAGCCATTAAGAATTGAAACCCTCAAAGCCTCCCAAGTACCCTTTAGTACTTTCTTGCATTAGCTGAACTGAACCGAGGGGACATCCCGTCCAACAAATGGACTCACACTGTGCAACCCCTCCTCCCTTTCAGCTCTTTGTTTAAATGAACCGTAGCCTGCCATTTTCACAATTCGGTTATGTTCAATGGCCGGCACATCCACCCTCCACTCAACTGCCGCTGGGCCCTTGCTTTCCTGTCGCAGGCTCTGTGGAATCAATGCATGATCCCAAGCAAAATTTAAAATGCACTTCAAAATCACGGTCACTTGGCTGCAGAACAGCCTCAATCCCACTGTCCAACCGCCCGAGGAACTTGGCTCTGATGCCTTTCTCCAACACTTTATTAGACAGACACCCACCACTGCCTCCGAGCCCATCACTGTAGGGAGAGTAAAATTACCCCCACTGTGAAGCTGCCTCCAGATGACTCTTCGAATGCAATATTTCATATAATGCCATTTCAGTGATTGTTCACTCAATAGATTAACCAATCCATCTTTGTATGGATGCAATATTAAAAGGTTCATTTGTAAAATGCATCACAGTCTGTCTGTATTTGATAATTCCTCGTGCATGCAATTTAATCATGTCCCAATCACAACATATCTGCTAGATTTGCTCCATCTTCAGAATCCAGTGGGCTGAAAGAATTCTTTTCACAAACTCTGTCAAGCAGCGAAGATTGAAACAAAATGTTTCCGGCAGTAATTTTTAGGCAATACTGAACTCCAGGCTTTTTGTTTCAGCTTCAGTTGCTGACTGATAAATATGCTCCATTACCCCTGGTGAAGGGAGATATAAGAAGCGTCAGCATGGGTCAGTGCAGCAAAAACTGCAAGGTCTGGACCACACACACTCTGTCATTGTAACCTCAAAACAATTGAAAGATGAATGTCATGTCAAGTAGATCAGGAATTGCTATTTTGATAGGTTTTTTAATATCTGTGAACTATTTTTTTCTGCTACCAGTTTCCAGTCGAAAGTGCAAGCTCAAATGCACAGAAAAAACAATGGCTGGAACTTTCTGTCCATTTATGCCGGCGGGATCGTCCAGTCCCATCGACAGTGCATCCCCGACACGAGTTTAATGGCGGCAAGTGGTGCATTCAACAGGATGCCCCATTGACAACGGGAGGACCATAAGATTCCCCTGCCTACCAATGTCAGGCCGCCTTTCGCAGCAGGTTGCATGGTAAATCCCAACCAATATTTTTCATATTAGTGCGCTGATGTGAGACTGAATTGCTTTGTTCCCACTGGTTACTGTTGTAAGGTTATTTGTTACCCATGAAGTCATCTAGAGACTTATATGGTTGAACAATAACTGTTCATTAAAAATACAAAACTGTGTACACATAAATAGGATACAGACCTGATTAGGCGTTACCTTCTACCAGACTCACTGCTACACTCCCATGTGACTCTCCGCATCATAATGTGGGCGGTACTATTTCCCCAATCCATTACCCTTTATAGTCCCAAACACCCTGGGCGCGATTCTCCACTCCCACGGCGGTTGGGAGAATTGCCTGGGCCGCCAAAATTTCCCGGGACGCCGGTCCGACGCCCTCCCGCGATTCTCCCAAACGGCGGGAACGGCCCGGTCGAGTTTCGCGGGCCGCAGGCCGGAGAATCGCCGGAGACAGCAAAAATGGCGATTCTCCGGCACCCCCGCTATTCTGAGGCACGGATGGGCCGAGCGGCCAGGCCAAAACGGCGGGTTCCCCCCGGCACCGTCCACACCTGGTCGCTGCAGTCGTGAGCGGTGCGTGAACGCTGGGGGGGGCGGCCTGCGGGGGGGGGGGGGGGAGGGGGGATCCTGCACCGGGGGGTACCGCAGATGTGGGGTGGCCCGCGATCGGTGCCCACCGATCGTCGAGCCGTCCTCTCTGAAGGAGGACCTCCTTCCTTCCGCGGCCCCGCAAGATCCATTAGACATCTTCTTGCGGGGCGGACCTAGAGAGGACGGCAACCACGCATGCGCGAGTTGGCTGGCGCCAACCCGCGCATGCGCGGATGACGCCCGTTATGTGGCGCCGGCCGCGTCATCTATGCGGTGCCGCTTTTACGCGGGCGACAAGGCCTGGCGCGTGTAGATGACGCGGCCCCGATCCTGGCCCATTGTCAGGGCCTGAATCGGTCGGGACCGGGGCCGTTTCGCGCCGTCGTGAACCTCGACGGGGTTCATGACGGCGCGGCTGCTTCGGCGCGGGAGTGGAGAATCCCGCCACCTAGCTACATAGGTATGCAATGCAATATACAAAGTGGATGGCTCATCTGGCTACCCCTCACCTGCTGCTGAGCCCACACCTTCTTTTACAGGCTCTAGAAAAGCCATGCATTATCCCAGGTAAAGAGAGTTTGGGGATGATTAGACTTGCATTTCTTCAACAGCTTTCAGTTCTTCATTGATAACCTCTGAGGCTGTGCACAATGGTAGACAGAATTTAATGAGCCCCCCCCCCCCCCCCCCCCCCCGCCCACTGGAGGTGAGTTTGGAGGCATGGGGGAAGCCATCAGATCAGGTGGGAAAATGAAGGAGGGAGATCCCACTGCCTTCCCACTTCCCTCGCCATATGTCAGAGAGGACTTGAGGACTTGGCACTCCTTGACCAAACCCCATGTCCCCCACCCCTCGCCCCCGCCGTCCAACGTCTAGGGCCTTCCTGCCTGGCTCCAGTGCGTCCACCCGGCTTACCTGTTTCCTGGTGCTCCAGTGTTGATCCTCGGTCGAGGCCACACTGCAATACCATCAGTGGCCAATGTTCCAGGTGCTATTGCCAGGACTGTAAAGCTGCCAGCCTCTGATTGGCAAGCAGTCCTTAGAGTGCAGGACTTCTGCCACACACCAGGATTTCTCTTGGGGAGTGGGGGTGGGGGGTGGGGGTTGGGGGGGTTTGTTTCCCTCACAGAAGTTGGGAAACTCGACCGCAGGATTGCGATTTAATCCCATCAAATCTCCCAAAAATGGCCACAACGGGATTGCCATCAGTTCACCAGCCACAACCATTCAGTTCGATCCAATTATTTGATATTAGAGGCCTCAGACCCATTGCTCCTACGTTAGGCACACTCCAGAGTCATAAAATATTTTTGGTTTTACCTTACAGGTCATCAAAATTAAGAACTAGAGAATGCGCAGTTTCTGTATCTTATAGATTAATACATAGACTGATGCGGTCTGTATCAATGCAAGCATCGCATTGTCTCCACTTTTTAAATTGATAATCCTTGGTGATGTGCCACACTGCTCACAGTGAAAAGAATTGGAGGAAAGATTGGGCCAGCTTCTCCGCTGCCAGGATTCTACGTTGCGCCAGCAGCCCACCACGCCTGGGGATTTCCTGACGGCGTGGGGCTGACCACAATGGGAAACCCCATTGGCCAGCTGGTGGGATGGAGAATCCCGCCATCAGCAGGGGCACGCCACACCAGAAAACTGGTGAAGCGGGATGGAGAATCCAGACCCAGATGTTTTTTAATCCAGTCAGTTAACTCCATGCTTTTTTCATATTTGAGGAAGATAATATTAACACAGTCATAGAGACATAGAAGCACAGAAGGAGGCCATTCAACCTATTGGATTCATCCCTACTTTTTGAAGAAGAATGCAAACAGTCCCATTAGCCCATTCTATACCCATTGCCTTGAAATTTATTTCTTCAAGTCCCCAGCTAATTTCCTTTTGAAAGCATTGATCATTTTCACTCCAGTCACTCCCTTAGGCTGAGTTTCAGGTCAAATATTTCTTCCTTGCACTCCCCTTGCATCTCTTGCCCCAAACCTTAAATCTGTACCCTCAAATCTTTAAACCATCATCTAATGGGAACAGTTTTTCTAAACCTGTTACTTCTGGCAAATCTCCCCTTAACCTACTTTGCTTTAGATTTAGATTAGACTTAGATTTATTGTCACGTGGACTGAGGGTCAGTAAAAAGTATAGTTCTGCATGCAATCCAGGCAAATCGCTCCATACATGAAAAACATAGGTCATATGATAAATACACAATGTAAATATATAGACATTGGGTGAACCATATGGATGAGTGTAGGGCCAGGGAGATAGCATCTGCTGTGGGCCAGTTGTGGTGGGAGGCGAGTTGCAGTGGATTAAGGTAATCTGGAAGTTTGGAGCTGATGTATCTCATGACCAAACTCTCAAAGCACTTCATAATGATAGATGTCAGGGCCACCGGTCAGCAATCGCTGAGGCACATTGCCTGGTTCTTCTTTGGCATCAGTATGATAGTGGTCTCCTTGAAGCAGGTGGGAACCTCGGAACGGAGTAGGGGGAGGTTAAAAATGTCTGTGAACACACTCGCAGATTGGTCCACGCAGGATCTGATTGCACAACTGGAGATTCAATCAGGACCCATTGCTTTCCGTGGGTTCACTTTCAAGAAAGCCGATCTTACTGTGGAGGTAGGAATGGGTGTGTCTGAGGCTTTTGGGGCAGTCAACAATAGTTTGTTGACTTACTGCTCGAAATGAGCATAGAATGCATTGAGTTCATCAGGGAGGGGTTTTCGGCTGCCAGAGATTCGACTCGGCTTTGCTTTGGAGCTCGTTGTATTGTTTGAGCCTTGCCATAACTGATGAGAGTCCGTGTCGTTGTTCTGGGACTCTAGCTTAGCCTGGTATTGCCTCTTGGTGTCCCTGAAAAAGTGAACAAGTGAGCCCAGTGGAAGGAAAAAGCAACAGTCAACCCCAGGCCAATGCTATTCATCTGTGCCAGCTGCAGAAGGGATTGTCACTCATGAAAAGACCTCCACCACCAAAACAGATATTCTATGCACAAGTGACAGACACCCCTGGTGCAGTTAATAATCATTCAAGAGAGATGGATTCCTCTTCTACATTAGGGCCAAGCATCTGCTGTGGGGTTGGCTGCTTCTACATACTGCCAGTTCCCCCTGTGCACAGTTGGCTGCAGCAACACTCTACAAGGGATGAAGCCGCATGTGCACGTGGTTTGACCATCCTTCTGGCCTTAAAGACAACCTGGCTCTTTTAAAAAGAAGCCACGTCAAATTTCAGGAGTCTGTCCAATACATGGATACAGTAATGGATAACAGGAAAGATATGATGGTTCTGTAGTTGTCCTCAAGAACAAGCCTCATAAGGGATTGGAAGCAGGAGGTCAATTCCATCATCTGTACCCGAGGACTTTGCAGCAGTGATGTAATAATGTCAACATTTCCAAGGCTCGAGGGAGAAGATGATTCATGATTCTCTGCGTCATGGGACTGGCTGTCACAGAGCCCATACAATGTGGTCAAGACCAATTGGGGTGGTGATATGTTCTGCCTTAGATTCTTTTTCATCTTCCAGCTCACCCTGATCCTGCAATCTAGCATGAGAAAGAAGTTGCAGTTAGTTGTATTTATTCTTTCAAAGGACGTGGGCATCACTGCCTAGACCAGCATTGCCCATCCCTAATTGCCCTTGAGAAGGTGGTGGTGAGTCAACTTCTTGAACCACTGCAGTCCATGTGGTGTATATCCTCCCACAGTGCTCTGGGAGGGATTTTTGACCCAGTGACAGTGAAGCAACAACGATATAGTTCCAAGCCAGGATGGTTTGGAGAGGAACTTGCAAGTGGCAGTGTTTCCATGTGGCCACTGCTCTTGTTCTTCTAGATGGTAGAGGTCATAGATTTGGAAGGTACCGCTGAAAGAGCCTGAGTGAGTTGCTGCAGTGCATCTTGTGGATAGTACACCCTACTGTTACCATGCCTTGGTGTTAGTGGGAGTGAATGTTTAAGGTGGTGGATGGGCGCCCCAATCAAACGGATTGCTTTGACCATAGACTTCTTGCTTGTCCCTCCCCTTTCTTCACCTAAACCTTCCCCTTTCTGATTTACTGTTTTCAAACTACAAGAATTGACATCTGTTCATTTGCAGCACACCTCGGAGTGTCGTGGGAAATATTGAGGTACAGGAACTTTAAGAAAATATGTTGGCATATTATTTCTAAATCTATGGTTACATTGTTTTCCTATGTATTCATTATTTTAGTCCCTAAACATCAGTAAAACTGCTTTTTAAGTGAAAAATATTAGTGCCATAGGCATTTTATTTCAAACAATGTGGTATTTTGAAATATCAGTCCTAGCATAGCTAGAATTTCATAATGTATCAGTTTAATTATTTAATTCAATCCTATTAAAAACATGCATCACAGAAGACTTTACTTCTGACTGGGGGATGGTATATTGAGAGATTACTACTTTTCTTGATGTATTTTATAACCAAGACCTAGGTGTGCAGGGCACAATTTCAACATTTGAAGATGAGGCAGGGCTTGGAAGTATTGTGAACTGCATGGAGAGCAGTGATTGACTTCAAAAAGATATAGACAGACTGGTGGAATGGGCAGACACATAGCAGGTGAAATTTAATACAGAGAAGGGTGAAGTGATACACTTGTCAGAAGAACGAGGAAAGGTGACACAGAATAAAGGACAAACCTGTCACTTAGAAAGGTACAGATTGACCAGGTTTAGTCAGCATGGTTTTGTTAGGGGAAGAACGTGCCTTACTAACTTAATAGAATTTTTTGAGGAAGTAACCAGGAGGATTGATGATTGTACTACATTGGACATTGTCTACATGGATCTCAGTAAAGCATTTGACATGGCAGACTGGTCAGAAAAGTGAGATCTCACGGGAAAGGTGGCAGTTTGGATCTAAAATTGGCTCAGTGACAGGAAACAAAGGGTCAATGGATGTGCTTTGACAATGGAAGATTTTCCAATGGTGTTCCACAGGTTCAGTGTTGGCGCACTTTCTGTTTGTTATATATATTAATGATTTAGACTTAAATGTGAGTGGCATGATTGGGAATATTTTAGCTGACACAAAAGTTGGCCATGTTGTTGAGAGTGAACAGGATAGCTGTTGACTCCAGAATTATATCAATGGTTTGGTTAAGTAGGTAGAGAAGCGGCAATTGGAATTAAATCTGTAAAGTGTGAGGTAATGCATTTGGGAGAGAAAACAAAGCAAGGGAATACTCAATAAATAGGAAGATGTTGAGAAGGATTGAGGAAGTGAGAGACCTTGGAGTGCCTGGCCAGAGGGAATCCGAAGGAACTCCCACGATGCCTGTCCCCAATCCCTGCACAAGTCCCCTCCCCTTGGGAGTCCCAGGTCAACAGGGGGAAAGCATTTTGCAAATGAGAGGAAAATACTGCAGCCCCATGAAATTACCGTCCGCAGAATTTCTAAAAAATAAATATGGATCTCAGCTGAGAGTCAATAACTAGATATAAGTCCAACCATTCAGCCTGGGCCTCAGTACTTTAAGCATGTTTCCGCTTCAGATAAGATTGAACCTGAGACTCCAACACTGCACTCCAAATCCCAACTCTGTCCCCTCAATGCTCACTTGCCCTCTATTTGTGTCTCATTAGGTTAATGTTTTATGCTTTGATCTGTTCTGAGATACCTCACGTAGGAAGATATCCCCGCCTGCTGACCTCAGACTCAGACTCAGTCCCTGCATTTCTTCAGAGGTGACAGCTCAAGTCCAAGCCAAGGCCAAGGCCGATCGGCTGCCCCTTCCATCCCTGTCCCCTGAAGTTCTCAAGAGTTAATGTGTCCCTGGGACTGGGAGTGGTTAATACGGTATCCATTTTCAATAGGAGAGACAGAGCTACTCTGGGTAATCTTGGATTAAAAATGAAATTAATGAGTTAAATAAAGAGAAAATGACCAGTTGCGGTCAATGTGTATTTCAGAAAGGGAGATCATGCTTAACAAAGCTGTTGTTCTCCAGGGAGCTGACAGTTATAATGGATGAGCGAAATGTAATAGATGCCTTCGACAAAGTACCACACAAGGAGACAGTTAGGGAAGATCAAGGCAAAAAGAATTAATGGGAGCACAGAGGATTAGACTAATAACTAGTTAGAAGGGGTGAACAGACAATATGAGTAAGGGTAGTTTCTCAGAATGGTTGTTAAATGGTTGTGGTGTCAAATAAGCATAGGGTTCCATTCTGCTGCTGCCTCAATTCATTGCTGGCCAAACTTGCAGTTAATAATAACAAAATATTCAGAGGATGAAGAATAAAGGGAGTACTGATTAGATAGCTAAAAACGTGCCTGAATGAATTCAATGTCAGCTGGCAGAGCTCAGCTGACAATTATGTTCTTTGTATAGGGAAAGTCTGGGTAATGTGGAAGAGTGGAGGGATTTGGTGGAATTGAGCTTTGCAAGATATTAAAGGCAGCACCTCAAGCAGATAAATGGCACGAGGTGTGGAACATAAAAATTGAAATCTAATGGTGAGTCTATATGAAACCTTCACAGGGTCGCAGTTGGAGTATTGCATGCAGACGTGACCTTCAGGAAATCTGCTGAGGTGAGAATGAGTACAGCACAGATTCACTAGGTTTAAGGAAATACAAATTATGAAGAAAGACTTGAAAAACTGAAGCTGTTCTCTCATTAGCAGAGACAAGTTTTGGAGGTTATTATGAAAAATAATGTGTTTATGTTGCAAGATGTAACACTCCTGTCTGTGTAAAAAAACATTCTCCACTTCAACTGACATTGCCACCGAATTCATGTGAGCTATGCAATTTTTGCAGGAAGTTTAGTAACTGTAAAACATTACTCAAAGGTGAGGTGAGGGTGACTGCCCTTGACATCAAGGCATCAAGGATCCCTAGCAACATGGAGTCAATGGGAATCAGGAGGAAACCTCTCCACTGGTTGGAGCCATACCTAACACAGAGGAAGATTGTCATGGTATTTAGGTAAACATCATAGCACAAACATACATACATACTGATGGGCAGATCAACGGACCAATCAACACACACACAACACCACAGCCAATCACTGGCAAGAGCATACACAGTACAAAACAGGGAACACAACACTTCCTGGGCATTCCAGCAGGAGACAGCTCAGGGCACAGAGCTCATAGCAAGCCACTCAGACATCCACCATGTGCTGAGTGCCACTACAAGATAGTATTAGGATTAGGTCCACAGATTCTAGGGTTATGATCGAACCTCAGTAACCAGTTTACCACTGTAAATAAATGTTAGCAATAAAACTGAGTTGTACCATTTGCAACCGTGTTGGTTCGTTTGTGTAGCAGAGTACCCAACACATCATGGTACCAGGAGTGGCTGTGGGACCTACCTACGGATCCTTCGGAATCTGCCATCCTGCACCATGGACACCATCAGCACACCGCAGCCGTTATAAGTTGCTGGAAACCTTGGCGTTAATTGGAAGCTGTTCAAACAGCACTTCCAGCTCTTCCTGGAAGCCAACGAAAAGGAGAGCACTTCGGACACCAGAAAGATCGCCATCCTCCTCTCCACGGCAGGTCAACACGCCATCCATGTCTACAACTCCCTGGTGTTCGCGGAAGGTGAGGACAAGACCAAGTACAAGACGGTCCTTCTCAAACTCGACCAACACTTCAACGTCGAGGCCAACGAGAGTTTCGAGACGTATCTCTTCCAGCAGCGCCTGCAGGGTAAGGATGAGCCCTTTCAATCCTTTCTTACGCATCTCCATATCCTCGCGCAGTCCTGCGGTTACGACACCACCTCCGATTCCATGATTCGGGACCAGATCGTTTTTGGGGTAACCTCGGGCACCCTACGCCAGCAGTAAAAATAAAAGGCCTCACCCTAGCATCCGCAATCGAAGCCTGGGTCCTGCATGAAAACGCGACTAGCCGCTACTCCCAATTTCATGCGGCCGAATCAGCGCGACAGAGGTCCTACGCGGCCGGATTGGCGAGGCAGGCATCCTACGAGGCCGAACGGGTCCAGGCGATCGAGTTCCTCCCGGCCCGCGGCCTGGACGAAGGCGGCCATTTCGCGCGCTTTTCGAGGCCTCCCGCGTTTGTGCGCGCCAAAAACGACGTCGACACAGAGGGATGTGATGCGCAGGCGCGCTCGATGCAAGACCGAACTGCGCATGCGCGGTGGTGCAACGAACGCCATGACATCACGACATGCGGCAACTGCGGAGCCGCACATTTAAAGCGGCAATGTCCCGCAAGAAACCGACAATGCCTCCGCTGTGGCAAGATGGGCCACTACGCTGCCTGCTGTCGAGCAGCTCAACCTGCCAATGTTCCCCTTTTCCGACAACCTCGCAGGGACGTGCGGGCCATTCAGCCTCCTTACGACGAGTTGTGCCCAGACGATATCCAGACCAGTGACACAGACGACCGGGAAGCCTTCTGTGTTGCTGTCATTGATTGGAACCGGATGTCTCCAGCCAGGACCCACCAGCCGTTACAAGTGAACACTGTCAATCCGGGTGATGAATGGTGTGCCACCCTAGCGGTCAACCCGAATTCGTTGCTCACCTACTAGACTGGACTTATGAGCCTGTTTGTACATTGAACTCATAATACCACTGTGTTAATATGTTTCTGTTATTCCTTGTCGTTACAGGTGTTCGTTTTTGTCGTTCAACATTTCCCCGTTCTTTGTTTATGGTACAACCTCGTTGTTATGTCGCACCCGACATCGCCCCTTGTATATAGTTTAGCCCCATGTACATACTGTAGATATTGCACATACACACATTCAGCTGCACTCAGTACACATCTCTATTTATAACCACATAGGCCCATGTTCTTGTAAAGAAAAGGGGGATGTCATGATATTTAGGTAAACATCATAGCACAAACATACATACATACTGATGGACAGATCAACGGACCAATCAACACACAAACACCACAGCCAATCACAGACAAGAGCATACACAGTACAAAACAGGGAACACGACACTTCCTGGGCATTCCAGCAGGAGACAGCTCAGGGCACAGATCTCACAGCAAGTCACTCAGACATCCACCATGTGCTGAGTGCCACTACAAGATAGTATTAGGATTATGTCCACAGATTCTAGGGTTATGATCGAACATCAGTAACCAGTTTACCACTGTAAATAAATGTTGGCAATAAAACTGAGTTGTACCATTCGCAACCGTGTTGGTTCGTCTGTGTAGCAGAGTACCCAACACATCAAAGATGGTTGTTGTTGTTGAACATCAGTCATGTCAGCTTCAGGACATCACTGCAGGAGTTCCTCAGGGTCGTGTCCGAGGCCCAACCATTTTCAGCAAACTAACTTTAGTGGGCCACAAACGAATCTGAACCAAGTTGGTGAAAAGAAAACATGGGGCAGCATTCTCTGATTTTGCGGCTAAGTGCCGAAGCCGGCGTGGGAATCGTGGTGTTCTATGTTGCCAAAATCGACGCCGAACCCTCACCGATTCTGGGACCAGTGAGGGGCTAGCAGCGCGCCCAGCTCCCGCGTCAAAAACGGCCGGAGAATATCCGGGTCCGTGGCCGCGCATGTACATGCCGGTGACCTGCAGCGGTCGTGCCGTACAACATGGCGTTGGCCATGTGCAGATCCGTCCTGCCAGATAGTGTCCCCTTGGATCCCCCCTCGCCACCCCCAGACCACCCCAACCCTCGCCGAAGCCCCCCTGGCCAGCGGCACAGCTCCCCCGCCGCCACGCGAGGTTGACGAAAACTGAGAGCACAAATGATCTATGCCATTGTGAACTCGGCTCATTGGGGGCGGAGCATCGGGAGAGGACCTTCAGGTGTCGTCTGAGGCTGCCCCAACGGCGTGTGGCGTACTCCGCGGTGACGCCGTTTTGGAGGGGAGGGCGGAGTGTCCGAAAACAGGCACCGCCCCCATTCGGTCGTAAAAAGGGATTCTCCACCCTGTCGCCGATTACGATATCGGCATCGGGCAACAGAGAATCTCGCCCATTGTTTATTGATGAGCAATTATATTTACAATGCACATCAGATCCCAGCTGAGTCTGCTCTGTCGGTTCCATACTTGGCCAACTTTATACAGATCTCAACCAAGAATGTCCTTAGGCTCCCTGTCCCCTTAACGGGGAAGCTCATATTCAGTGAGACTCATGGGGAGACTGTCATGCATGATTTTATTAAATGGCGGTGCAGACTTAAGCGGTAGTATAACCTACTCCTTTCCCATTTCTTATGTTCTTATGTTTTCTCTTTTCGGATGCTCATGTGTCGCTGGTGAACCTGCTACTATTTGCACTCTATGTAATGGAGAGGGAATGATGTGTGCAAGTCTTCTTGAAGTGCAGTTACAGAAGCTACATCCAGTTTGATTAATCACAACATGTAAATATATCTGAGGTTCGAATATCCTTTCCAGTTCTAAAATCTGACTAGCTTTGCAGTATTAGAAAAGTCATGTACAATCATGTCAGCCGAAGAGCAAATTGGATATTCGGAGGTGTAGCAGTATTTTATGTACTGTTTGTAAGATGCTGATCCTGAATTCAAAACTATTCCCAGCACAAATTTAATACAATTTTGTGCTACTGCTCATCAGTTCAGCCTTCTGAAGTGCAGATATGCTGTGTCACAGCAGTGTAACTGATGGTCTTATTATCAATGATTACATGTGCCTTTGGCACATAAAAAACCATGTAGAACACTTTCATCAGGGTAAGCTTGGAACTCTGTTCATTTGACTCAGAGTCTCAGCACTTTACATGCTTCAAGTAACATTTCATCAACTGCTGCAACAACAAATCTGAGCAAACATTAATTGTGCCCATTATACCATTAGAAATTAAGCTTTAGAAATCTGAGCACAAAAATTTCAGATGTTTCGAGAAAAATAGAAGTACGGATGTTGTGCTTCAGTTATACAGGAGTTACAGGGTGGGATTCTCTGGCATCCAACCGCGTGTTTCTCGGTGGCACACCGTTCGCAGGAGGCAAGATTCTCTCTTCCCACCACTTGTCAATGGGATTTCCCATTGAAGCCACTCCATGCCGCCGGGAAACCCGTGGGAGGGGGTGCACTTCCAGCAGGAAAATAGAATCCCAATGGCCGGAGAATTCCGTCCCACATCTCAAATACTGTGTGCTGTTTTAGTCTCATTTGAGGAAGGATGTAAATGCATTCGAAGCAGTTCAGAGGAGGTTTATTCGACTGATACCTGAATGAGCAGGCTGTATTATGTGGAAAGATTAGGCAGACTGGGCTCGTTTGCACTGGAGTTTAGAAGAGTGAAGGGTGACCTGATTGAATTATATAAGCTCCTGAACGGCTTTGACAAGGTGGAGGTGGAAAAGATGTTTCCTCTTGTGGGTGAGTCAAGAACTAGGGGGCACTTAAGACAGAGATGGGGAGAATATCTTTCTCTCAGAGAGTTGTGCGATTTTGGACTTTCTGCCTCAGAAGGCGGTGGAAGTGAGGCTATTGAATATTTTTAAGACACAGGTAGAGAAATTCTTGTTCGGCAAGAGAATCAAAAGTTATTGAAGGTAGATGGGAATGAGGAATTTGAAACATAAACAGATCAGCTGTGATCGTATTGAATGCAGGAGCATGCTCGAGGGGCTGAATGGCCTACTTCTCATCTATTTCCTCTGTTCATAATTAGGAAATAATTGCATTTAACACAGGGTCATGTGATGTAATTTATTTAGTGAACAAATTTGGGTGTATGGATAAAAGTTAGTACAAATTTAATACAGAAAGAGATTTTCATTTTCACAGCAACTTTCACAGTCTCAGGACTTCTGAAAATACTTTGCAGCCAATTAACTACCTTTGAACCATAGTCACTGTTCAAATGTAGGTAACATGGCAGACTCTGCTAAATATTTCATCAAAAATACAGCACCCGGACATTGCAGCACTCCCTCAGTACAGCACTGAAATGTCAGCCTGGGTTATGTGCTCAACTCACTTGAACACAAGACATTACTCAGATGAGAGTGCTGCCTTGGAGCTATAGTTGACACTGTTTCAGTCCATTAATTCAAAGTTTTAAAAATTTAACACAAAGGGTTGATTTTAACTCACCATGCACAAAAATGGGGCGTGCAGGGTGAGGAGAGGCATTAAACTAGAGACTGCACTCTACCCTCTAGCTCGGTGCCACACTCATGCCAGCTGCCAAATTTACACCAAGGTTTTGTTCGGCATGTGAAGCCTTTGTGTAAGTAGGCAAGGACCTCATTAATATATAAAAGGGTGGGCTACATGATGTAATTCATAAAGTCGTTTCAACATGTGTTTGTGATTGTTCGCTCCAAGAACGCTGGCCACCAAGAAGCATTCGGCCCATGATTGCCCCGCCAACCCTGTGCTTGCTCCTGCAGCCCGAGTTAAAATTTAGACTTTGAACCTGCTCTAACCCAGCACATTCAGCAAATTTTATGTTTTAGTTCAATGGTCTATATTTATATGCCATTAGCACTTAACTATCCTCAGATTACGTATAGGCAGATATTTATGGAATGATAACTTGTTTGTTTATTCATGAGTAACTCAATGCAGTTGTGTTGAAAGGACCTGGAGGTTTCTGAAACAAAAACTGGATAATTTTGTAACAGAAATTGGGCGGGATAAATCGGTCGCCGACGCCGGAATCGCATTCAGCAATCGGTCAGAGAATCCAAATTTACGACAGAATTGGGAGCGGTGCTGCTTTCACGATGCTCTGGCCCCTCCAAAGCGGCATACTCTAGGAGTACACCACACCATGTATCGAAGGTCTCAGGACATTGCCTGAGGCACGCACCCCAATGCTTCGCACCCGACCGGCCAAGTTTCCGGACATTATGCGGAGCTGGGGGCACTGGGGTGAGTGGGGGGGCGCACGAGCCGGCCAAAGGGGGGACACTATTTTGGGGGCTGGGTCTGCAGGCTGCGTCCGCCATGTAGCATGGCGCAGCCGCTGCAGGCCACCGCTGTGCACATGTGCAACCAGGGACGTGGCAATTCTCTGAGGTGTATCGGCAGCTCGAGCCGGGTGCTCTTTTCTGCCATCCTGCTAGCTCCCAGCAAAACGGAGAATTGGTGGCCGTTTTGCGACATTTGTTCCACCATTCCCACACAGGCGTGGGGACATAGCCCCAAAATGGAGAATCCAGCTAATTATCTTTTATGCAGATATCCAATGCAGATAAAAATATGCATTAACAAATCAGCAGTGGTGAGGGGAGCATGTGCTATTTTTGTACCGAAAATTCTTTTTTATAACAAGACCTACAGGTGGATTTTCTTTGACTTGACTAACCCTTATTTTATTGTTCAATATAGGTGAAGAAATAATTCAATACTCTGATTTAAAAACCAAAATTATAGTTACGTTCACTTTATGCCTATCACAGCAACTGATGTGTACAAATGGTATGAGGCAACAGTACTTCATCCATCTTGAGGAACTAGGTGTTGAGCTGTTGACCTTGATCACTGCACCAGCAATAACGTTGCCTTCAATGCCTTGATCTTTTATTTCCCTTGGTATTTTTCATTCCTTCAGTCATTGATCCTGATTGATGATGCTACCCTTGGCCTCAGTACTTGATGTTGACATTTGTCACACTGTTTCTGTTTACCTTGTTCTCTATTACTAGGAATGCACGCAATTCCTGGATAGAGCTTGACATTTTCTGCCATTGTTTTAAGAACATAGAAAACATAGAAAAATACAGCACAGAACAGGCCCTTCAGCCCACGATGTTGTGCCGAACTTTTGTCCGAGATTAAGAACAAATTAATCTACACCCCATCATTCTACCGTAATCCATGTACCTATCCAATAGCCGCTTGAAGGTCCCTAATGTTTCTGACTCAACTGCTTCCAAAGGCAGTGCATTCCATGCCCCCATGCTCTCTGGGTAAAGAACCTACTTCTGACATCCCCCCGATATCTTCCACCATTCACCTTAAATTTATGTCCCCTTGTAATGGTTTGTTCTACCCGGGGAAAGGTCTCTGACTGTCTACTCTATCTATTCTCCTGATCATCTTATAAACCTCTATCAAGTCGCCCCTCATCCTTCTCTGTTCTAATGAGAAAAGGCCCAGCACCCTCAACCTTTCCTCGTAAGACCTACTCTCCATTCCAGGCAACATCCTGGTAAATCTCCTTTGCACCTTTTCCAAAGCTTCCACATCCTTCCTAAAATGAGGCGACCAGAACTGCACACAGTACTCCAAATGTGGCCTTACCAAGGTTTTGTACAGCTGCATCATCACCTCACGGCTCTTAAATTCAATCCCTCTGCTAATGAACGCTAGCACACCATTGGCCTTCTTCACAGCTCTATTCACTTGAGTGGCAACTTTCAAAGATCTATGAACATAGACCCCAAGATCTCTCTGCTCCTCCACATCGCCAAGAACCCTACCGTTAACCCTGTAAACATTGAACAGAGTACTTAAAACACTTTAAACATTTTTTTTACATTGAACAGAGTATCATAGAATCATAGAATTTACAGTGCAGAAGGAGGCCATTTGGCCCATCGAGTCTGCACCGGCTCTTGGAAAGAGCACCCTACCCAAGGTCAACACCTCCACCCTATCCCCACAACCCAGCAACCCCACCCAACACTAAGGCTAATTTTGGACACTAAGGGCAATTTATCATGGTCAATCCACCTAACCTGCACATCTTTGGACTGTGGGAGGAAACCGGAGCACCCGGAGGAAACCCACGTACACACGGGGAGGATATGCAGACTCTGCACAGACAGTGACCCAAGCCGGAATCGAACCTGGGACCCTGGAGCTGTGAAGCATTTGTGCTATCCACAATGCTACCGTGCTGCCCAAGTAATTAGATTAATTTGCTCGAAAGATACTTTATAGATGTCAACTTAGCCACCATTAGGATTTGAGGGATTCCGGCCAAAACCCTGGCCTGAGCCTCAAGTCGGTATCATACTATGCCAGATCATTGGTTATCAGACCTACAATCATGGAGTGGCAACAGCCAGATGCCAGTTTCATGACTAGAGTGGCAGGGCGGGAGGCCCTGGCTTTGTCCCTGACCCTAGCCTTGGCTTGGCCTCAACACCATTATGTCAATGGTATGTGAAGGATCCACCCCAAGATAGGTCATGCTGGAAACTTAGGCCTGAATTTACAGTGCCAAGTCGGGAGCGCAGAGTCAGGAAAATGAAATGAAATGAAATGAAAATCGCTTATTGTCACAAGTAGGCTTCAAATGAAGTTACTGTGAAAAGCCCCTCGTCGCCACATTCCGGCGCCTGTTCGGGGAGGCTGGTACGGGAATTGAACCGTGCTGCTGGCCTGCCTTGAACTGCTTTAAAAGTCAGCGATTTAGCCCTGTGCTAAACCAGCCCCTAGGGATTTCAGCTCCACAAATTCCCAGCTCCACAAACCAAACTTGGGAGAAAGTGTCTTGAATGATCAGATTTTGCTTCTTACATGGGGATGTGAGTGTTAGCTGGAGCTGGGCCCACCCATAATGAAAACAGAATGAGTTCAAGTTCAGTGGCAGTCACACAGCTGGGCAGGTGCAGAGGCGGGTTGTGCGAAAGACTGGTCTTGATGATCCAGGACTTCGTCCCAACTGTGAAAAACAATTAAATGAAAAACAGCCCTGACTCCTCATACCCCCACACATGCCCTCACCCCACACACTCCCCATACCGCATCTATGCCAACTCAGACCACATTGTGCCCCACATCCATGACCACTCATACCTCCATTGTCAACTTATTCACTTCCACAAGCCATGGCCCTTTATAGCCCCCAAGCCAACTTCATACCAACTCATACCAACCTATGGCCCCTACCTACCACCCTTTCCCCTTACACTCCCCTTGCAACTCATCCAATATTCACCATGGGCAGACCTCAGGACCCATGCGGAAATGAAATAAAATAAAGTTCTGACCGTCTGTTGCAAACTTTAATTTTAAAAACATTCTCTTTCATAAAAACCCATTCATTATATTACATTCCTTCAACTACAGAATCCCTTATATCCCTTATAAATACAAACATTTCATTCAGGTGCTTAAATCCTTATAAAAGTGAACATTTTTATTCATAGCCCCACATCACAGACCTAATAGCCACTTGGAGTTGTCAATCAAACTGCGAACTGGCAAGCACCACACTGTAATATTGATGGGCTGTAAAATTAATCATGTGGCATAAATGATAGCCCTCAAACTGTCGTCAACAGAAAAATGGAGCACTATTTTGTTTGAACTGCACACTGAGTTTTGAAAACAAATTTAAAGGCCAGGAGATTTAACTGCCTTGACAACATGACAGTAAAAGATTAGCCACATTTTACATACAACCATGTCTACCTTTAACACCCAAAAGGACATTTGACCTCTCTCAAAGGGCACCTTACCACTTCTAAAATGCACCTGACCTCTTTGAAAGGTGTCACTTGACCGAACTAAAAAGCTACCATAACTCACCAAAAGGGTACACTATCTTTCCAAATAGCTCCAGCATTTAACCTTCTTGTGAAAAATGTAAAGCACATAAATGTTTTGGACATCCCCGTGCAAATCTGCTTGAAGGCAGCTACTTCTGTGAACCACGAATGGGCAAACTGCAACCCGTCCCTGTTCCACATTTATCGAAAATGGTGGGTACTGAGGTTGGGGGTATGGTTTTTGGGGCGGAGGCTCCAGCACCATTTTGGCTAAGCCAGAGAACCTCTGCATCTTTACAAAAATTCAGGTCTTAGTGTTATGTTGAAATGTGCAACCCCATTATTTTTATTGGCAGACTGATTGAAGTATTTCATAGATGTTACCTGGACTCACTTGGAGTAATTCTACTTTTGGCAGTAGTGTAAAGTTGGCCATTTTAAATCAACCACCATTTATACACATCTCCTTATTTTCCTTTACATTGGAAGAAGAGAACGAATGAAAGGATAAGACAATTCATGATGGATGCCATGTACCCATCCAATGGTACTTGCTTGGCTGCATCTGTTCAGAGATTAAAAACATTGTTTTAATAGGTGATTAGTGCATGTGAAACCTTTTAATCCTAACGCAAGCTGAGTCAAAAGAGCCAATAGCATCAATGGTGTATGTCAACCAAATGTTTGGCTGCTTCCTTGGAAAAAATCCAATTGCAGTACATAATTCTTTTAAGTGAGCTGCACGATAGGCTTGCCAGTCTAATATGCAACCAGCACAGCATATTTGGCCACAGTTGTCGCCAAGCATATCTGCAATCTGTTGACTTGCTGCAGAGAACTCACTTCACATAGCCTGGATCATCGAGAGCTGAGTACAAAGTTGTGCCAACATCTGAAAATAGAATATAGCATAGGGTTATTACATCCAATAGCATTAATGCAGAAATGCAATCTGAATCATGGCTCTACCTTCTTGCAGACCTGCTGCATTCCTGACTTCTGGGATCATGTCATGGAGGCATCTTTGAAACAACTTCCACTTCAGCAGCCTTCAAACAGAAGGAATATTGTTGGGCTGCTCCATCACTTGCTTACGTACTTCTGCTGCTTGTTCCACTTCTTTGCCCCTTCATTGTTGGTAAATGGAACTGTGTTTTGAGCTTTTCCAAATTGCCATATTTTCTTTTAATTGTCTCCAATTGGACAGATGAAGTTTCCTGCTATCACCACCTGTGTGTTCCCTGCATCAGTCCAAGTCTACGCCTGGTTCAGTGAATAATTATGCAAATTAGCTTTCTTATAATATTGACAATCTAGCATTCTGCTGGTTCAGAACCAATTCTTAACCATTTAGAACTGTGTCACATTCAGACGTGAAAATTGAACTAGTTTGCTCTAATTAGAATAGAACACCTTCCATTTTTGGAATAGTTACAAACACCTAAATACTTCCAAATAATGCCAAATACTACTATAATCATTTTTGTAAGTTAAGTACAGGCAAACTAAAGCTATGGGCAATGTCATCAGAGTTGATGTTTCCAGAGCTGGTCCGCAAATGTCACAAGCAATTATGAGAAACTTGTAGATATTGGTGTGATCTGTGCTTTGGACTGTTGTGTAGCATGGAGTCCTTGTCAGTTTATGGCCTGCATTTTCAGGATGGCGAGCGCTTGGCCATCCTGTACCCTGGTGACTCTGACAGACCCGCTGACATTTAACACTCAAGTGAGCATTGATTGGCAGCAGGTGTGCTTTGCCCTTGGGTGAAAGTCCTGCTTCAGAGAGCAGTCAGTGGCCAGAAGATGAACTGCAGCGCTGTGCCTGAGCCTAAGGTAGAGGATGCCCTAGGTGACTTGGAAGCGGGGGGGATCTTGCTGTCGGTGGATAGGCAGAGAGGAGGGATGGGGAGGTGAGATGGTGAGATTAGGGGTGTTGGGATGGTGAGGGAGAGCCGGAGCTCCTGGGCCCTTGAGGGGAGGGTGCGTCAAATCTGTTGGGGCCTTCAGATTGAGACCCCCGCCCGAGATCGAGGGTAAAGACATTATCTGTTTGGCATATGATCCAACTAGCACTGACCAGACTAGAAATTGAGGCTGGGTGAGAAAAGGCCCTTAAGTGGCCACTTAATGGCCTTAATAGGAGCATGGGAGGACTTCATGTCTGTGGCCCTACCCGGCCCACTGTAAAATTGCATCTGAACCAGGACAGGTAGGATCCCAGAGGGAATCGCCTTCATGCAATTTTACACTCCTCACCCCGTATCAGATCATGCTGGGGTAGGGGGGTGGAATACAATTCTAGCTTATTATTTCATGTACAATTCTACATTTTTAAGTCAAGCAAGAAGATGTTTTCAAATGTCACTTGGCAGCAGTCGACAAAATCTTCCCGGAAGTAGATTTTAAGGTGGGACCACGAACAAAATACAAGCATTGTGTTACTGCCGCAAAGTGCTGCTGTCTCACAGAAATCATGCTAAAGGTGAGTGAGCATCAGAAGTAACTACCAGCAGCGGCAGGTAGCGAATAATCAATGAAGTGCTAATTGGGAGTGGGGCGAGGGTTTCTGCCAAAATCTAGCTGATATCAATGGGGACATTAGCATCTCAATGGAGACAGCTCCTCAGTGGCACTCCAGGGGCTGATTGAAGCTGAAGCTTCCATGCCCCAATGACCAGGTCACTGGGATGAAAGGCTGCACTGCAGCTGAAACAAATCGTCCACAGGGGTTTCCTACAGGCTTATGACCCTACCGACTTCGGGCATCTTTATTGTTGGTATTTTATTTATAGCACTGAGGTTGCCTTCATTTTGAGGAACCCTATATTTCTCCCATTGGGACTGCCAAACCTCCCCTTTGCCTCCAGCCTCAGGATTCCACCCATATCTTTTAATTGTTTAGCGGATGCAGAGGCAACCAATTAAGAAGTGCATCCTGTAAGATTGCGTTGGAGGGTGCACTGCTGCTCCACAAGGGGTCAGGATGCAGAAATGGGAATGGTGAAAATATTCTGTCAGCAGAAGATTCTGCCCAATTTTACTGACCCCTCCAGTACCTTTAATTGCTTGAACTCAGCTCCGATATGACTTCAAATTTCATTTGATTGACAATCTGGCATATGCAACATTACATCCACAGAGCTATTTAGAACTACCCCAATTATCCTCAGATGGTCATGTGATGCGACTGTAATATACCTGAACACAAAATTACCTCTAATCCTGACATACAATCTAACCATTTAATTGCTCATCTGAAGCTTTCAATAAAGTAAAGATAAAAATTGGTATTTCTTTCATTGTTACAGCATCCATTTATGTATGGTATCCTTGAACTCTAGGTGCACACATTTGAAAGGAACAATTGGTCAGCCATAATGCTGTGTAATTTTCACCAATTATATGATCCTGTGCGGGATTCTGCCCCCCCCCCCCCCCCCCGGGCCGGAGAATCGCCGGGGTCAGTGTGAATCCCGCCCCCGCCGCCCAAATTCTCCGGGCCACGATGGGCTGAAGTCCCGCCCATTTAACGAGGGTCCCGCTGGCGTAAATCAAGGTTGGTCCCTACCGGCAGAGCTGGGCGGCCTCCGGGGTTCTCGGGGGGGGGCGCGGGGAGATATGGCCCCGGGAGGTGCCCCCACGGTGGCCTGGTCCGCGATCGGGGCTCACCGATCCGCGGGCGGGCCTGTGCCGTGGGGGCACTCTATTCCTCCGCATCGGCCGCTGTGGTCCTCTGCCAAGGCCGATGCAGAGTCTAACCCTCCCGCGCATGCACCGGGATGACGCCAGCACACGCTGGCGCTCCCGTGCATGCGCCAACTCGTGCCAGCCAGTGGAGGCCCTTCGGCGCCGGTTGGCATGGCACCAAGCCACTTCCCCGTCGGCCGGTGCGGCGCAACCATTCCGGGGTGGGCCTAGCCCCTGAAGGTGCGGAGGATTCCGCACCTTTGTGGCGGCACGACGCCGGAGTGGTTCACGCCACTCCTCGGTGCCGGGACCCCCGCCCCGCCGGGTAGGGGTCAATCCCGCCCCAGATGTGAAATGATTTTGTCATCCCAGCTTTAACACCTTACTTTGTTTGATGTGAATTCCATTCAAGACATGTTAGAATTCAGTGACAAATACTGCGAGTAAATGCCCACCCGTGAATCCATTGTGGTATTGTCATGACAAGCAGGAAATACAAGAGAAATTTCAGTAATGTTCAGTAAAGGTCAGTGCTCACAGCTGCTAAACAGATTGGCTTGCTAAGCAGAGTGGTAATGAGAATTTGGTGGACGTAGGTATTCACAGCTCAATAGTGGGTAAACAGTAGCATGTTGTTAATAGCAGAAATTTAACTTAATTTTCTTACTTTAAAACAGCAGTGTCAGTGATCATTTAAACAGTCATACTTTGGTTAATAGTAGTGGTTAGCTATTGACTGACTAATTGCAAGCACAGTGTTTCTAAAAGGTATATGTTAAGGGGATATATTTGCTAAATATGAAGCTGTGTATGCACAGAGGTGGGGAAGTTGCACTGGGTTGACAGCACAAATAGCATTTGACCAAACGTGGCAATAAAGAGTCCTTGTAAAAATAAAGCCAGTGGGAATCAGAGAGAAAGCTCTCCACTAACTGAAGTCATACCTGGCATAAAGGAAGATGATTATGGTTTGGGAAACCAGCCATCTCAGCCCCACTTCATTACTTCAGGAGTTTCTGAGGACAATGCCCTTGGTTCAACAGTCTTCTGCTGCTTTATCAATGACATGCCCTCCATCATAAGGTCAGAAGTGGATGTTCACTGTTCATTACATAGTGTGCAGTTCCAGTAGTAACTCCTCAGATAAGGATGCAGTCACACCCACATGCAGCAAGATCTGGACAACATTCAGGCTTGGACTGATAAATAATAAGTAATATTTATACTATACAAGTGCAAAGAAATGACCGTCCCTAATAATAGTGAATCTAATCATTCCTGTGTGACATTCAATGGCATTACCATTACTGAATCCCCACTGTCAACATCCTTGGGACAACTATTGACTAGAGGCCGAACACATAAATATTGTGACTACATAAGCAGGCCAGAAGCTGAGAATTCCGCAGCAAGTAATTTACCCCTAACTTCCCAAAGCCTGTTCAAAAACAACTCAAGTTTGTTATGGAATACTCTCTACTTGTCCTGGTTAATGCAGCTCCAACAACACTCAACAAGCCCAACACCATCCAGGACAAAGTAGCCCGCTTGATCGGTACCCCATCCACCACCTTCAACATCCATTCATTCCATCATTGACTTACAGTGGCAGCAGCGTGAACCATCTGCAAGATGCAACTTGACAAGCCTCCTTCGACAACACTTTCCAAAGCTGAGACCTCTACCACTAAAAAGGACGAGTGCAATAGACACATGGGAACACCACCACCTGCAAATTCCCCTCCAAGTTATACACCATTCTGACTTGAAACTATCACTGTTCCTTCAGTCACTGGAACAAAATCCTGGAACTCCCTCTCTAACAATACTGTGGGTGCACCTATACTACATGGACTGCAATGATTCAAAAAGGTGACTCACCACCGCCTTGCCAAAGGCAATTAGGGTTGTGAAGTAAATGTTGGCCGAGCCAGGAACTTTCACATCCCATGAACAAATTTAAAAATGGACAATCTGTTTGATGTTTTGCATATGGATTTGCAAAAGGTATTCGACAAAATATAATATGTTAAAACCCATTGAATTTAAGCATTAATGGCAAGATCGATACAAATCCTCAGAGGTCAGAGGACAAGCACTTAACACGCTCTCTGATGACCTCATGATGCTCAATTAGGAAGGGCGGCAACTTCATTTTTTTCACATGTCTTCTCATCTCCTGCCTGTCTTCAGGAAAATCATCAGATTCCAGAACAGAAGCTGCAGATTGGCACCTAGGCTACCGATACCATTTCATCATGGAAAAATCCGTCCCTTTGTGCCCTCCTCATAACTTGCTTTTCCCCCAACTTTGTATCATTAGCAAAATGGTTACATGCACTCACTTTCTTCATCCAAGTCATTACTATAGATTTTAGATTGTTGAGGTCCCAGCACTGATATTTGTGGCACTCCAGTAGATACCAGTTATCCTGACTCTGTGCTTCCTGTTAGCTAAGTAATCCTCTATCTATGCTAATATACCACCAACACAACCCCATGATCTTGTGCAGTAAACTTTTACGTGGCACTTTATTGAATGTCTTAAAATCCAAGTATGCTGAATTTACAGGTTCCCCTTTATCAAACATGTCTGTTACATCCTTAAAGAACTCGAATCATTTTGGAAAACATGAGTTCCCTTTCATAAAACACTGTTGACCATGCTTGTTTGTATTCTGATCTTCTAAACTTCCTACTGGTACTTCCTTAATAATACATTCCAGCATATTCCCAATGACAGTTCTTAGACTAACTGGCCAATGGTTTCCTGCTTCCTGACACTCTACTTTTTTATAAATGGGCATTACATTTGCAGTTTTCCAATCAGCTGGGATCCATAAGACCATAAGGCGTAAGAGCAGAAGTAGATAATTTGGCCCATCAAGTCTGTTCCGCCATTTAATGAGATCATGACTGATCTGATGCGATAATCCTCAACTCCACTTTTATGCCTTATCCCCATAACCCTTGATTCCCTTACTGATTAAAAATCTGTCTATCTCAGCCTTCAACATGGTTAAATACTCAACCTCTACAGCTCTCTACTGTAAAGAATTCCACAGATTCATTACCCTCTGAGGGAAGAAATTCCTCCTCATCCCTGTCTTAAATGGGTGACCCCTTATTCTGAGATTATGCCCTTTGGTCTTAGACTCTCCCACAAGAGGAAACATCCTCTCAGCATCTACCCTGTCAAACCCCCAGAGAATCATTTTTGTCTAAATAAGGTCACCCTCATTCTTCTAAACTCCAATGAGTACAGGCCGAACTTACTTAACCTCTCCTCATAAGAACATCCCTTCATGCCTGGGATCAACATAATGAACCTCCTCTGGACTGCCACCAATACCATATGTCTTTCCTTAGATAAGGGAATGAAAACTGTTCACATGGATCCCTTCAGAAACTAGAGAAATTTAGAAGATTGCAAACAATGCATCCACTATCTCTGCAGTTCCTTCTTTTAAAACCTTAGAATGCAGACCATCATGTTCAGGGGACTTGTAAGCTTTTCATACCATTTGTTTGTCCAGTACTTATTCTCAAGAGATTTTGCCTCTTGTTTTTTTTACTATTCTTGGGATTTTCTTTGTGCATTCTACTGTGAAAACAGATATAAAATGCTTGTCGATGTATCAGCGAGGACTCAATATTTGCATTGGTTACTCATTTCCTATTTACTAATTCCTTTTTGGATACTTGTAGAAGTTCTTACTGTCTGTTTTTATGTTATTTGCTTGTTTATTCTCAATTTAATTTTCTCCGTCTTCCATCGCTGGTTTTTTAAATTTTCCTAATATTTTGCCTACCACTTTGAAGCATTGAACACCTTGGGCGGGATTCTCTAATCTCGTGGCAGAGTGTCCACGCCGTCGTAAACGCTGTTGCGTTTACAAGGGGCCAGCATGGCACTGGAGCGGTTCACGCCACACCATGTTGCTGATCCTGGCGCGAACTGGGCACCGCAGGATCCGCGCATGCGCAGTGGCACCAGCGCCAATGCACGCATGCGCAGTGGCTTCCTTCAATGCGCTGGCCCCGACACAACATGGCGCAGGACTACAGGGGCCAGCGCGTAGGAAAGAAGGCCCCCCAGCCAGAGTGGCCAGTCCGCTGATTGGTGGGGCCCGATCGCGGGCCAGGCCACATCGGAGGCCCCCCCTGGGGTTGGACCCCCACTCGTCCCGCCCCCCCCCCCACAGGCTGCCCCCTGACCCTTCCACGCTGAGGTCCTGCCGGCTGAGAGCAGGTGTGGGCGGCGCCGGCGGGTTCAGCGTTTTCACGACGGCTGCTCAGCCCATCCCGGGCCAAGAATCAGAGGGCCCAGCTGCGTAGAGCGGCCCCCAACTGCCGCCACGGCAACCGCGCCAGCGCCAATGGTGCCGATACTCAGCAGAGTGGAGAATCACGTGCCGGCGTCAGGGCAGTATGGCGCGATTCGCGACGGTCGCGGGGATTCTCCAGCCCGGCCCCGGGCTGAGAGAATCCCGCCCTTTTCTTTCAATTTGATACCATCCTTAACTCCCTTAGTTAGCCACAGATGGTGCATCCTTCTCATGGAGTCTTTCTTTCTCAATGGAATATATCATTGTTGGGGGGTTATGAAATACCTCCTTAAATGTCTGTCACTGCTTTTGCACCATCTTATCTTTTAACCTGTAATCCTGTCCATTTGGCTAACTCTGTTTTCATAACTTAGTAATTGCCTTTTTGAAGTTTAAGACTCTGGTTTCAAGACCCAGGGCCGGGATTCTTCCACCCCCCGCCGGGTTGGAGAATTGCCGGGGTCGGCGTGAATCCTGTCCCCGCCGGCTGCCGAATACTCCGGCCCCGGAGTTTTGGCGGGGGCGGGAATCGTGGCGCGGAGGAACTGATAATTTGCCACTGGGCTGATACAGTCAATAGAGAGAGAATTCTGTTCTGAAGCTCGCTGAAAAATTCAAATACGGAGAAGCAGTGGTCCAGAGCCAATATTTTTAATTGGGATCATTATTGAAAATGACTTTTTCAGGCTGAAAGCAGTATGTATGCAAGCAATCTTGGTATTCTTATGCAGAAAAAATGATGTTGCAATAGAATAATTTGTTCCAGTTAACTCTCTCCCTCTTCCTCTTATTCAACAAACACACTGGCAGAGAGAGAGTAAGGTCCCAACAGAGGAAAGTTATGAATAGGAGAGCAGTAGTTGTTGAAGACCCACTAAACAATTAGCATTGTTAAGAGTAATTTGGTGACCTCGACCAGATGGAGTGCACTGAGGGAGCTGAAAAAAATCAAAGTTAGAAATAGCAAAGGCATTGTCCACAGTCTGATTATTTCAAAGCTTTGACAGATGGCTGGAGTTCCCACTGTCTTTGAGGTTTCGCCATTTGTTTGGCTGTTTGAAAGCCATGATAGGTATCTGAGGTTTTGGCTAAATTCAAAAGCTTTAATATATTCAAAGTGGGGGGTGGGTGGGGCTGTGGTCAATGTTAACACATTTGTTCAATGGAATCTTATTATGAATACTTGGTTGACTTTTGAAATCACTAATAGATTCTGCTCAGCGGAAGTTGTTGAAATAGCTGTCAAGGAAAGTATGTGATGGATTATTTTGACAGATTTACGAGCTGTTGAGGGGATTATGTGTTTAGTATTTTTTTACTTTGGCATTTGTACGAGCTGTTATAAGGATGAAGATTTTCTTCAGTGGATTTTGAAATCATGTTTGTTTATTTTGAGAGATTTATGAGTATTGAAGTTGTTAACGTGTTCATGAGTGGATATGGGAGGGCACGGGGGCTGATTGGGGTGTGGGAGGTGAAAGTGAAAATGGCTGAGCCGTATGGTGACTCAAATTCAGTTCTAGAATGGGTCCAATATCTCAGAGAACAGAGGCAGGCCTTTTGATCTGGCTGTCTCAACAGTGGCCCTTTGACAGCTCCCACATTCCCCATTGACTTGCAGAGTTGGAGCATGTGGATAGGTGGGTACTACTGGGGGGATAGGGTATTGTAATTTATAGCGCTCCACCGGGCTTGTAGCTAAACTAAACGTGCTTAAAATTGTGAGAAATTATGTCAGGCATGCATCCTGACGTAACTGCCCCCGTGTGCAATATTGAGGTCAGCGGGCGTGCCCTGCTGACAATTAAAGGGCCAATTAAGGCCAATACAGATACTGTTAACATAGAATTTAGGTTGCCTGTGAGATTTTGTACTTGTCACATGGGCAAAAAGGGCAGGTGGGCATTACGTATTTATGAATTTGCCATCCAAGAGCAGGATTAAAGGCCCCCAGAGCATAAGCACTGCCATTTTATTTGTGATTTTGCTGCTGTCATATTTCTGAGTTCTGCCTGATTCCATTTGATTACACTAGCTTTTTAAGTTGGTTCACCTACAAATCTAACAAAATAGATCAGTCTGTAGAAACCAGCGGGAACATTAACATTTACAAAAGATATTTGGCCTTGAAACTCTCTGGCCATTTGGCATATTGGTGGAGAAAAGCGTGCATGGAGGTGGTTGAGCTGGGGCTATGGATTCTCTGTCAGGCTCCCCATAACCCAGACCTACATTATGACCCCGCATACAGACACTGCAGGTTTGTCATCGGGAGCATCCCAACTGACCCAGCAGTAAATGTAGGATATGTCCAGATCTTTGCATAATTCAAAGCAGTTTTTTTAGAACAGGATTCACCGACAAAACGGAACAAACACTGGGCAAGATTCTCCATTTACGTTCCCCCTGGGAGCGCAAATCGGGAAGCAATTCAGGATCCCTTGCCATGCAAATTTGGGCATGGTGAGGAATAAGAGGGATTCCTGAGGGAATCCCGCTATCGGGCCGCCATTCTAATTGCTGAAGTGCATTCCAATCACTCACATATGTGATTATAAGGCGCTTACCATTCTTTGATGTGGTTGATGTTTGTGAACATTGGGATTTCGGTGCTTAGAGTCACTCCATGGAAGGGAGATAAATGAATCAAGGTTGCAGCTGTTTTATGGAAGCTGTCAATCACAGCCCAGTACGAGAAAGGAATTATTGGCTTGCAGTTAATGGATCTGAGGGATTCAAACACAGATCACAGCTGTCCTCCTTCCAGGAATGGACACATGGAGCTTCCAGATGAGTATTACAGCTGTAGTTTTCACTGCCTCTGTCTGGACTGCTCTCCAGCTGCCAGGTAGGGGTTTTGTTCCTGTTGAGAGGGGTCTGTATCGGGGCAAGGGGGACCTATGGAGGGGAGCCCTTTAGTCAGGGCTCCCTGTGGCGGATCCCTTTAGTTAGGGGGTCTCTGTGGGGGGCCAAAGTGAAATATATCCAAACGCTTATCAAAAGGGTGTTTTATCCAATATATGTTTCTAAAAAGAGAGTGCAATTTGGAGTTGCACAGAACTGCAGATAACATTGTAATTGTTTTTGCCTTGGTGCCAATACATTTTGCTGAAATTTTCTGATATTTGGGGAAATTAGCTTGTTTTAGCCAAGATCCTGTTAAGAGCGCTAAGACCCAGCATTGGAATGCAACATTTATTTTTAAATCTGTGATAATGTAAACCATTTTCTATACACTTTACTCATAATTATAATTACATTTTTTACATGTAAAATAATACATTAATTTCTGTGTATCAAGAAATCATTACTTTTATATAATAATGGCCGCGATTTAATGGGACAGAAACAGAATCCCATTTTGGGTGTGTTTAGCGTGCGTTGATAACATGGTCAGTTGGTTGGTGAAGTGATGACTGGGGAAGCAAACACTTGAAATATGGGCTGAAGAAAAGGCCTGTACCATCCAGTCAGTCACTTCAGTGCCCTGCCCATGAATAGTGGAGGAACCATGTTGATGACCTCCCACAGGCCTCATATTAGTGAGAAGAAGTGAGACACTGTGTTGTGAGAGGTCTTCGTATCATAGTGCTGGTCATCACCAAACGGAGAGTCAATGAGGGCTTCCGTAACTCTGCACTCCATGCATGTCCCAGCCATCGCCCAAGACCCTTCCTCTTCCTCCTCCGCGCTGGCCATCGCCGCCCTCATCGACATCCTCCTCATCGGCATGGTGACACAATGGTTAGTAGGGTCAGGGACCCGGGTTCAATTCCAGCCTTGGGTGACTGACTGTGTGGAGGTTGCACATTCTCCCTGTGTCTGCGTGGATTTCAAAACAAAGAACAAAGAACAAAGAAATGTACAGCACAGGAACAGGCCCTTTGGCCCTCCAAGCCCGTGCCAACCATGCTGCCCGACTAAACTACAATCTTCTACACTTCCTGGGTCCGTATCCCTCTATTCCCATCCTATTCATGTACTTGTCAAGATGCCCCTTAAATGTCACTATCGTCCCTACTTCCACCTCCGGTAGTGAGTTCCAGGCATCCACTACCCTCTGCGTAAAAAACTTGTCTCGTACATCTACTTTAAACCTTGCCCCTCTCACCTTAAACCTATGCCCCCAAGTTATTGACCCCTCTACCCCGGTAAAAGGCCTCTGACTATCCACTCTGTCTATGCCCCTCATAATTTTGTAGACCTCTATCAGGTCGCCCCTCAACCTCCTTTGTTCCAGTGAGAACAAACCGAGTTTATTCAACCGCTCCTCATAGCTAATGCCCTCCATACCAGGCAACATTCTGGTAAATCTCTTCTGCACCCTCTCTAAAGCCTCCACATCCTTCTGGTAGTGTGGCGACCAGAATTGAACACTATACTCCAAGTGTGGCCTAACTAAGGTTCTATACAGTTGCAACATGACTTGCCAATTCTTATACTCAATGCCCCGGCTAATGAAGGCAAGCATGCCGTATGCCTTCTTGACCACCTTCTCCACCTGTGTTGCCCCTTTCAGTGACCTGTGGGCCTGTACTCCTAGATCTCTTTGACTTTTTAGTTTAACTCCTAACTCCCTGAATTCAGCTTGTAGGACCTCGTCCCATTTTTTAACCTATATTGTTGGTGCCTATGTGCACCACGACAGCTGGCTGTTCACCCTCCCCCCCCCCCCCCCATAATGTCCTGCAGCCGCTTCGAGACATCCTTGACCCTTGCACCAGGGAGGCAACTTACCATCCTGGAGTCTCAATTGCATCCACAGAACCGCCTGTCTATTCCCCTTACGATTGAGTCCCCTATCACTATTGCCCTGCCATTCTTCTTCCTGCCCAGCTGCGTAGCAGAGCCAGCCACGGTGCCATGAACCTGGCTGCTGCCGCCTTCCCCTGGTGAGCCATCCCCCTCAACAGTATCCAAAGCGGTATATCTGTTTTGCAGGGAGATGACCGCAGAGGACGCCTGCACTGCCTTCCTACTCTTGTTCTGTCTTTTGGTCACCCATTTACTATCTCCCTCAGTATCTTTCACCTGCGGTGTGACCAACTCGCTAAACGTGCTATCCACGACGTCCTCAGCATCGCGGACGCTCCAAAGTGAGTCCATCCGCAGCTCCAGAGCCGTCAAGCGGTCTAACAGGAGCTGCAACTGGACACACTTCTTGCACATGAAGAAGCCAGGGACAGTGGACGTGTCCCTGAGCTCCCATATCGCACACGAGGAGCATGACACGGGTCTGAGATCTCCTGCCATGTCTTAAACCTTAGGTAAACTTATACAACTACAATTCCAAAAAAAGAAACAAAAAGTAAATAAATTAGACAATGAAAAGAAAAACTACTTACCAGTCACTTCCCAGGGATAGAAAGCCCCCCCCCCCCCCCCCCAAGCTTCAAATTCTCACCTAGATTCAAATTCCCAAACTCACTCTTGGTTGTGTCTTCTCTGGCTCACTGGGAGAACTCACTGGGAGTGAGTTACAAGTTGATCTTTTTAAATTGGCCTGAGTTGACTCCCCTCCCCCACCTGCTTTTAGATCAAAGTAGATTAAAGTGACTGATACTTAACTGCCAACCGGTTATATGAGTGTGTGGGGCAGCCCTTGTTAACCTACACTGCACAATTCTAGATTAATTTAAATTAATTTAAACTCCTGAAATTTAAAATGTACAGTCTTACCGATTGGATTGGATTCAATCCCCACCTAGATTCAAATTCCCAAAATCACTCTTGGTTGTGTCTCACTCTGACTGTGTCTTCTCTGGCTCACTGGGCGAACTCACTGGCACTGTCAGCTGTCCTATCTGGTCGCCATATCGAAAAAGCACCCAATAGCACCGACCCACTCTTGAAGAAAGAAGATGGACCACCTGGAAGGCAGATGGATCTCCAGGAACACTTTGAGACCGGATGATGGAATTCTTCAAGAATGTTGATGGATCTACAGGAACATTTTGAGGCTGGTAGATAGACCTCCTTAAAATGTTGACCGACCTCCAGGAACATTCTGAGGCTAATAAGGGAACTCCTAAATGACATGGAATCTGGAAGATCCAAATGCAGATCATAGAATTTTTTTACAGTGCAGAAGGAGGCCATTCGGCCCATCGAGTCTGCACCAGCTCTTGGAAAGAGCATCCTACCCAAGGTCAACACCTCCACCCTATCCCCATAACCCAGTAACCCCACCCAACACTAAGGGAAATTTTGGACACTAAGGGCAATTTATCATGGCCAATCCACCTTACCTGCACATCTTTGGACTGTGGGAGGAAACCGGAGCACCCGGAGGAAACCCACGCACACACGGGGAGGACGTGCAGACTCCGCACAGACAGCGACCCAAGCCGGAATCGAACCTGGGACCCTGGAGCTGTGAAGCAATTGTGCTATCCACAATGCTACCGTGCTGCCCATAAAATGATCCCCTCAATCCTATGCTTTGGTGGCCCCAGGTCCAGGGCATCTGGTGGCTTCTATTCCAATCTCTGGAGGCATTACAGACTTTGGCTAGGTGAGTCACAACTTCTGCACGCCACACTTTTCCAGTGTAATGTGGTGTTTTCCATCGGGCGTGGGCAGAAGGACTTCACCGACATCCTATTAGTGGGATGCAAATTAGTTTTCTTGACCTGCCATGGTGGGCACCAGTGGAGGATCCAGTGGGAAATTCACGCCAGCAGTAAACCTATTTCCTGCCATATTCTTGGCCCTGCCATTGAACCCGTCGGCAGGGGCTTGCGAGAATTCTGTCATGTGTTGCGACTGCCATAGAAGTATCTGAAAGTGCAGATACAACAATTCTAATTTAACAATTCTGATTTAGGTTTACATCCTGTTTTGCTAGATTGTGCTCCCAGTTTATCATAATGGAAGTGAAGATATGGCAGAGTCGATCACAGAAGGTCAGCATGCCCAACTCTCTGGTCTTAACTTCCATTGAGTGAGGCTGTATACCTGAGATTCTCCTTATTATTTGAATTAAATGCATCAGTCAGTTCCATTATTTCTGAGCAAATGTTTGTGTTCTTGGATTTCCAACAATGAAACCTCTAAATTCTTTTCGGCAGCACGGTAGCACAAGTGGATAGCACAGTGGCTTCACAGCCCCAGGGTCCCAGGTTCGATTCCGGCTTGGGTCACTGTCTGTGCGGAGTCTGCACATCCTCCCCGTGTCTGCGTGGGTTTCCTCCGGGTGCTCCGGTTTCCTCCCACAGTCCAAAGGCGTGCAGGTTAGGCCGATTGACCATGGTAAATTGCCCTTAGTGTCCAAAAAAGGTCAGGAGAGGTTATTGGGTTAGGGGAATAGGATGGAAGTGAGGGCTTAAGTGGGTCGGTGCAGACTCGATGCGCCGAATGGCCGCCTCCTGCACTGTATGTTCTGTTTATTTTTTGTCACGGGTTGACCATTGGCCTTGCAGACTTTATGTCGTTATGAAAAATGAATACTCCCCATGTAAATTATATCTTATCAAGCACAATGACCTTGATATTTATGGGATGGCAGGGAGGGAGTTGGGGGGCAGGGGGCAAATTCGCTTTTCTTTTGGTTCCTCACAAGATTGGCTTCACCTGAGCAACCAAACAGTTCCTTGAGGTGATCTTCTCACTTCTGGCTGAACACCACTAAGTTATTACTGAATTTGGCACACTAACTCTTCCTCAAATAGCTTTGTTCATGTGCCCAGTTGCATGGGCATTCTTCCTCCCGAAACCTTGACTTTGGATTTTTTTTCCTAATTAAGGAGCAATTGAGCATGTCCAAGCCACCTACCCTGCATATCTTTGGTTTGTGGGGGCGAGTCAGGGGGTGGCGAGGCTGATTTGCAATGCAGTGGGGACAGGGGGGCTGATTTGCAATGCAGTGGGGATAGGGGGGCTGATTTGCAATGCAGTGGGGACAGGGGGGCTGATTTGCAATGCAGTGGGGACAGGGGGGCTGATTTGCAATGCAGTGGGGATAGGGGGGCTGATTTGCGATAGAGTGGGTGACAAGGCTGATTTGCAATGCAGTGGGAATAGAGGGGCTGATTTGCAATGCAGCGGGGATAGGGGGACTGATATGTGATATAGGGGGTGGCAGGATTGATTTGCGATACAGCGGGTGGTGGGGCTGATTTGCGATACAGAGGATGGCGGGCTGATTTGCGATGCAACAGGGATGGGTGCTGATTTGTGCAGCAGGGATGGGGACTGATTTGAGCAGCAGGGATGGGGACTGATTTGTGCAGCAGGGATGGGGACTGATTTGTGATCTGGAAGGTGGCGGGGTTGATTTGTGATGCCGTGGGATGGGGGGCTGATTTGCAATACAGGGGCTGCGGGGCTGATGTGAGTTACAGGGGGTGGTGGGGCTGATGTGCAATGCAGCGGGGATGGGGGGGCTGATTTGCAATGCAGTGAGGACAGGGGGGCTGATTTGCAATGCAGTGGGGATAGGGGGGCTGATTTGCGATAGAGTGGGTGACAAGGCTGATTTGCAATGCAGTGGGAATAGAGGGGCTGATTTGCAATGCAGCGGGGATAGGGGGACTGATATGTGATATTGGGGGTGGCAGGATTGATTTGCGATACAGCGGGTGGTGGGGCTGATTTGCGATACAGAAGATGGCGGGCTGATTTGCGATGCAACAGGGATGGGTGCTGATTTGTGCAGCAGGGATGGGGACTGATTTGAGCAGCAGGGATGGGGACTGATTTGTGCAGCAGGGATGGGGACTGATTTGTGATCTAGAAGGTGGCGGGGTTGATTTGTGATGCCGTGGGATGGGGGGCTGATTTGCAATACAGGGGCTGCGGGGCTGATGTGAGTTACAGGGGGTGGTGGGGCTGATGTGCAATGCAGCGGGGATGGGGGGGCTGATTTGCGATACAGGGGGTGGCGGGTTGATTTGTGATGCAGCGGGGTGGTGGTGGGGGGTTGATTTGCAATACAGGCGGTTGCGAGGCTGATTTGAGATCCAGGGGATGGCGAGGCTGATTTGCGATGCATTGGGTGGCGGGGCTGATTTGCGATGCATTGGGGTGGCGATGCTGATTTGCAATGCATTGGGATGGCGAGGTTCATTTGCGATGCAATGGAGATAAGGGGCTGATTTGCAATGCAGTGGGGATAGGGGGCTGATTTGCGATGCAGTGGGGTGGCCATGGTGATTTGCGATGCAGTGGGGTGGCGGGGTTGTTTTGCGATGTAGTAGGGATAGGGGGGCTGATTTGCAATGCTGCGGGTTTTGGGGGACTGATTTGCGATACGGGGGTGGCGAGGCTGATTTGCAATGCAGCGGGGATAGGGGGGCTGATTTGCGATACTGGGGGTGGCGAGGCTGATATGCAATGCAGCGGGGATAGGGGGACTAATTTGCGATACGGGGGTGGCGGGGTTGATTTGCACTGCAGTGGGGATAGGGGGGCTGATTTGCGATAGAGGGGGTGGCAAGGCTGATTTGCAATGCAGTGAGAATAGAGGGGCTGATTTGCAATGCAGCGGGGATAGGGGGGCTGATTTGCAATGCAGTCGGGATAGGGGGGCTGATTTGCGATACGGGGGTGGCGGGGTTGATTTGCAATGCAGTGGGGATAGGAGGCTGATTTGCGATACAGGGGGTGGCGAGGTTGATTTGCAATTCAGCGGGGATAGGGATGCTGATTTGCAATGCAGTGGGGATAGGCGGGCTGATTTGCAATAGAGGGGGTGGCAAGGCTGATTTGCAATGCAGTGGGAATAGAGGGGCTGATTTGTAATGCAGCAGGGATAGGGGGGCTGATTTGCAATGCAGTGGGGATAGGGGGGCTGATTTGCAATGCAGTGGGGATAGGAGGCTGATTTGGGATACAGGGGGTGGCGAGGTTGATTTGCAGTTCAGCGGGGATAGGGATGCTGATTTGCAATGCAGTGGGGATAGACGGGCTGATTTGCAATAGAGGGGGTGGCAAGGCTGATTTGCAATGCAGTGGGAATAGAGGGGCTGATTTGTAATGCAGCAGGGATAGGGGGGCTGATTTGCAATGCAGTGGGGATAGGGGGGCTGATTTGCAATGCAGTGGGGATAGGGGGGCTGATTTGCGATATGGGGGTGGCGAGGATGATTTGCAATGCAGCGGGAATAGAGGGACTGATTTG
This sequence comes from Scyliorhinus torazame, assembly GCF_047496885.1. Taxonomy (NCBI): domain Eukaryota; kingdom Metazoa; phylum Chordata; class Chondrichthyes; order Carcharhiniformes; family Scyliorhinidae; genus Scyliorhinus; species Scyliorhinus torazame. Next base: position 134,071,706 of record NC_092712.1, read on the forward strand.
CAATGCAGCAGGGATAGAGGGGCTGATTTGCAATGCAGTGGGGATAGGGGGGCTGATTTGCGATAGAGGGGGTGGCAAGGCTGATTTGCAATGCAGTGGGAATAGAGGGGCTGATTTGCAATGCAGCGGGGATAGGGGGGCGGATATGCGATACAGGGGGTGGCAGGATTGATTTGCAATCCAGGGGGTGGCGGGGCTGATTTGCGATAAGGGGG